>NC_088252.1:23304541-23613659 GCF_036013445.1 Caloenas nicobarica
TTGCGATAGTTTGGGAGCACTTCTGAGTGACTCACACGCATGTCACTGTCACCCACAGATCCCAACAACAGATATGACTAGTCAAAAATGACAGAGACTTGCTGACAGCGACTTAAAAATGATCATTTTCATGCCAGCTCTTGCACTTGCTCACAACATGATCGAAACCAGCTCTTTGACATGAAAGCGGAATCTCCACCGAGGTGTCTCTACCGGTAACCTTAATCACAACGATTAAGTGTGGGTAGCGGGTTGTGTTTTTCTTCAGGTCTGGATTGGAAATATCGTGAGGTCTACCTGCCCTGCCGTGCCCAGAAGCAGGAGGAATGGAAAGAGCCGAGCCTTGCACCCCGCTAACCCCCACTTCTTGGGCAGACACGAGCGCTCAAAAAGCTTTTGAACTTCATGGGGTTTTTCTGGTCTGTGGTTTTCGGTTTGATTTGTTGTTTTCTTTTCTCTGTTTGCTTCTATTTTACAAAACAAAAAGCTCCCTAAATTAAAAAGAGGAAAACACGGAGCTCTTCGGACATTATCGACACTTCTCCAGCATGCCAATGTACATGTGAAAGCCAATTGCAACATCTTCCCTCCAATCCCTCCGCTGGAGCTGTTGTTCATCAAGTTATTTCAAGTCTTGTATTTTTCTACATATAAGCCACACTCTCTAAAGGTATTGTTCCTTGCGAATCCGTCCCTCAGATAACCCACATCCTTAGGTAAGCTGTGGTTTCTGTCTTCCCCGCTCCAGCCCGCTTTCGAAGCATGGCTGCAGTTCCAGTAAGCTCTCTAGCTTTTAGCAGAATTACTCTGCTATGACAGCGAGAGCAGAGGAAGATGACAAAGCTACCTGGGTAAGAAAGCAGGCTGCAGAGTACCAAAAGCAGGCAAGAATATCACTGTCTCGCTCACACATGCAAACACAGATGCTGAATCCCAGACTTCTGGCGGGTCACACAGACTTGATGTTCAACTTGCTTCCCTCCATAAAAAAAAAAAACCCACACAACAATATACCTGTATATTTCTTTGTCATCCCAACGTCACCTTTAAAACCTCTCCATGCATCCACAGGGACTTCCCTCCACCTGAGGGGATTACCAGAGTGTCCTGGTCTCTGCTGGGATAGAGTTAATCACCTTCCCAGTAGCTGGTATAGTGCTTTGGTTTGGATTTAGTATGAGAATTATGTCAATAACACACTGATATTTTAGTTGTTGCTAAGTAGTGCTTCTACTATGACAAGGACTTTTCAGCTTCCCATGCTCTGCCAGCAGGGAGATGCACGAGAAGCTGGGAGAAGACACAACTAGGACAGCTCACCCAAACTGGTCAAACGGATATTCCATACCATATGATGTCATGCTCAGTATATAAACCCGGGGGGAGCTGGCCAGGGGGGAGGGGTGACTGCTGCTCGAGAACTCTCAACAGGTGACAAGCAATTGCATCATGCACCACTTATCTTTTATATTCTATTATTATTTTCCCTTTCTGTCCTATTAAACTCCTAACCCATGAGGTTTACCTTTTTTCCGATTCTCTCCCCTGTCCCACTGGGCAGGGAGGATGAATGAACGGCTGTGTGTGGTGCTTGGCTGCCTGCTGGGTTAAACCGCAACAACTGAGCTACCACAGACTGCACAGGTACCAGCATGGACAACCAGCTGGAGGTGAAACCCAACGTGGTCCGGGGCCAGCCGGAGCACAGGGTGCAAGTGCTGCCCAGAGCCACATCAGGGCCGGAATAGTTTATCAGGAGAAAGGCAGAGGCGCATAGGTCAGGCTTTCAGACACAAAGAACGAAATGCCACCAAGGATGCCTGGTTCACACAGCCATGATGGGCAAAGGAACACAGAAACCACCGCGGGCACCCCGAGGGTATCTGTTTCCACAGACACATGGAAACTGCCTTATTGCAAACAATTCGTCATCCAGCCAAGCTACTGCTTTTCTGCAGCTACAGTCAGCAAGAGATGTTTCACAGAAACCTGCATCAGACAGACTCTACTTTCCAATGAGGCATTTACGATACAAGAGCCACTGCCATAAGCTGGTGTAACTCTGAATGTACCTGACAATCATACAGCCATCTGCTTTCTAGACTTGGCTAAATTCTTGTCCTCAACAACATTCTGCGTGATAAATGCCACCATTTAGTTACATGGAAAAGCACTTAATTTTGTTCATTTTGAATCAACCACTTTCACCTTGGCTTGCACTGGTACAGAGGAATGGAGACCCTTTTCCACTTGCACTCACTGTTTCTGTGACACCCTTCTAATGTGTGTCCTTTATACAGGAGTGATCCCAAACTACTGGTTAAACTCCCTTGGGTTTTCCAGCTCCCCACCTTTTTTACTATCCCTCTCTGAAATCTCATACACCAGGCTTCCCTGATCAGAAGGGATTCACTCAACTTTTATAGCCTGACATTACACAAACACAAGCAGCAAATCTAACAAACATGGCAACAGTCAGGCTCCGAAATTAAGTGAGTGGCATTTTCACTCTGATCATGAATGCCCATATCGTAATTCATACTATAATTATAATAAAAAATACATACTGATGATCATGTTATTTAAAAGCACTCCAGCTCCACTGAGACTGTAGCTGACGCTATTAGGTGCCTTACAAAACTCACTATTCCAGTTTTGGAGCTGTACCCCTGAACACCCTAGAGAAATGAGTGCTTTGGCAAGGGATACACATCTGAATGCACACTTACATTATTTGAAAGCTTGAATTACGCTACACCAGTTCCTGATTCTGGTAAGACAGAGCCTGTTACCTCTCACTAACACAGCACAGCTGAAGACTATATTCAGAGCAATTCAATCACCAGCTTATGGGAGGCAGCTGATACCAACACACCAGGTGATTGGGACTTGCACCAACAGAGACATCTGCACAACAACAAAAGCAGTAATCCTCACCAACCCGGGCACCACAGAGACTGCACAACGGCAATTCATAACAGTTTGGGGCTACACCTACAGAAGCTTCAACAGGACACAGTTTTAGCTTCATTTTCCTGGACGCATTCTCTGTTTCCACCCAGGAGTTTACCCAGGGAGCATACAGGGGCTGCATAACCTGAAGTGGGACCGCTGGCAATATGGGATATGCCTAGAGCCAACCTGCCCATGGCCTTCACAGAACACACACGGTGGGACTGACTTTTGGGAAGAAGGTCTTAAAAAAAAAAAAAAGTCACATAAGTGCCCTCTCTGTGCACAACGAGCCCATTTTCACAGTCGAACAGACTCATTGCACACCTCTTAACTGCTACCAGGCATCTTCACCAACCAAGAGACACCCAGAAGTCCTACAGTGACCTTCAGCAAGCCACGTGCTCCGAATAGGCTCTCGGCTGCAGGGGTGGGAGAAGAGCCTACAAGGACCAGAGGACACCTGATGGCAGGACAGCCCTCAGCACCATTACTGACAGGGGCTTGGCACCGCCACTACCCTGAACCAGGTTGCCCCAACCTGGTAGTTTTTTCCCCAACAAGAGCCAACACAACCTGACACAGGCAGAAGAAGAAAAACTGAAAAAACAATTAAAGGAAAACCATGTATGAGAGGGCAGCAGGCCTGAAGGCCCCATTAGCAACACAAGCATCTTGCTGGAGCTGCAGGTAGGACTAGACACCAAGGGTAGGGGCTCACTGCCAGGCGGCCCCACCGCCACTACCCACACTGTCACCTGCGGATGGTTTGTCCCCATGGGGAAAAACCCTCCAACAATGGCTAAACAACTGGAAGAGGGGAACAACCAGGCTAATAAATTTAGAAGCAATAGGATCAAAGGGCATGGAGTGAGCAGGGGGAGATGGAGTAGGCCAACAGGCAGAGAGAAGTTTTCAGCAGTAAATCCATATCCTCAGAGAGAAATATTTCCCAGTGGAAATCCCGTATTCCAGAGTATTACTTAGCCTTGCCTGGGCCAGCCCTGCTACAGCAAGGGTGGGGATAACCAGAAAGTCCCTCACATGCACAAACTGCACTGCTGCACAGTGGGCTGGGCGACACAGGATAGTGAACAACATTTTCCAGTGTGAACCTGGCTGACAATGTGCAGACAAAATGCTGTGTCCTATTACCCAGCTCCAAGCATTCCCCTGCCTTCCTAGTATCCTGTATCTACAATTACTTAGTGAAATGGCACCTGCTGTATCACCAGCTCCCAGACAGCAAGGGATTCCCTGCTCTTCCCAGATCTTGCCCCAAAAATCATTCCTGGAAAGTATAAGCACAAACTCTACAAGCAAATGAGCCTAAGGAAGCAAAGAAAGTCTCTAAATTTAGAGTGTTTCCAAAAATAGAATACTTCCATGCAAGACCTTGCACTTCACATGGGTCAAAACCATTCTGTAAGCAGGGGCCAAGGTGTTGTGGATGTGCAGGATGACACATAAGCAAGCTTGACGGTTCTTGCAGGCTCTTAAAACTTTTGTGTATCAATTGCCTAGTAAGGCAGAAAGATACCAAACAGGAAATCAACCAAAAAAAAAGCAAACAACTGGGCCAAAACACAAACAAACAAAAACAATCAAAACAAAGCAGGAGAAATCAACACTCGTATGTTTCATCAACGGGACCAAACTGCACCTCGAGGTACAGTAGCCAGAGTAATTACCAAGAGTTTCTCCATCAACACCTCCTACTCGGGAGCACTGCCTTCTCCCCAGCATAGCCCCAGGGCGGGGAGACTGCTCCTGAACAATGGCAGCAATAAGATTTGCCTGTTCAAAAGGGGAAGGCAAGAGCAAGAGAATGAAAAAAATAAGTATATTAAAAAAAAAAAAAAGAGCCCAGGGTGACGTAAGGGTGTGGGAAACTTTTACGTCCTTACCTGCTGGGGAAGGGTGGGCCTCCCCTGGCGTATAAAAGGCTGCCAGGGCTTTACTCAACGTGTTATTTACTACCGAGCCCCGGCTGTGGAAGTCGGTCGGCCGGTGCAAGGTGCGGCGCCGGGGCAGCGCTGCAGCCGCCGCGGGGCGGAGGCGGCCCCCGCCCGGGCCAAGTGCACCTGCGGCCGGGCAGCACCGTGCTGCCGAACCCGGCCGCCCCGGGGGGACCCCGGCCCGCGGGCAGCCCCTGCCCGGCGCGGAAGCGGGACGTGCAGCTGAGCCGCTCAAGTACCGGGGGGGTTCCCCCCGCCCCGCACCCGGGAGCTGCCCCCGCCCCGCGGCCGAGCTCGCACCGGGCCGGGCCGTGTCCCCCCCCCCGCGGCGGCCTCGGCGCCCCGGGCGGAGGGAGGAGCCAAGCGCAGCCCCCCCCCGGGCGGCCGGCAGCGCTCCCCGCCCCGGCTGGGGGCTCCAGCTGTTGCACAGCTGCCTCGGCGGGCGGAGAGGGGGGAGAGGAAGGGGGCAAGTTATTATCTGCAACAATACCTCGGGGGGAGGAGGCAGCGGAGGCGAGCGCGGCAGCGGCGGCAGCGGGAGGAGGCGGCGGGGGGAGGTGGGGCCGAGGGCGGGGAACGGGGCCGCGGCGCTGCCCGGGACCGCCCCGCCGCGCCCGCCCCCCGGCCCCGCCGCCGGCCCCTTCCGCCCGCCGGCCCCTTCCGCGCTCCGCGGCGCTGCCCCGCCGCGTCCCCCGGGCAGCCCCTCCCGCGCTCCCTGCATCTGCGCCCCCACCCCGGGCCCCGCCGTATCCCCCCGGCACCCCCCCGGGCCAGCCCCTCCCGTGCTCCGCCCTCCCGCATCCATCCCTCCGCTTCATCCATCCGCTCCCGCTCCCTTCTGCATCCCCCCCCGGCCGCGGCTCTCTCGCCTCTTGCATCACTCCCTGCGCGCCCCCCTTGGCCCTTACCTGCCCTCGGGCGGAGGAAGGGGGGGGCGGTAGCCCCAAGCTCAGCGGGACACCCCCGAAACAAAAAGCGAAAGCGGCGGCCGCTGCTTCCCGCCCCGCCGGGCGGCTGCGCTCTGCCCCGGGCTGACGTCAAGGGCCCAAATTCCTGCCTTTCCCTGCAGTCAGATTTGTCCATGTAAGGGCTGGGGCCGGGGCCGCCGCTCGGCGGGGGATGGGGATGCGCTGCGCGCACGGCGGAGGGGCTGGGGGCAGCCCCGACCCTGCAAAGCATCACCCTCCTGCCTGTAACCGGGATGGGTTAGGCCCAGAAATGTGCACCGTGGCTTTCAGTATTCAGCTTTTCCCAGGGAAATTCTGTCCAGGGCTCCCTATGATTTTTTTAGGTGCTTTTCCAAATAACTTCTTCTCTGTTCTGCCCCAACTGAGGTGCATAAAAAGGTGGGGGGAAGTATAAGATGCTGGGAGTTAGAAAGGAGCTGCCTGCTCAGAGATTCAAAACAAAACCTGTAGACCATACTGAAGAGAAGGGGAAGGGAAACTATTTTCTGATCGGTTTCTGATTGTTTTGTGGCTACTTATAAGGACCGAAATTAAAATAATTCAGATTTTGAGTGTGATTATTTTTATAATGGAATGTTACCCTTTAAGTAGCCATTGGGTATGTGCATTTGCCCTGGAGACAGAAGGGTTGCATTGCGTTCAGGCTGCAGAGAGGAGAGTTGCCAAGCCTTACTCATTTGGAAAGACATTTCTGGATGAGTTTTTAAGCACTTTAAATGTATTTCATTTTGACAATAAAGCGCTCTGCTGTGCGCTTTCAGAAGATGTTTACAATCTTATCCCATTACCAGTTTTAATGTCAACAGTCACCGCTTGACATCCCCAGGAGGGAAAGTTTGCACGTAAGGATGCAAAAAAGGACATTAGGTGCCTAAAAGACTACAGAAAACTGGAGTGCAGAGTTGTGATCCAGCCTCTCTCCCCCTTCCCTGGCTGCCAGAGTGTCTAAAACAAGCAAGAGTGCTCCCAGAGTGACCCGAGCAATCTGGCAGATCGGAGACCCCAGGAGATACCACCACACCCCGATGGGCACCCCGTCCTCAGCAGGCACTGCAGCAGGGGAAGCATGACATATCCCAAATTCAGTCCTCAGTGCAAATCCCCCATCTGTGGTTGATTTGGTGTCCTGCACTGGCCCCCCGTACCAGGGGTGCTGAATTCCTCCCGAGGGATGGAGAGAGCTGACGGGGTCAGATGCTATCTTAGAAACACTGCAGCTAAATCTGCATGAGCCTGTCAGTCACAGCCACAGACGTTTTCTAAGCATTATGACTATGACTAGAAATACCCTAGCCTTGTCCTAGCCACCTACCCTGTGCTTAAACCCTTCAAGTATCCAAAATCAAAGCAGAACAGTGCATGAGTCACCAGGGCCCCATGCCGTAGGTGTACCTAGAGTGCCGATAGCACCCTGAGAACATGGCCTGTTTTGAAAAACACGGGCATGGCTGCCTTCGGAACACCAGTGGATGAGACCATAGCACCAACACAATCTGAACAGCCAAAACCTTTGCCCAAGGCCCTGTAATTCTGGGCTCAGTTCGGTCCCTGGAGAACCTATAGTTGAAGTGTCTCCTTCCAGCTGAGTGCTTTGACCGCCAGGCTGCAAAGTTGTGCTCCTTCTTCATCACACTTTTAGGACGTGGTGTTTTCTGCTGCGGGGGTCAGGCAGTCATCACGAGGGACTACTTGGCACTGATGTCTGTCAACCTCAGCATGGTGGGATGCTTGACGGAGCTTAGATTTGTAATGCTCCAGAGAAGCAGATTCACAGAGGGTTTGTTGACATTTGTTGGGGTTTTTTTTTTATTCTCTGTTCTACCTTTGTTCCAAATCTGCAACAACCCTTGTTTTGTGTGAACTAGTATCTATGGGAAGCATCTGAAAACTGAAAGAAACTGTTTGGCCCAAGGTGAGAGACAAGTGTTCTCCATTTAGTATTTCAGAGAAAACCAGTGGTGAAATATTTTCCTTGTCCCATATCCAGCAATTATTGCTTCTTTATCCATCAAGCTTATGCAATTTTCCAGTCATGTTAACAGGAAAGAGAATACTTTGCACGTCCATAGCAGCCTCCTTTGAGTGATCCCAAAAGTTTTAAGCTTTGAGCCTCCAAGAGTGTGAGATAGTAACTACTACCTCCATTTTGCAGGTAGATGAGCTGTGACTAATCCTCTGCAGCACAGCAGCAGAAGTTTGATTCACAGCCCATTACCCTTGTAACGTGCTGCCCAGAATGGTCACTGCCTTGTCAAGCACAGCGTGAATTTTCTTTTTTTTTTCAGTTTCCTATCATGACCAATATCATACGCTTTGGAAATGAAAGTAGAAAATTCAAGGTGTTGAGCTTGGCTGTGAAAATCTCTTCTTTGCCTGGAAAGAATCAAAAATACTGGCAACGTGCAATCATTCTTTCAGTAATATCTATTGCACCCTGCACCGTAGCGGCAGAATGAATTAAACAGCAAGAGGCTGAAATGCCTGACATTGCATAGGCCACTCAGGGGGCAGTAATACAAGAGTCAGCCTGGGCCAATATTAATTCAAGGAAATGAAGTTTTTTAGTGGTTAAGGTGCATGCCTAGAAGCCTGGAAACCTGGCCTCTGTTCCTACTTTTCCTGTGTTGTGTGACTTAGTCGGTTCACCTCCCCATGTCTGGAGAAACCCTTATAAACCCACAGCACAAGGTTTAGTGCAGGGAGTGACACACCACGACCTCCCATCAGACTGCATGTAACCCGGTTCTGTACCAAGTTTCCGAAAGTCAGCAGGTGAAACCTTGCATTTTGGAGTTTGGGCCTCTGATTTTGGTGAGATTTCAGGTGAAAAATCTCACACACACACACACCAAAAAAAGCCAGAATGGGAAGAACCATTGGGAAGCCACGGGATTTCATCCTTTGGCCCATAAAAGCAGGAGCAGCATTGCCTAAACCATACCTGACAGAGGTTCACCTACCCTGCTCATAATGTTCTCTAGAGGATCTATTCCAGGGCTATAGTTAGAAAAACTTTCCTTATCTCTAACCCAAGCCACTTTTGCTGCAATTCAACTCTTAATCAGATGAAGTTGTAGGGATCTGACGTATTCCCTCATTAGCAACAATTCCAGAGTAACAGGAAAGTCGCCCACCTGGTGAACTAATTCTTCCATGGGTAAAAGCCAGGGAGGCTGGAAAACACACTAAGCACGTATTCTTGGGAGAGTTGCCACCTAATTTCCAGACAAAGATCAGATGCAATTAGCCTTAGATCAACCAGAGACTCCTCTGCCCCAAACCACAGCGCTTTTCACCCAGCTCGCCGCGGGGACACCCGCTTCCATCAAGACATACACTGCAGTGGGACCCTTGACCCTTCAGTCTCCATAGGGCATTCTTGGAAGCACATGCAAAACCTGAGCTCACAGCAAGAGCATTCTTGCGGCACTGGGGAAGGAATGAGGAAACACCAGCACGGGTACTAGGCAGACAAGAGAGAAAAGACTCAACCTGCAAGCCTGAATTAATTTCCAGCCAGGGTGCACGTTCCTGATTTTGAGATACACGCATGCTTGCTGCCTGGTGGAAGGAATCTAGGAACAGCAATGGGCCAAGCTTTGTCATTCCCCATTTTGCACGTATGTTTGCATCCAGATGGGAATGCAAGGCACGTAATGGGCAGGCGTTACTAAATCACAGATCACTGACAGTGATCGAATCTCGGCCAGAACCCCACGGGAATCTTCACTGATGAGAAACAGAATTCTCAACAACCTCCGCAACTTACCATGAGTATATCAGAGATAGTGACCATCATCAAACTCCTCTGCATCTCTGTACACATCTTTGAGTTCCACGTGATTCACCAGATGCTCAGTTTTACCTGGAGATTAGCCCTATCTAACTCCGTATCATTTTACTGTTGGCCACAGTAGGTTTTGGGTAGCTCAGGAAAGTATAAATCTCCCTGCACTTATTGCAGGCTCTGCTCTTTGCTCTGCTCCATCCACTGTCTGGACCACAGCTGCTTGCGCTGCACTTGGAAGAAATGGTAAATTTTTCTAAAACTGCTATCCCAATCCTAAAAAGTGCAGGTGAGCAACATGCCAGTGTAGCATACTTAATTTTAAGGACATACTTAAATCCAATTTGAGCCCAGAGAGATTTTAGCTTAGGTTTAAGCGTTCTGTTGAACAGGGGTGGATTTAAGGATTGAAGTGTTTTGCTAGATTGGATCTTTGGTTAATGAGGAAAGAGGGTTGCTAGTGCTAGAAAATGAACTGCCTGGAGCTCTGTGGCCACAGGCAAGCCATAACTAGCACTGCTCAATTTTTCTAATCAATTTTGATGAAATTAGCACATAGAATTGGTAAAGAAGTTGACAATTTCATTAAGAATCCTCACTCTCTGGGTCCCAGCTTAGTGGGGAAAAAAACAGGTTTATAGTATCTTGTCAGAGGGATGTGATATAATTAAAGCAGAAGTCACTAGACTTTGTATTTTACACCATCTGGTATCTTGCACGATACCTCGCTAAGGATGAATGTTTCAAGCCCAGATTTTAGCACTGAAATCGTGAGTGCTTTGTTTTACAGGAAGGGTATCGGTCAAATTCTTTAGAGAGTCTACACTGAACAAACAAAGGAGTACCCCAATCTTCAAAGAAATATTTGCAGTAACAGATATTTTGGGGGACATTTTTGCATAAGCTCTGACCTCCCTGTTGAGAATCAAAGCAAAAATATTGAATGTACTAAGCAGATGTCTTCTCCTAGTGACAGCAAGATGAGCAGAGACAGCTGGTTAGAAGAACAACAACAACAAAAACACATCATCATTCCTGCTTTGGCTCCAAAAAATCTTGGACTTGTTGTCAAGGAAGAAAGCTATGTATGTAAGAAGCCAAGAAAGAGACAAATATTATTGAATCTGGTAGCATTTTAGTGAATGTGCTGGAAATAACTTAAGTAGGAAGAAAAACTGGATGTGCTCCATTGTTTATTAAAAGAATGCCTCTCGTTATTTCCACAGGGACCTATAGCCCATATAGTCATTAACACATTTACAAGACGTATATTTTAAATAGGTTGCCTCACTCATCAGTCTTATGGGCTCTTCTTCTAAAGTAAATAGAGTTACAGCATGTAGAAATGTGTACAGCCACATAAATATAATCTCTGCAAACTAGAAATGCCAACTGTGAATTTCTCGTGTATATCCTTCAATGAGGAGATGGGTGTAGTACAGAGACAGCTAGAGAGATCCAAAATATTAGGAAGCGAGGAGAAGAGAAAATTAGATCCCTCTTGGTGAAAAATAAGATAAATAATTCACACACATGCACAAATCAAAATTAAAATATGAAGAGGTAGTCTGGAAGAAAAACAGTCTGAGCTGCGGTGAACAACAGATCAGAGAGGAGTTGTTTGACAAGACTGCAAAATAAGCCAGTGACCTTCCGGCCTCCCTGCACAGAGGTAATACACTCTTTCTCTTGATGGTTTTCACATGAACAAAACTTGAACTCCCTGCTTGGCCCCTGGACAGCTCTGTTTCCCTGAGCTTTGGGCAGACTTGAGGGAAGAGTTTAAGAAATCAAAAGCTGTGTATTTTGGCTAATGCTAAAAATTATTAACTTGAGGTGGACGTCCCAGGAGGAGAAGGTAGACCCAAATCCCATGCCATAATGTATTGTCCTGTGCAATAGCAAAGGTATGGATTTGCTGGCTTAGGAGCTGTTTTCCACGGAGTGCTGCAAAATCCTTAGCCATCTCCTACAGAGGTCCTAAGCAGTTTAAAGCCTCAAAGAAGCAAAGAATTTAAGATGGTATAAGGGATGAGAATTGAGGAGTGTGACCAGTCTGACAGACCAGCTTTTAAACAGAGGACAATGAAGAAAAAGGAGAGGACATGGCTGTTGGGTCTCCAGATCTCGGCTCCCACCTTTGTCCATTCTCAGCTATGGGATTAGGCAGTCCGTGTACCATCATTTTCTTTGTATCATAGCAAACTGGGCTTAAGACTCCTGCTCTGCAACAGAGCAGATGTGGGACCTTGGAAAAGCTGCAGATTTAGCTAAGCTGGAAACAGCTTTCGCCATTTGCCAATATCTTGGAGAGTCTGGAAGATTTCCAGTCTCTACTGTGACAAAAAAAGGACTTCTCAACATTTTTGGAGGACTTTTCTCCCTTGTAATAAAGGACAAAAAGCATGCAATGAAAAACAAATCACAGTGTCAGAACCGTGAGCATCAGGGCACCGTTCCGCCTGCTTTAATTCCCTGTCTTGCCAACTTCAGCTCCAAGACCTGACCTGCAGTTTCCCGGCCACCCCAGGAATGACCATGCCATGATGGAGGACCATTTTAGCCAGAAATTAAATGCTGATTCTAAGAAAACATTTCCTAGAGTGTCTTGCTGAAATGGATACATTCCCACACACACAACATGAAAGGCATCATGTCTGACAAACAAACATTTTCTAGTGAGAAGCATTTATCCAACATGTTCCTCCCCAGTGACTCTGGAGCTTTGTGCCTCAGTGCACCATCCATAAAAAGAGACAAGAGCCCTTTCCCAGCCTCTGGGAGAATACACTCAGACAATAATAATTATAGACTCAATCAATAATTTTTATGGGCCCATTTTAACCCATGTGTTTGACTTTGACCAACAGGTCTCTGCCCACAGGCTGCTCCGTCTGCTCCATTCTGCTGTGGGATGCAGGGGTGATGCAGGGCACCCCAGCAGCCCTGGGCTCGGCCATCCCCACATACACATTTCCTCACGCCCTTGGGAATTTGGATTGCTGAGGAGCCAGCCCAGCCCTGCTGCCAGTGAGGTGACAGATCCCTGGCACTGGAGATGGGCTCGAGCTGCTCGTGAGCCGCTTGCGGCTGGAGAGGAATGTCTGCAGAGAGCTAAACCAGATTTTTTGTAGATGTCTTCCAAATCGCTCGCCTCTAATCTAGCGGACAATTTGAGAGTAAACGTGCACAGGGAGCGCCATCTCCCCCCGTTCTTCAGCTTAATAGCCTGAGAACATTGAGTGTGCACACAGATATTATGAGACGGCTGCGCTGGAGAAACCTTAGGATCTTGCTAGTGCCCTGGCAAGTACATTAGATGTCAGAGCCACCTGTGTGTGTCCTTTTCCCTCTTGCAGGACACATCTACTTCTATTACGTGTTTGATGCTATGGACCCACCACAGCCACTTCAGCTGCAGAAGCACAGCAACAATACAAGCAAGGGCTGGCACTCTGGACAGAGCTTGTGAATACAAAGTGATACACATACAAATACCTGTTCTCCACAGAGCTTTTAGAAATGGTCAAATGGCTGCAAAACCTCAGGAAAGCTGGCAGTTTGATGTCATATGTATTTTTCAGGCCTGCATTTACCACAGGGAAGCAGAAAACAAAAACCAGTAGGTGTTTACATTATTCTGCCTAGTTTTCAGCTACACAGTTCTAGTGTTTGCAGAACTTTTGGGTGCCCATTTCATGTGTTCAACACCTCACATTTCCTAAGCGTAGGCTGAAAAATGCCACTTTTCTCCACTATTAAATCAAAAGCTGGCTACACCCATGTGTCAGCTGTTTACCACCCTCCGTTCCCTCCCTTTGGGCAGCTGACCAGGGATTATGACCTATATCCTTGAAGTATTTGTTTTATTTAGCATTACAGAGAAGAAGGGTTTAAGGCAACAAACAACCTAAGAATATAACCATTCCCACCCTATCTTATTACCATCAGAGAGATCAGCTTGCACCTTCACTTGTGGGAATATAGCAAAACCAACTCAACTCTTTGAATGTCCAAGACTTCATCTGGGCTCTCTCCTACCTTTGTCTTAAACAGACTCATTCCAGCACCTGCCAGTTAAGACCTTTCACTCACGCTTTACCTTCAGGTAGGAAAAACAAACTACTTGGCCTTGCTTTAGCCACGTCAGCGCGGCGCTGGAGATGCCTAGATGAGGTGGCCACCCTGTACACGTGGTAGCAAGGTGCTGATGGAGAAGCTGAATGTCACAAGGGAGCGTTTGAAAGCGCCAGGACTCTGTCACAGCCACCCAGGGCATTGCATCAGTTGACGCTATTAGTGTGGAACACCAACTGCAAGCTCTGCACAAGGATCTGGGACTGATACACACCCTGCATCAAGCCTCACCCCACAATGAGACAGGCAGGCAAATGAGAAAAATAGGGCCCTGGCCCCTTCCTGTGATTAGATCATTATAATGGGTAAATATTTTCCTAGATAGAGAGCCGAGATAAAAGACTCCTGATGTCTGAAATGGAGTTTGAACAAGACTCAGAAGTGCTATCCCTACCTTGTAGTTCTTTGTAATGTGCTTTGATCATATGAGTGCCTTTTCCCCAAAAATACCTAGAAAATGAAATAGGAACTTAATAGCTAAAGGTGAAGATGCAGATCTCATAGAATTAGTTTTTCATTGCATAGCAAGAACAGCATAAGAACGGCAGCTTGGGTTCAGTCCACAGTCAAATTGTTCACTAGTAAATATACAGAATGCATTTAGTAACAGGTACCAATGGTTAAATCCCAGAGGACATGACAGCTCTACACCATTCAGGATAAATATCTACTGAGGATTAGAGAAAAGTGACTGAGTGGTAGAGGCAGAGTCCCAGAGACTGGCTTAGTGAAGTCTCTTTAATAAGAGCTTGTTGCTACACAGAAAAATGATTGTGGGCTTGTTGTTTTTTTTAAAAAGAAAATCAGTGTTCTCGTCCTCATGCTATAGCAAACAGTGATTAATCATTCCCTATTCCTTTTTTCTGCATTATTCATGATTTTCCAACCTCTGCTCTATCTTCGTCTTCTCTCTTGGTGTTCCATTCTCACTCTGAGCTTTCTCAGGGTTTGGGGGCTTTTGTATCAGAGAAGCTGATTTATAAGGTTGCCTTTGAGGAACAAGTCTGACTTAAATCTCACACAATATCCAAGGATGTTCTCCGGTGTTTGACCTCTTCATGGCTGAAACAATATTCTTCAGACACAATAACATTGGTGTTTCAAAGCTGTAACAAGCACCTGTGGAGTTTTCAAACAAATAGGCTCAGCGTTCCTTGATGCACTCTTCGTTACTGCTCCCACGTTTGATTGCTTTGTAATTACACTTGTAAAATGTGTGATAGGGTTACACATAGGGGGAAAAATATTAAAAAATCATGTTTCAGACTGCGAGAGGATTTATGGGAGCTGCAAGACAAAGAAAAACCCACCTTTCTTTCTTTCCTCATTGTTTTCTTTGGAAGGCAGCCACTGAGGTTTCCTTGTCAGTAATACAGGGATTTGTAAATAGAACAAAGAGCTTCCTCGCACCGAGGCTCATTGTATAACCCCAGCACAGTCACCGTGTGTCTTCGCAGGCAGTTCCCTTGAACTTTGCATCTCACTCCTCCTGAGAACAGCCCTGCATGCCAGCTTGAACAGATGTGGTTTCCTTTAGGAAAGGTTTGCTGTTCAGGTCATTCTGACTTCCCTTTCAGAGCTTTCCAGCCTCATGTGCTCTTTACTCAAGGGATTACTGCAGTGGCCACTAGCTCCATGTGCTACTGTTAAGCTTCTCCTCACCTGCTGGCTGAGCTGAATGAACGCTGAAATCTCTGTTCCACAGAAAAATCTGACCTTTCTTGTTTTCCTGAATCAAACCGGAAAGTTGCAATTTCCTTTGAACCCAAATTCTGAGAAACGTCATTTCAGAAAGGGCAAAATGGCCTCACTACAGCCTTTTGTTTGGGTGTTGCCTACAGGCTTTTATATGAAACTTAAGATAGCTTCAAATACATCACGTTCCACGTGATCCCAAATGCACCCAGGGAGCCATGGATTCTGCCGAGGGTGCTCTGCCAGAGAAATGGACTAAGGAAACATGTCTGGAGATGTGATGCTGAGCCAGATACAGTTTTGTGTCACCCCATGCACTTATTCTACTATTGTCATTGCTTCAATTCTACCAGTGCATTTATACTTTGAGTCTACAAGCATTTAAATTATTATTTTCCAGCCTCACTGAAAGCAAAGGCTTTTACTGTATTTCACTGAAGATATAACTCAAAGACAATAGGTTGTACAAGCCTGGCATGATATTTCCAACATATTGAGTGCATATCACATTATGCTAATTTTAAAAAATATAGCTTTAAGAAGCTTTAACAAAATCAGGGCACAAGGCTGTACAGACTTTTACTTAAGTATCAATAGAGCTGTTTTTTCAGCTCTGGTTGGTTAGAAAAGTTTTTTAAATGAATGAGAGTAAGACATTCTACAGCAGATAAAGAGCATCGAATGCAAAAGTTCGCACTGGCTGAACTAAGCTGAGATAAGCTTGTGTGTAGGCAGCTCTGAAGCAGTAACAATATAGCAGAAAAATGGCCCTACCCTGTGAACAAATGAGAAAACCAAAACAAAGCAAACAATGGAGGAAAAGCTGCTGCTACCTGGCCTTGGTGGGGAAGAAAAAAAAAAAAAAAAGGCAAAAAAACAGGGGGGGAAGAAACAGAAACGTACTTCAAGACCAAAATCTCAACAGGCTCAAAATCAGTGTAACTCACACACTGCAACAGTTTGCAGGTCTAAAAGATGCAAAGCTGTTCCTTCACCCAAAAACCAAACACAAAAGTCACAGAAACCCATCATGCCAATTCTGTGGCTGCTTTGTGGAGCAGAATCTCTTTAAATGTCAATGTTCCCTTTGTTCTGTGCACAGTTTATAATGAGTCTATCATCTGTTTGGTGAAAGATCCAATGAAATATGTAATAAGGTTATCTCACCATCTCTCTCTATTGTAAAGCCGTATCTCCTCTTCCACTCATTAATTATTGTCTTCCATTTCCTGTGTCAAGTCTAAATTAGAAAATAGGGACTCAAGACTTACAAGCTTAACAACTTACCATATATCAGCTGAGCTGTGGTAACTCACCATGTGCTCCGTCTTAGCCCATAATAAACAAAACCAGTGTGACTTTGCAGTGCAGAGTATTGCAGTCTATGCAATTTAGTTTAACCTTCTTTTATTGTCAGATAAGCTGACAGTGATCGTTACCATTGCACAGCTGATGTTCAGTCCTCATATTGCAAGACTTTGCCTTAAAATCTTGGGAGCAGAGCTCTACCACTATAGCTATCCAGAAAGTTACAATGATTTATGTGCTGTCAAAATACACTAAAAAAGTACAATTACATGATCATCAGCCAATGCCCCTTGGTTAGCAGTTTTTCAAGCACGAACTGCTCAAACTTTGCATCAAGAAGTGAAGCAATCTATTTCTGAAGTGCAAACAGGAGAAAGTTATGTGAGTCTTCTAGCAATTTTAGGCAAATATATCACAGAAGCAGCATGCTTAGCCTTTTTACTGTGCATCTGTCTGAGGCTTCCAGTAAGTTTTCCCTGATACATAGGAAGAATCAAAACACTAATTTGTTTTAACTCTTTTTTATTGTCTCTGCAGCACTAACTTTGAGAAATGGCCTTGTCTCCGAAGAACTGCACACAGTTCATGTAGGGAAGCTGTTAAATGCATTACGTAAAAATATTGCAGAGGAACTCAGCTCTGAGTGTTTGGGAGGTACAAGGTATAGATATAAAACAGAACAGCTGAAGTAGGAGCGGAGGTCATACTCCAGGAGAGAAGCAGGGAAGTCCCCTGTCTGGTAGTTTTTGCACATGCTCTCCAAATTCAACAGTTCCTACTCTTCTTTCTCAGGGCTGCTGCGTTTTAATAAATGAGTCTCCTCATGTTAATGTCCTTCTGCCTTTCTCCTCACTGACCTCAATACACATCAAGCTGGTTCATAAAGTTCCTTCTTTCACTGTATTTGAGTGCTTTCTGGAGACCTGATTTGTGCTGTTCTGTCGGTGAGACATCTGGCTGATTTATAGAGACTAAGACACAGTCAAGCACTATGTTGTCAGCTGTTCTACCTGAATACTGTATTTCCTACACACTGTGTTCCTGTCTCTGCCCATGCCGTGGTCTGATTTTAGATAATCTGCATGTTGTTCAAAGAAGAGAGCGTACTTTCTACCTCTCAGAAAAGCTTCTGTGATCCTCAGGAGTAAAAAATGTGCTTTTTCACCCGTCTTCCTCACAAAGCAGTGGTGTCTGTCTAGACACTGATTGGGGAAATTTAGGCATGGAATAATGTGCAGATAAGAACATGATTCAGTAGTGAGGAAAAAACCAGACAAATACCAGGTGCCTCAAAAGGCTGAATCACAAACAAGATGGTGAAAAGATCTAAGAACGCAGGAGATGATGGAGGTGCTCAGCTTGGCGTTTCTCTGTTTGTTCCAGCAGGATATGCAGATTCCACCCTCATGACATCACTACATCATCTCACCTCATCAGTGCCTCATGACACAATCCCTCTCTATAGCACTGAGTCAGCATCATTGTGCGATCTCCTCTTGGCCATGCAAGACGGAGAGAGAGTCTGTCCATAATGGTAGAAAGCTGTGACCAGCCTCCCAAGAGGTCCCCAACAGGATTCAAAAACTCCTGGTAATCTTATGAACACTCCTTCCAGGAAATAACATGGGTTCTGAAAATTCTTGTGCGAAGTCACACAGCACTGTGCTATGGAGGAGGTCCCACAGCAGGAGGAAGAGTAGCTAATTTTGGGGGTTGAAATAAAGGACCAAGGACCACCTGCACTTAGCTCCTGGAGCTCCAAAAGAAGCTGCAAAGTACATTTTCCACGTAACCAACAGGTACTGCTGATTCTGCCTGCTGTACTCTTTTACAGGCATGGAGCTGAGAGAAGACTTCTTAAAGCATCATGCTCAGCATGGAGTACTAACCCTCTGCTTCCCCAGCAAACAAAAGCTGTTTCCTCTTTTGGCCAAAAAAAAAAAAAAAAGGAAAAAAAAATCAAAAAAATTCATACAAGCGTCAGCTTACCAGAGGCAATGTAAAGAGCAGCTTTATGTTAGAATAAACCCAGCCACATACAGATTCAAATATCAGGCCACTACCCCCAGTCTGATCTTAGACAATACCTGAGGCTTGAAACACAACCGTAAAAACATGCTGCACCTGAGTGTGCAATTATGTACGACGAGGCCAGGAGGATGAGCTCTTCCTGGAAGCACCAGGTCCAGAGGCCAGGAGGCTCTTGTCGTGTTTGCACGTACTGGTTCCTTTTGTTGGCGGATTTAGGTCACAAGAGCGTAGGAAAGGCGGCTCTGAATCACCTGGCTCACGCACGTGTTGCCTGCACATTGTGCAAATGTTTCTGAACTCAGCCTCCTTTCAAGGCACACCCTTTGTTTGTTACTTTCTCTTAGGGCTTTTTCGAAACCCCATCCACTGCCAACGTAAACAAGGTTGCAACATCTTCCTCCAATCTGTCTTGCTCTGCTGTGCTCTAAATGTTAACCAGCAACATAGCGCTGTTCACTTGCTTAATTGGGTGAAATACCTGCCATTGCAACCCCTGTATCTTGATTCCCTTCGGGAGAAAGTTTCTTGGGAATAGTAAGTGCTAGAACCTGCAAACCGGTCTTAGTCACATTGATACCAGATACCAGGTGTGCAGGTAGGACATGCAGTTGTCTTTGCTGAGCAGCCACCAAGCATCTGTAAGGCACTGGGGAAGGTTCGGAAGGGTGATTATCAGGGATCACAATGTTTAGTATAAGTTGTTTCTGCAGCTATGGTGATTTCTACTTCTATGTGCACCCTCTGCAGTGCGCACCCTGTGCATCGAGTGCAGGGGAGAGAAGATGCTGCCATTTGAATGGCTTTTCTTGGCTTGCATGAAACAAATTGTGGGACTTGGTACCATTCCTAACAATTAGGGTAATGGGTAGATCCCCTCTCACTAAATGGACGCCACAATGAATGCTCTGTGAACAGCGTCTGTAGGCAGGTAGGAGACATGGTCACAATGGAGACCCTCTTAACTTCCAAGTCTTGTCCACACTAGAAAGCAGACATATAATGCACTGAGCAGAGGTCGTCTAGCAAGCCCAGGAAGATGGAGGGTTGCATGCTGCCTACACTCAGCCACTCCACACAGCCATTGCAGCTGAGAGATTAGTACAGCTGCCCCAGGACTCCTCATGCATGGTGTGTAATGTATGTTTGCATCTGTCCACATTTCTGGCATGGCCTCCTGCTTGCTCAGATGGAGCTGTTCTGTGCGTGGGATGGGACAACATCCTGTTATGCTCTCACCCGATGGGCGCACTCGCCATGCTGCTCTGTCCCCAGCCACCTGCCCGAAGCTGTGGGAGGTGCTGCTCACCAACTGGAGGCGGTTGCTTTTATCAGCAGCCTTGATCATGGGGATTTTCTCCTGTTTAATTCCCTAGCTTCCTTCAGCCTTGGATTTGCATAAAATCCTGCGTTAGGACTAATCTGATCCCGGGGTGAGAACACTGCATCAGGCCCGGCAAATCCTCTGTCCCAAACTGGCTCTTGATTGACTGCGTTGGCACTAGAAACAGAACCGTGCAGGGACAAATGGTGGCTTGAGCTTTCCTTAGTAGTAGGAGGTGCCTTGCTTTGTATCTCTTTTAAGCTCTTGTGTGATGTGCTGGATTGCGGCGGCAACTCCCAGGCAGGTCTCTATTTGTTTACAACCCTCGTTGCCACAGTAGCCAGGTGCTTTCCATGTTCACTCCTGCTGCTGAAACGAGAAGCATGTCCAACCTCCAGGGCTTGCCAACTGCTATTGAGTAGTAAGAGCACATCATCCTTGGTGACAGAAGGTAACATCTTGCCCTGGCAGGCAGCAGCAGTGGAGAAACAGAGATGTCCCACTGCACAGGTAAGAGTACGAATTCATGTCTCTCTCTAGGCATGGTGGTGGATGCCCCTGGTTGTAAATAAGTATGTGGTCATTCAGTCTGAGGAGTTAAAGGTAACAGGTTGCAATAGGAGCCATGACACCTTCTGAGGCATTGCTCACTATGGACATGTGTCTAATAGATTTTTCTAGGTCCCAGTGGATTAAATCCATGGACATGTTTGGGGAAGTGGGGATGACCATCAAGGCAGAGCTCAGAACTGCTCTTAGGGTTTTCACTGGATAAAATGACAGAGCAGAGTCAAGGCTGAGCAGTGCCAGGTATCTGATATAGCAACCCCCATCTATCCTGTTCACCTTTCCATCACCACTGTATGGCCAAGAAGATGGTCCAAGCTCTTTCCTTGCTGAATGCCAGGTTCACTTGCTTCAAGAACACTTTGGCATCCTGACCTGGAGCTGTTTTTATAAAGCATAGACATAGGTATGTACTATTGCAGGATGTAATACGAACGTGAGGTTGTGAATGACATTGGGGTACAGCCTACCTCATGGTCCAAAATCCCTCAAGACGGTGCTGATCTACTGTAATATACCTATTACCTTGCTGCAATATAAAAAGATATACTTCCTACTAAAAATGGCATGCTCCACTTGCCAGCTAGATGCAATCTAGCTCTCTGTCAGTGCAGTATCCCATGCCTGGCAAGACAAATATTAACAAACTCTGAAATTGAAGACAGAAAAAGGACCAGCAGAATAGTACTGACCCAGTCAGAGGTGCTTGTATGCCCAAGGAAAACACCCATGTACTCCCATGAAGGGTACTCCAGCTCACAGCTAGACTAGATGGGCACATCCTTGGCAGTCCAATCACTGCTGTCCCATCAGCTGGAAAGGTTGTTTTTTCAGACATTATAGTGTTTGCAGGCTCAACTAAGATGTCACATCATGAAACTAAATGTGCATTTGTAGCAATGGGCAAAACCTCCAGTGCTTTGTTTTGTATCAATAAAGCTCAAAACCCAAGAGTTTCTGCTTAGAGCATCCGAGAAGTAAGATACCCTGTACTTTGCTCAGTTACTGGAAGCACAGAGGCTCTGCCTCACACCAAAATGTCCATTCCCCAACACCATATGTATTGGAATGACAGCCTCAGTCTAGGAGGTTCCTCCAGTGCATTGACGATAACTTTCTGATGCAAATGGTGGAGGAGCCGACTAGGAGAGGTGCGCTGCTGGATCTCGTCCTCGCTAACAAGGAGGGTCTGGTTGAAGCAGTAAAGGTGGGGGGCTGCCTTGGTTGCAGTGACCATGAGATGGTGGAGTTCAGAATCTCCTGTGGTGGGAGCAGAATACCGAGCAGAATTTCAACCCTATACTTCAGCAGGGCCGACTTTGGCCTTTTCAAACAGTTGCTGGAGGAAATCCCGTGGGCAAGGCTGCTTGAAGGTAAAGGCGCCCAAGATAGCTGGTTAACATTCAGGGACTGCTTCTACCAAGCTCAAGATCAGTGCATCCCGACGCGCAGGAAGTCAAGGAAGGGAGCCAGGAGACCTGCGTGGTTAAACAGGGAACTGCTGGGCAAACTCAAGTGGAAGAGGAGGGTTTACAAATCATGGAAGGAGGGGCTGGCCACTTGGGAAGAATATAAGGCTGTTGTCAGAGGATGTAGAGAGGCAACTAGGAAAGCTAAGGCCTCCTTAGAGTTAAACCTGGCAAGAGGGGTCAAGGACAACAGGAAGAGGTTCTTCAAATACATGGCAGATAAAACTAACACCAGAGGCAATGTAGGCCCACTGATGAACGGGGTGGGTGCCCTGGTGACAGAAGATACAGAGAAGGCAGAATTACTGAATGCCTTCTTTGTCTCTGTCTACTCTGCCGGAGGCTGTCCTGAGGAGCCCCGTACCCCTGAGGCCCCAGAGGAAGGCAGGGCAATGGAGGAGTTTGCCTCAGTTGATGAGGACTGGGTTAGGGAGCAATTAAGCAATCTGGACATCCATAAATCCATGGGTCCAGATGGGATGCACCCGCGGGTGCTGAGGGAGCTGGCTGAAGTCATTGCTGGACCGCTCTCCATCATCTTTGCCAAGTCTTGGGAAACGGGAGAGGTGCCTGAGGACTGGAGGAAAGCAAATGTCACTCCGGTCTTCAAAAAGGGCAAGAAGGAGGACCCGGACAACTATAGACCGGTCAGCCTCACCTCCATCCCTGGGAAAGTGATGGAACACCTTATCCTTGGTGCCATCTTAAGACATATCAAGGATAAGAGGGTCATCAGGGACAGTCAACATGGCTTCACCAAGGGGAAGTCGTGTTTGACCAACCTCATAGCCTTTTATGAAGACGTAACAAGGTGGATTGACGATGGCAGAGCAGTGGATGTGGTCTACCTTGACTTCAGCAAAGCATTTGACACCGTCTCCCACAGCATCCTCACGGCAAAACTGAGGAAGTGTGGACTGGATGATCGGGTAGTGAGGTGGACTGCAAACTGGCTGAAGGAGAGAAGCCAGAGAGTTGTGATCAATGGGGCGGAGTCTGGTTGGAGGCCTGTATCTAGTGGAGTGCCTCAAGGGTCAGTTCTGGGACCAATACTGTTCAATATATTCATCAATGACTTGGATGAGGGAATTGAGTGTACTATCAGCAAGTTTGCTGATGACACCAAGCTGGGAGGAGTGGCTGACACGCCAGAGGGCTGTGCTGCCATCCAGCGAGATCTGGACAGGCTGGAGAGTTGGGCGGGGAAAAATTTAATGAAATATAACAAGGGGAAATGTAGAGTCTTGCATCTGGGCAGGAACAACCCCAGGTTCCAGTACAGGTTGGGGAATGACCTATTAGAGAGCAGTGTAGGGGAAAGGGACCTGGGGGTCCTGGTGGACAGCAGGATGACCATGAGCCAGCACTGTGCCCTTGTGGCCAAGAAGGCCAATGGCATCCTGGGGTGTATTAGAAGGGGGGTGGTTAGTAGGTCCAGAGAGGTTCTCCTTCCCCTCTACTCTGCCCTGGTGAGACCTCATCTGGAATATTGTGTCCAGTTCTGGGCCCCTCAGTTCAAGAAGGACAGGGAACTGCTGGAGAGAGTCCAGCGCAGGGCCACGAAGATGATTAAGGGAGTGGAGCATCTCCCTTATGAGGAAAGGCTGAGGGAGCTGGGTCTCTTTAGCTTGGAGAAGAGGAGACTGAGGGGTGACCTCATTAATGTTTATAAATATATAAAGGGTGGGTGTCACGAGGATGGAGCTAGGCTCTTCTCGGTGACAACCAACAGTAAGACAAGGGGTAATGGGTTCAAGCTGGAACACAAGAGGTTCCACTTAAATGTGAGAAGAAACTTCTTCTCAGTGAGGGTGACAGAGCACTGGAACGGGCTGCCCAGGGGGGTTGTGGATTCTCCTTCTCTGGAGACATTCAAAACCCGCCTGGACGCCTTCCTGTGTAACCTCACCTAAGTTTTCCTGCTCTGGCAGGGGGATTGGACTAGATGATCTTTTGAGGTCCCTTCCAATCCCTAACATTCTGTGATTCTGTGATTCTGTGATTCTGTGATTCTGTGAAAAGAGAAAAAAACCTGCAGGTTTGTAGGTTTTTTTAAACTTTATCTTTTAAAACCACAAATCTTGTGATTGTGGTAGCTTTCCCACTTTGCTACTGAGAGCAGCTTTTTGTATATTATTTCAGTAGGGATTTTACTCCATCAAGAAGTTTTCTGTTTCGTTTGGGGAAATTTTTGTCCTGATGACAATTCTGGGTCATGCCAAACCTCCACGTGAACATCTCTGTTACACAGCTGCAGCCCCACCTTTCTCCAAAGAAACACCGAGAGCATTCCTCCTCCTCACAGACAAAGGGAGTGAGCTGTTTGCCAGGAACAACAGAAGAGCCTGGCTTTCCTGGTAGCAAATACCTGTTCATACAGTCACCCAAAGGAGAAGACATGTTGGTGACAAGTCTTTTCCTTTTTACGTTGTTTCCATGGGGAAGAACATTGTTTCCTACCTGAATTCTGATTCCCTACCAATTAGGGTGGCTTTTTTCTTCTTCATTTTTTTTTTCTTTTCTGAAAAAGGCATCACCGTGTAAAGGGTGTTGAGCTGCTGTTGAACCCAGATGATGGCGGGAGGACGGCATTTTGCTGTTCCTTCTTCTGCAAAGCTAGTTCATGGAGTTGTGTCCTGAGCTGTTGGCAATACGTTGCGTTGGGGCTTTGTGACTTGTGTGCGCTGAGTTGGCTCAGCATTGCGAGCCTGCCCCACACTGCACAGTCTCATACCGCTGGGCAAATGAAGTAAATCAAGAAAATAGTTTGACAGTTTGGCAGCTACAGTGAAATGACTGTGTAAGATGATAAATAAGTAAACGTAAAAAATATTTATCACTGCCTTTCCGACTAATATCACTGCCTTCCGACTAATTCTGAGAATCCGACTAATAGTAATTAAACTTTTCTAAACCCATTTATAAAGTCATCTACATTCGGGTAGAGAATTTTGTGCTGGCATAAACATAAACCAAAGTCAAGGCTCCCAGCTTTCTTTTCTTTCTTCAGACTCCTAGATGCCAACCTTCCTTCTCCGTGAGGACAAAAAGGAAAGTTGGCTCTAGAAAATATAGCCAGTGTTTACATTTTATTGAACCATTAGACATTGCTGTTGGCCACAACATGACAACAGTGCAGCAAAGAGCCTTTCGTTTGCCTGTGCTTGGCAGAAAGTGTCGTTCTTTGGTTACTCAGCTGAAGTTGACAAGTTGCCCAGTATTTTTATTATCAGGTTGTCAGCTCAATCTCACTACTGCCCTCTTAATTTATTATTTTGTATTTCAAAATCACAGGTGTGACTCATTTCACAGCTAGAGGTTATAATGAAGTATCCCACTCATCTTTTAGCTCACCCTTTGTTCAAGACAATGCAGATTGCAGAAGGTTTCTGAGGAGGTAAGAGGATTGCAAAAGAGCCGGAGACTCCTCTTTTATCTAACCGATGTGTGGGCAGTGAAACTACCTGATATGAAACCAGTTGGGTGCAAAGGTGGGCATGGAGGTTCATTTGTCATTATGGTGAGGGTTGAAACTCAGAAGATAGAACAGCTGTAATTGAAGATAGGCACCCCAACTTAAATCACCTCACCCTGAGGATGAGGCCAAAGATGGAATCGTAGGATAACACGCTTCTCTCAAGATTTCCTCTACGCCTTAGTTTCCAACAGGACAGAAGATGAAAACCAAACAGCCAGTTCCTTTTCAATTAAAAAGTCATATTGTCTGCGTATTATTTAAATTGGGAAGTGACTCTTAAGTACAAGATTTAGAGGCATTTGTTCTGCCAGCAATATGCAAATAAGAATATTGTTGCATTAGAGTTTTTGAAATATCAAAATTTGTTTCTTAGCATAAAATTATGCATCATCTATGTTTCTCCTAGGAGCATCTGAGACAGGGTGGTGAGGAAAAGGAAGATGGAGCATAGTTCTGTTGGAAAAAGTGTCTTGCTAGTGACTATGAAAATGATGTTGAAATCATGGGATGAATTAAAGATTTGTCTATATGGGAAATTGATGGGAATGCTTCCTGTTATGAACAGCTCATGCTAAGTAGACCCTTTTATCCCAGAAGTATTAATATGTCCAAATCCAGGGCTATTCTGAATCAGTTTGCTCATTTAATTGGCTTCTACATGCAGCTGGCTCTGCAGCAGAGATGCTGGCTTCATGCTACAAGAAAGCAAATTGCATAAACTTGAGAAGATTTGTTCCTAACAGGAGTAGCTTCCAAAGTCACCCTACACAGTGTCCTGGCAAGTCTTATCTCCCTTCCCAGGGGGAGAGTTGTGTGTCCTATTGCCAGTTGGAGCACCCCGGAACAGTGACAGGCAGGAGCAGAGCTACTGGGACACTCAGGTATTTTTAAAACTGCAACACGGAGCTGTGGCAATGCCAAAAGTGCACCTAGTCTGCTCTATCTCACTGCAGGGGTGGGGGGAATTGTGTCTCAAAGGCTGTCCAGTGGCAACAGGAAAACTACACCAAGAGCACGTGTTCAACTCTGCCATATCCAATTTCTGTCAACTGTAGAATAATACCTATCCAGCGAGCTGGGACATGCTTTAGCAGCATCAATAGAGTTGTGCTTTAGAGCATCCCTCGAGGTAGCAGAGAATTATCCCCATTTTATAAGTTAGGTAACTCAGGCACAGGGATTAAAGCCAAAATGTTCCAACCTGGCTGCCTACTGCTAGGTACCTACACCCATATTTACGCAACTCGTGGCCTGATTTTCAGAAGGGCAGGGCAATGAAAATTTTGGCCTGAGGGATTTGTTCACACACAGTTTACTGGTAACAACACCCAGGATGGAAGCCTGGTCTCTGCTACCTGTCTTACGCCTTAACCACTAAAAACATCCTTTCTGCCACTAGCCAAGAGTTGGCAAAGGTTCGTGCTGTCCCCATTCACGATGCAGGAGTTCAGAATGAGCAATGCTGGCTGGCTATGTGCTCACAGCTAGAGGCTTTGAAAGAGCGGCAGCAGGAGTAAAACTGGTGCTGTCTCTGCTTCCCTCACTGTTCTTCAGATCCCAGGCAGCTTTGCTTGATTTGCAGTGCTTTGCTAAACCAGCAAGTCGCAAGTGCAAACTCTCATTCTGCTTTGCACATGGCATCCTCCTCCCTCCCGACCCTGCACCACGTCCTGCTCAGAGCACCTTGACTGGCAGAGCACAGGTCCAGTGCAGAACCAGTAACAGACCAGTAGGGGAAGGGGGAAAACCAGCCACATAGATATCTCGATTGTTAGAAAACACAAGCACTAACAGGAGTGAGTTAGTCCCAGTGCCCCTTCACCTCTCTCCTGTACTCTATTTCTGGGCTTTAACTGAGTTTCAAAATGTGCCCTTGTTATGTGAAACTCCAGAGAAGAAAGAAAATTTAGGAAAAAACCTCCTCACATACCGACCACCATCAAAACCCATGAGGCAGAGCACTTTCACTGGCTATAATCGAGCTTTGCAAGTGTCCCTGCTAAAATCATCCCTGCTAGGGGCTAATGTGATGCTTGTCTTAGCTCGTTAGAGATCCTTACTGTCTTGAGATATGCACTTGAAATGTAACGCTGGTCATTGGCCGCTACCCGAGGGAAGGAGGACAAAGGATCTCGACTGTCTCTGTGGTATGGTCACTAGTCAGGCCACCTCAAGCCTGACCTGCAATACCAAGTGCATGCTGCAAATCCACTGTCAGCCCCTGCGCCCCATCTCATCTGCCACGGAGTCCCCGGCACCTCTGACCTCTTCTTTCCCCTTCCCAAGGCCTTGCCCTCAGCATGGAGCTCCCACTCAGCTGCTCTGTAGCATCCCCCCACCCAGAGGGAGGACAGGTGAGAGGAGGTGACCGCCTTCAGTAAAGGTTAAGACTGGAAAAGAAAGCAGCATCAGCTCAGCCACGTCAGCCCAGCCCACCAACTGCTTCTGCAATCCCTCTGCCCCAGGTCCCCACACTGTTCTGCCTGGGGGCTGGATGATACTGTATGAGCAGCATCCAGGCAGAGAGATGAGGAAAAGGGTTAAGGAGGAAACAGCTGATCACAGGAACCTCCAGTGCCATTTCCAGCCCTCTCCTTTTCAGTGCTTGTTGGGAATATGGACATTGATATATACCTTACTCCTACTCAAGTTCAGAAGCCCAGACTTGGCATCTCCTGATTTTTCAGAAGAAGGCTGAGAGCCACATCTGAACTAATTCTTGTGCTGCAGCTCAGCTCCATATTCCCAGAAAACCCAGAAGTTTTGAGACTTGCGGAGTGAAATGGCCCCAGTTCCTTCTGCCCAGGTCTGAGGTGCCTGTTCTGGGCCAGAAGCAACTGAATCTTGCCGATCTGTCAGCAACCAGGAGGAAGCCAGGGAACACATGCCTCCTATTCAATAAAACTTCGTGCTGCACTTTATACAGCAGCCAGTGCATTATTCCACAGTGAAAACAAATCCTATTCTTCTCTGCCAGACAAACACACTTGATCCTATAAAGAGCAGCATTTCTGACTGTTCAGCAGCAGCCAAACTCACGATGGGAAAAATAACAGGTGTTTGTCAGGCACTCCTTGTTTATTCACAGTGCTTAAAATAATTGCTTAAAAAAAATCTGACAGAGATTAAATTTTCTATGCTCCTACATTTAAAAAAACAAAAGAAAAAAACCCTAAGCTTGGCTCATGGTAGTTGAAGGCAATTCATTATGAAAGAGGTGTTCTTTCTGTTGTGGTACCAAAGAAACCTGCTTATGAAAGCTCCAGAGGAGCAGAATAGTAGAGCAAATTCCTGCCTAGAACCAACACCTCCCTGTGCTTTTCATCAAGCTCTCCAGGTGGAAGCTTTCGTTATCCAAACGTGTAATTTTGTTGTCAAAATAGGACGAACAGGGATTAAGTTTCTCCAGTCACTGCCCTTGATTGGCCATCTCTGTCAATCTGCCTTTTAGAAAGCAATGGTAGACTTGGGCTGGTTTATGCCCTTCCCTCTTGTTCTGATGGTGGAGCAGGATGTAAGTGTGCTGCTCCAGGGAGGAAAGTATGTATCAGAGGGACAAACCTTGCTTCAGTCACTGCTTGCTTCTCTGGGAATTAATTGGCAATAGATCTGATTAACGCCACTTTCCAGCAGGGCAGGCTGACTCATGATGCTGAGGGAAGAGGAGAGAGTCTTTGTGTCTTCTTCCCCTCTCCCCATGCTCTCCTTACAGCACAAACAGGGGGACATCCCTGAGCCCCTCAGCACAGTGAGGGGACACTCAACGCCTGACAAAGCTGTGTGACATCTCAGTGCATGGCGGGAGCAGGGGTTTGGTCCTAGGAGACCTCGTGGTGGTCAATAGGCCATGGATAAAGTCCCTGCAGGAGCCACTCAAGAGAATATAGCATCATTCCTGAGAGCTACAAGCTTCATGAGACAATGACTGTGGTGGTCCTCTGTCCTCAGGACTTTCCCCTCCTGTGGGGTATGCCTTTCCTTGAGGCTGACCCTCTGCAAGCTGTTGGGATGAGACAGACACTTGGTACCTCCCCAGGAACCTGGAGGGAGTCTGGAGCGACAGAAGCCTTCCCAGGAGCATCCCAGTGCTGTCCCAGCCCCAGCTGCTGCCCTGGTGGCTCCTGGCAGGGGCACAGGTGGATGTAGCCACAGCTACCCCTTTATCTCCAACATGGGGCTGAGACCCCCAGCACAGGCAGCCCAATGCCCGAATAAACACAGCCACATTTTAGTCTTTACTGTTCCTGCAAAGGTACAGGAGAGGCCACAGAAACCAAACCTTGTCCCTGGGAGGGCTCATTTCTCTCCAAACAGTGGACATGACAGGCAGGCTGGACTGTGGTTTGTGCAGCCGAGGGGCAGAGCAGGGCCAGGGCTTGCAGCGGGGACACGGCTCACAGTGCTGCCGCTATTATCTGTGCTACGGCAGCGTGCCCAGCTGAGACCAGGCTGTCACGGTACCGTCGGGCTTGTCACACACAGCAGCCTCTGGCCCGAGCAAAAAAGAGATGTAAGCTCAAAAGAGAAAGAGAGACCCAGGGGAGAGCAGCAATTTCCCGCGGGTCAGGCGCCAGAGTCGCCGCCGGCACGGCGTGGGTCGGCGCGGGGCTCAACGAGGTGCCTGCTGCCACATTAGATGCAGCAGCGACATGTCCCCCTGCAAACGGGTCCTCGAAGAGCGACACGGACAAAGCCAACCACAGGTCTTGAAAAGGCATTTTCCACAGACAGAGAGAAGATGAAAGGCAGCTGGCTGCAGAGCCTGGCAGGGCGAGATGAAAGGAGTTTGGACGCTAGAGGAGCAGAGAGAAGGGGCTGACTGTGGAAGCAAAGCCGCTGTACGAGAGGCAGCAGCAGCCACTGTGCACGGAGCGGCTCCAGTGTCAGACAAAAAGCAGCATCGCAGCAAAGGCTTGGGGTCCAAGAGGACAGCCAGCACGATCAACCCGGTCCTAAGCCCAGCTAGAATAAAGACGTCTGAGCAACAAAAGACTTCACAGTTCTCAAGTGCCGGCTGTCAGAGCCCTGCAGGGCAAGGCAAAGCTTTACACACACAAGTGAAGTCCAACCAACCAAGTCCTGCGTAGCTGGTGCATTGACCTGAGCAAAAAGCAGGGAGGTGGGAAGAAAGGACAGGATCCTAGAGAAGAAATTGAAAGGGAAGGCTTGTGCCTTTGCTTTGGTGCAGGTCAGCCACAAAAAACCATGAAACATTATTCAGGATGGCAAAACCCACACAAACAAGTGGCATTTCCAAGGTACCCAATGCCTCTCAGCATCCACCCGTGAGCTATTTGCCTGCATGGCCCTGAAGCAGATGTACACACATGAATCTCCTGGCAGCCACCAGCGCCGTGCAGCATTTCATCTCCACTGGAGCGATACTGGTGACTCAGCGCTTCCCCTGCAAGGTGCTGCCATAGCCTTTCTCCGGCAATGGGGATTATAGCAGCAACCTGAGAATAACAACGGTGCAGCTCAGCAGCAGGGATTTATGAGCGGGCAAAGAAAATGAGAATTATGGGTGTCCAGTCCCTATGACAGAACCACCATATATTTCCTCCAACAAAGCGTGTGACAACAGCTCCATAAATTCACATAGTAACAGAAGCGAGCGCCAGCTCGTCATCGCTGCTATTTAAGGAGCCAAGTAGCACTCTGTACTTATTGCAGAAGTTCACAGTTAGTTAAAAATAAGCATTAAAAAAAAGTCACTTTTGGACCCTGGCTGAATAAAGGTTTTTACTCAAGATGCCCAGCATTACATCCCGTCTCTTCTCCTTTTATGCCTAGACGAGCTCTCCTTTGCAGCATTTGGTGTCAGGCACTGCCAGCTTCCTACTTAAGTGCCTTAAATTAGGATGTGCCATAATCAATTGTAAAACTTATCAGTGACTATGAAATACTGTATCCTTTTCAATTACCAGCAACTCTGAAATATGCTTTAAAAATTCTTTAGCTGCAACCCATTAAATATCTAAGGAGAGCGTTCCCAAGATGTAATTTTTAAAGAAAATAACCCCAACATCCACAACATGCTGAGTTGGTTTGTTTAGGTTTTTTTTAATGCTGTCTCATGATTAGATTATTTGCAGTACCTGTCAGCTAATGTGCTGTTTTCATTGCTAATTTAACACTTATTTCTAAAGGGAGAAGGGGGAGAGGGTGAAAACAACTCTTCATGGCGAACTGCAAATCACAAAATAGCTGCATGTTCTGTTGTCACTTCTGCTACTCTCCTTCCTGATGTATGAAGAGAAACTTATTTTATAAAGACAAACTCACCTTTTAAACATGAGAAATATCGAATTTCTCTGAATTCTGTGGCTTTTTTCTTTGTTCTTGAAGCTTCAGGCAAACTTTAGAAGAGACATCTCAGCCAGAAAGAAACGTTGCGACTTTCTTATGTTAAGTCTTAACTTCAGCAGTGGTTAGAATACAATTTTCCTACAAGAAAAAAAATTGACATGTCAGTGAAAAACTAAAAGATAGAAAATGGAAATTAAGGCTTTGGTGTATGTGGAGTTGGAGCACCAGGGAGCTTCGTCCCATTCTCCCCTAGAGCCCTGCTCAGCCTTGGTTTCCCATGCAGCACAGGCACTCTTGCCTGTTATTCTCCTTTTTTTGAGAGCCCTTCCTGGGTTGAAAAGAGCAGGTGAGAAACCTGGTCCTTGGAAGCTGGTGAGGACTTGAGGTTTTTGAACTAAAATTTTGCTGAGGTACATCCTGTGACATTTTCCCAGGGTCAAAGTTATTCAGATTAGCAAAGAGAGAGGAGATTCTTGTTTGGTTGGTTTAGTAAGAAGACGATGTTTTGTACAGAGATGATGTAACATTGGAGGAAAAAAAATAAGGTTACTCAAGAGCCAGGTTAAAAGAAAAGTGTTTAATGGAAAATTTTCAGCCAGCCCTACTAAGATCCCTTCTTTATCTCCAGGTTTGGAAGAGCTGCTGCTCTGCTTTCTGCAGTGGCTGGTGTCACATTGCACGGCTCCTCCAAAGGCAGCAGCTTGTTTATGCATTACTTCTTTTGCATAAGACCAACAGCTATAGTGTGGGCTTGGAGTTGTGTTTTGTTTTGTTTTTTACGCACATTGTTCGCTGCTAACAAACTCAGGAAGGAAATTTACAGTCCTGAATGGCAAGCGAGGTCTGCAAGGCGTCCCTGACAGGGCTGCGCTGCTGAACTTTGCGGTGACTCAGACACAGGAAACATTTGTTCCGAGCAGCCCCATCTCCTGTCTGTCCCCTTCTGCTTCAAGCGCAGGGTTTAAAAACGGGTCGTGGGAGTTTCTTTTAATTTTGCTTTTGGGGTCATTTTTATTCTTCTTCTTGGAGCGTTTCACTGCTTTCTGCATGCAAGGCTATTTGCTAGCAATAAATGGACAATTTGCCGGAGCAGAAAGTCTTGGGAAGGGGATCTTCAGCTTTTGCGGCAGAGAATCTACTATTCATGGTTGAATGCTGCTGTACTGGTTATGCTAAATTAAAAGCCCTTGTTCTCCACCTCTGTTCCCGCCTGGGAGACTAATACTGTGTGCACAATTGGAGGGATGCATTTGGGGGAGCTGGGCTTAGAAGAGAGTGCAGCAAAACAGAGAACAGAAAGGAAAACAGATATAAATGGTCAGCACCAGGACCTGAGGTTTCACGCAGAGAAGGTTTCAGTGAAGCTCCAGTGACATTATTATATTTCTATCTGCCAGCAGCTCTTCGTGTTTGGCAAATTTACTCCACCTCATCATTCCCACAACTGACATGTAACGAAACCAATTAAAATACTTGTTAAAGTAAATAAATAAATAAAGGCGCTGTAGAATATGTGACTGTTCAAAGCCTAGCAGCTTGTACTTGCACATTTCTGCCTCCTCATTAATCTGTTTATGAAAGGGTTTTGATTAGTTCCATATATTCAGCTTTTAAAGTTAATAACTTAGAGGTCTAAGGTGTTTATACCAAAACTAACACTAAGTTTTCTCTCAGCTGCAATAAACATGTAAATCTGAACCGATTCATGCATGCAAAACAAGTTCTAAAATTGAGTTCAAAAACATTTTTCAAATAATGCTTAAAATGCTATACTAAGAAATGGCACAGGACACCTGTTAGCTTATTCTGGCCAGGGAGACTTCACACATCCCTGTATTTCTATATGTATGTTTGTGTCTGGTACAGTGACTCAAATCTTCTTAATTATTATTGTATAAGGTAATAAAAAAATGCAGCCACTCCAAAGTTCTGTTCAGCTCTTAACTCAAACCCATAACCCAGCCCCTATCTGATTTCATTCTCATCCGCACACACACGATCCCAATCTGATTACCACTACATGCTCCTCTCTACTTGTTGCAGCACAGCTCAACTTTGTCTTAAAGGAGATTCCCACCCCTATCAACACTTCGGCATGTCCTAAGCTTCATTCCCATGGCTGGGGTGAGTTGGTTTGCATGCAGACAGTTAAGTGCATGTATAAATATTTACAGAGTTTGAGACATGGTCTGCCTAATTAGGTTTCCATAGCAATTAGCCCAATATCTTGATTAGGACCTGAGGCTGCTTCTATTATAATAAAAAAATAATATAAACCTCATTATATTGAGATGATGAAACCAGAGCACTCTTACAAGAAGGAGGTAAATGTTGGCTCAGCACAGGCAACAGAATTAGCAGGGGTACGAAAAACAAACGAAAGCAACATTCTGCAGCATGCAGAAATACTCTGCACCCAAAGACGTAGATGTAAGAGTATTGGGCATCTTTGCTAAGAGTAGCCACGGCCCTGATTTTTCTGTGTTTTAAGCCTGTTTTTGTTGCTGTTTTTAAGTAGCATTCTTAGAAAAACGGTGTTTGCTCACATGATAGAGAAGCACCTACAGCTTTACATTTACCTCAGAAATTTTTGTGTGGTTTTACCAAAGGTTGAATTCAATATTAGTAGAGAACTCTCACTGAAAGCACAAAATACAGGGTCAGCGGAGCAATAACTTCTTCGCTGAGAGAGCATTTCATGTCTCAACGGTTACTAATGTTGTACATATTAATTACCAGGAGCAGCAATCCATGAAGAATTTACATCGGCGCAGAAGTTGTGCTCGTGCGGTAGATCTGCTGCAGCCGTTACTGGAGGGGTCAGCGCTCCCAGTTGACAGGGACGGACAGACCACATGCACACCAGACAGACAGATGCATCGGAAACTGTAAAACTGCCCAGCCTTGTCTCCCCATCCCACATCTGCACTGGTGTCGATAGGAGGGGCTGACATTTACTCTGTGAAGCTCCAGCAACAAATTCCTGCTTTACAGACACTGCTTCCCACTGAAACCAACCTTAAACCAGCATCAGACCAAAGCTAAATATGCTTGGCCTTATTTTGTGGTTTAGACATCATTATTTTTTCTTTCTGCATCGTGAGTTTTCCTTTTTTTCGCATCCAAAGTTTCAATACAAATTCAAATAGAATTATATCCTTGGATTCTGGCTTTTTATTTTTTTATTTTATTTTTTTTAAGAGGAAGATGCTGCAGACTATTGTTAGATCCACGACAAATCTAGATTAAGCAAAATAGCAGCTCATTAGCCTTCATGGACAGGCATTTAAAGTACTTAAGAGGGGACATAGAGCACTGCCCATTACATTTACTTTGGCACTAATATCAGATTAAAAAGGGAAAGGTTATTAAGTAAAGGTAATTGTCTGTTTTGTAGAGGGAATCTTTCTGAGGCATAGCCTGAGGCACTTAACTTTAAGAAGGTTAATTGTCTCATGGTGGAAGTCAAGCTATTACTGTTATTATGGACAGTTAGGAAAAATTCAGCCTGACATCCGAAGTCCAATAACGAGCCTCAAAAATGGAGCCGATTGGCTGATAGACGGAGGTCTATAATTAGAAAAATTGGCATCAGGAAAATAAAGACAAGCCAGTGGTGAGCCCCATCTGTGCAGATGTGGTGCAGCAGCTGCAGCCGGGGAGCAGCGCGATGCTGCTCCCACAGCCAGCCAGGAGCTGAGTTTAGGAAAAGCCCTTGAGCTGGCTGAGTAGGGGGTGTCCACAGGAGAGGCTTTGGTGGGGGACATGATGCTGTCCCCATGCAAGGCCAGGGCTGTTAGTTCTCATTCTCACATGCGACACAACCAGACACTGGCCCTAAGAGCTGCAGAGGTTTAACTGAGAGTTTGCAGCTGCAGCTGACTGGGGAAAAAAACAAACAAACACCCAAAAAACCACAAACCCTGACTCTCATTTCCACCCTGTCAGAATGGAGATTTTTGTCCAAAATGCACAGAAAATGGTTAAGGGTTTTAATCCTCCTTGCTCCACTCACATTTGTCCTCCCTGTTCTCGTTCCCCATTCCCAACTGTTTTAAGACAAAGAGTGGGAGCAAGAGGCTCAACCAAGCCTGGATTTAACTCTGGAAACATGCTGAGAGGCAAGTCAAGGCTGCTTCTGCACCTCTCTTGGGCACAGGTGGGAAAGACTGAATGTTTAGCTGTACAAAAATACCAAAATGCTCATCCACATGATTGTGCCTCAGACTTACAAGCTGCCGGCAGAAAGCTCAGTAGGAAGCCCAGTGCAAACATCCCCAGGAATAGAGTTTCCCTCCATTTGCAAATATTTGATTTTCATGGAGAGGCTTGGATAACAAAACTCCGTCTCCTGGACAGCAAAGTGCTGGCTCAGCAGCTTTCTGTCCCCTCTCCCTGGAGAGCCCATTGCATCCAGCCCCAAAAGAGAGGTTCAATTTCCAGCTCTCAGCGTTTCCATTCAATTTTTTACCCCCAGGCTGGGGATTCCTCCTCAGGCGCAAGAAAACCTTTTCCTCTGTGAATCCATCTCTTTGTGCTACTTTGAGTATTGCCTTACTTGGCTTTCAGCTTTCTGGGCTTAGGCAGGCAGGAGATGAGGTTTTTTTCACCATCACGGTTACCACGTGCTGGTACCAGGAAGGAAAATCTGTGACCTACACAGTGCTGGCAAAGGTTTCTGGGGTGTTTTACACCATAAATCCCTCGCCTGTTCCGGAAAAAGGCAAGTATTTCTTCTGTGTTTGCATCAATATTTAAACACCTCAGCACATCCTGCTGACAGCTTAATGGTAAAAGTCAGCTTGGACATTTTCCTATCCCAAGCTGGTTTTCATCTTCTGAAGTCCCCAGCAAGTGGTGCCTCTGCTGATGCTGCTGGGAGGAGGAGGTGTCACCAACCACTCTGTGCCGATAGGAGCAACAAGGGGACACAAATGCAAAGGGCTTGTCCCCAAAATCTGTGACACAGCCCAGAAATAGGACGTAGAGCTATGCTGCATCTTGGTGGTCCCAGGGAAGCCTTCCTTGTCAAAGGGGGCTGCACTCCTAAACCAGGGTGTGCAGGATCAGAAGCAGCCCTGGGGCTTTTCATGGCAACCACATGGAAAAAGCAGAGAGACAGGCTAAAGGAAAAAATAAATCAGAGTCACATAGTTTAGATAGGACCAGCAATGAGACAGGGACCAATTTAAGAGCAAGACCTCTGTTCTTCACTCAAACACTGCACTGTGCTGCTGGGAGTCTGGCCCCAAGGACCCTGGTTTTTGATCTGTCTGCAGACAGCTGGCTAAGGACAAGGGGAAGGTGGATGAATGTGCTTCGGTGACACAGCTTGATTCACGCAGACAGACATGTTTCAAGTAATCTCCCTAGACAGAGCAGGCCAGGCCAGCACGGTGACTGTGCTCACAAACAAAGCCCTGGACTCCAGACTGCAGAAAGTGTCTGGGGACCCAGAAACATCCTAGAAAAGCATTGTGGATGGAAAGCAAGGACAGAGAGAAAAGAGGAGCAAAACTGACATAGGCCAATAGACTACGTGAGTTTTTTGGGGAAGGGGCTGTGCTTTTGTCCTGTGTCCCTCCAAAGCCTAGGGTGAAGGTGGCCTCTGAGCTTCAGCTGTGAGATGACTGACCACAGCAGGGAGAGGTGCTGCCCCTGCCGGGGCTGGGCAGGGCACTTGCAAAGGCACCACTTGGCAATAGCATCAGGAAAACAAACTGGAAAGGACCTTGGGAAAGGCTCTTTTCTGGAGCAGAACGCACTCTTCAGAGGTCATTCCTGGTTTACTTGCTCCTTAAGACTTTTGTTTATTGAGTTTGGCCCTGTGCTGGTGAGAAATCTTTCACACCATCTTCATTGTAGTGCTGCTGAGAAGAATATCAGAACCAAACCACTGCCTTTATACATTCTTGTTTGCAGCTGCTAAGACATGGGTAAATCAGAAAAGCTTCAGGATGCTTGCTGATTGCAACACTTATTGGGTAAAAGAGCACAGCCTCACACAATATTAGCTTGTAAATTGAATCAGAGCCTTATTATACCTTTGGCCTCAATGCCTGTACTACAGCAGGGTCCCCAGTGATGCTGTGGTGATCTGCAGTGTTATGCAGCTCAAGCTTGAGAAGATATCTAATAATTAATGGAGCTGAGTCTTGTTTCACATATATACCCCTATATTTTTTGTAAGGATAATTAAGCCACCTGAAAAGAAGAGCATAGCATCTAGGCAAGATCTTCCTGCACATGAAGTGCTATAGTAAACAGACCATGCTGATTCACAGCAGTGGAGGGTCTTCCCCGGCAATTCTACCTAGAGAAGTCAGCACAACTAATCCTTCCCACTTCAGCCCCTGAAAAGTGCCTTTCATTTGTCACCAACATAGGGGAGTACCATTTCACTGCTGAAAAAAACAAGGCATGAGTTGATGCAGTGATTTCCCTGGGGCCCTGCAGCTTTCTCACAGTGCAACCAAGGAATGAGGGTCAGTGCATGGGGTGAGGTGATCACCGCAATCTCTCTTGCCCACGTAACATAAGATGATGAAAGCCACATCTCTGGACTTCCGTATCCAATAGACCACACTACCCTTCCCATTGCTCCTTCTCAGCTGATCAGTCCTCTGCCTACTCCTGCAACTGCTCTTTCAAGTTTGCTTTGGCCAGTGCCTACAGCTGCACAGCTGGGAGCTCCATCAGCTCAGGAGAACAGGGTAGGGTGAAGCTACAAGTGATAGGTAGCAGTTTCCTTGCCGCATATTTCTACTGCCAAAGAGAGAGAAAAGATGGGCCCCCAAGCCATGGAAGTTGGCAGGGTCCCCGTGAGGCCATTCTCTGCTGGCCAGCCTTGACAATGTGCTGGAGAACAAGAACTGGCCAGGAACCACAATGCAAACCTGCTGCCGATTGCAGGAGAGCTTCAGAAAGGTTACAACACTCATCCCATTTCACTCTGACATCTCTGCAGCCCCTTCCTCCAGCCAGAGCTCCACTTAATAATTAATTGCAGAAGTATCCCCCTTACCAAATAGCAACCAGAACATTTAGATCCTCCTGAGAAAAGCTACGTCTGTATTACTACCATGACTGACAGCAGGAGATATGAGGCATTTACAGAATAAGGGTGGAGTGCTGTCGCCACTGAATCAGACGATCGACCTGTTCTTGCCAACAACTCCAGGGCTTGGTGCATGGAATTTTTTATCCCTTCAGCATCCACTCACTGCTGAGCTGTGCTGGTTACAAGATGCAAGTTACACAGTGGCTGTAGGAAAGGGTCAGGAAATGCTCCTTTTCTGGACAGAGAAAGGCTGAGGGAGGACATGGGAGGCCCAAGCAGAAGTGGATCTTAGGTCATAACTCCACTCCAATATCATGTTGCTGTCTCTTGTCCCAGCAGAGAGAATAGGATCAGAACACCAAAGTTCATGAGTTTTTAGCTTAGAGAGAATAAAAAAAAATTACCTGCCAGATCGTTCCCTTCCCAGGAAAACCATCCAAAGGGGCCTCTTTCTTCTCCCTCAGTCCTTTCACATGCCATACAGCCAGGCAGTTCTGGCACTGGCTGTGGTGCCTGCTCTGTTTCTGTGCTGCTCTGAAGCTGTGTGTGCTTACAGACGTGTATATAACCACATCCAGCCACATACACGAGGAGACAACACAGTCCAGTGAGTAGGACATCATAATGGATATATAGGGAAATGAGGTTTGTACTCCTGTGTCATATGTAATGGCTTGTTCAAGTCTCAGATGTTCACCACATCTCCCAGATATTAATTTTCACTGCCAGTATAATGTGAACAAGAAGAATTGCTTACAGAATGATCTGAGATCCTCTGATCAAGAGCATGAAATGTTATTGTCATATAGTCAACTGAAGTAGAGGCAATAGCTGTATGATTTGTTACAGTTATGGCACAGTCCTTATCGTCACTCATTTCACGTGTGCTCTTCTCACCAATCCATATTTACTGTTTGGAACATTTTAGGTCCTTATACAGCCTCATAAATCCTATCCAACTTTGAATCAAGATGGGCAACATTACATCCTAAGCTAGTAACTAAGCTAAGATCTATAATAGCAAAGCTAACTACAAGAACTTGCATCTGATTGAGAATATATAATTCACATGCTACTGAATATCTGTGTGCTGTGAAAAGGCATGATATTCGGTAAACAAAGTAAAAAGCTGGAACTAAATCTATGTGGAAGTGTACAGGCATAATTTATAGCTTTTTAATTGACTACTTCATCAGTAAGTTAGAATAATCCAAAATATCCCAGTCCAGGTGCTAGGAATTGCCTTTCACAATTTGCATCAGACTGTACTGAACCAGGCCAGATAGCAATGACTTTCAATGTTATTTTAAAGCTACTGTAGATATATATTCCTAACCTCCTTTTTCCTTTTGCAGGTGTTGGGCTCAGGGTAACTAAGGATCCTGAATTCACAGACAGTAGGATAAATGTATAACTAAATGTTGCAGTGGAAGCTTCCAGAAACAATATTATTTTCTGGCAGTTATACGGTATTAAAAATACATTAAGGCGTGGGGAAGAAGCTATTGATACTCTCTGGAGGTGATCTCATGGGCATAATGGAGGTCACGCCAAGTCATGACAAGAAATTGCACAACAATATCCAGTCTAATTTCTCTGGTACAGACTGTGCTGAACTCTTGCTGTTCCCCACCTGTCCTCCTGAGATGTCTTGTTTTGCCATGTCACTTGCCACCAAGTAGCCCTGAGATCTTATAACAGACTTTCTCTACCCAAAGGCTCGGTGGCTTTCACAGCTTTGTGGTGGGAGGTGGCAAGAGCACAGATCAGTAGGAAAACAGCTGAGCTCTGAGGTCACATTTTCCTCCGACCTTTCCAGACGGTTGGTCACACTGGCCAGCAGTCCCTTCATATAGCTCTCCAACAGTGCCTCGGTTTACCCTGAAATGTCATTAAATTCTTAAGAAGACTCAAACTCCCTCTTTCAGGCTGTTCAGTCCTTTCTGCCTACATGTGTGGCATATTCATGAGCCAAAAAAACCACAAGACCAGGGTAGATCCCAGCCTTTTGAATCCATATGCAGGCATCCTGGCCCCACGAAGCCTTGGCTGCCCCCAGTTATCACACAATGAAAACACACTTTCCCCTAAGTCTGACCAAAGGACTCTCTTGCTGTAGCAAAGAAAGGATCAGATGATCCTTTCAGACAAGTGTCTTCGCATACAGGAGGTTTTGCCTGTGAGCATCTCTGGATTCAGACATGTACTAAGTACTTTCACCAGTGTTTGTACCACTCCTGGGTTGGGAGAGCTCTATAGTAACCCTCTTGTTGATGATGACTTTTCACCGTAACTACCCAGCTCATCTAAGCAGTCCCTCCCTTCATCTATGCATGATGTCTACCAGCCCATTTCTCCTCTATGACCCAAGCCCTGTCTGGTACACTTACTACATCCTACAATCCCACCATACCAAATCCCACCTAAACCCCTTCCCATTTTACTAAGCTTATTCTGAGATCCTGGGCAGAAGCTGCCACCTATGCCCACCTGCAACATAAATTTGCAACGCAGAGGAACCCCGGGACTGGCCAGCATTGCTGAAAGCCATTTTATTCAGGTCAGGTCAACTTTGTGATTCTCTGTTTAGGATAAATGGCTCAACAAGCCAACTCAGAATTGCAGAGTCCATCATGAGCTCTATTTCAAAACAGAGTGAGAAGGAAGAGTATTTTTCATTTTTTAAAAAACCCAAACTTTGCATTGGCTACTCAATTATTAAGGGATTTAAGATGCTTTTTTGTGGCTCTGAGGTTCTGACTTCTGATAAGTAGCAACTGAGATGTTCCTGAATACATTTCAGTGCTTGATACATTTGGTTTCTTCCTTTCTTGGATGCCTTTGCTGCTACCCTGATAACAAAAGCTTTCCATCTGGGGCATTTTATCCAATTTATCCCTTTGTCTCTTCCACCAACAAAAAGGACAAAAGAAATGACTAAGAGAACATCACGACTGGGCTGCTGTCCCAGGCTGGCAGTCCACAGCTCTGACGTTTCAGGCAACAGGGAGATTTTTCAGGAAGTCATTTCTAGTGGAGATCTTAAATCTGTAGTCCTCACCACATGTATGTTTTCTCCAGTGTTTTACAGGTGCTACTAGTGCCTTTGCAAAAATAGTAAGATTTGGGCTCAGTGGCCCTAGTTCCACAAGTTACAGAAGTGCACTGCTCCATGTTCTTGCACCATATCACATCCAAGGGGATTAGGAGTTATGCAAGTTCACTGGTGATGCAGATGAAGGACTGACCACAGCTATGACAGGGCCCTATGAGCTACCTTTAGACCCCAAAATAGCAAAGACCTTGGTGCAGGCAGAAAACCAGCCTAGGAATCCAGGAAGCATTAGGGTAGCTGGAATTGAATCCTGTTGCCAAGACTACACTGATATTGGTACCCAACCCAGCCAGTCTGGCACCCAGCATTTTGTGGCTAAAAGCTCTGGTTATACCGTGCTGCAGAAATAACCACCCAGCACAGATAGTCAGCCAGGGGCTGAACCACCTGGACTGAATCACCCTGTGCCTCTGCTGAAGTTGGGTCACAGCCTGCAGATGAGCAAGGCAGAGCAGAAGAAAAGAAATGCCTATGTTTTACAAGTAAAGGAACTGAGACAGACAAAACAGTCAGTGTACAATCCTATGGGTGTGCTGAGATAGAACTGAGGATGGAGCAAGATCTGCAGAATCCAAAGTCAGTGCCCCAGTCATGGTGTCAGCCCTACACACATGCACCCGTACAAACACACACAGCCTCTCTGGCATCTGCTCTGTGGGAAGCAAGGAACTTAATATTTATCTGTTAAAGGCTCTTTCTTGGCAAATAAAATCATGAATATCTATATAGCACTTTAAGAGCCTTGAACAGAAGGTTCCATCAAAGCACGGTATTAATAGTATGTTTGTTTTTGAAAAAGGGAACAGATGGACAAAATCTTGGAAAAAGGAGAGAAACAAGACATGATTCTGTTGTAGAATTCCTTTCCCTGTTCCAGAAGTGACTAGCACCCTCCGCTTGGTGATATTGTACAACAGAGATAAAAGGTAATGAGTTTGCTAGATTTTTTGTTTGTTTGTTAGCATAGAAATCTATTTATCAAGCAAAGCTACAGACTTCTGGCCCAGCTCTCCACTGTTTTAATGAAAACCTGATGTAGAGTGGCCAATTGATAAAGCCATTCCTGGTATTATTTTTTTTCCTTATCTCCCTTGTTCTTGGGGAAGTGATGAGGCGTTGTCAGGCACAGAGCGCCTGGATGTTGGATTGCAGGGGGCACCTCACGGCAGCTCTCAACAGAAAGCTCTATAAAGACAGATTTCCGCTGACAGATCATTCTGCACCACTCAAGATAAACTCAAACCAACATGCCTTTTCCTATGCTTCTCAAAGCCTTATATCAGAGCAGCTTCATTGTACTCCTCCCTGTGGATGTTCCCAGAAAGCAAAGCCAGTTTGTCCTGGGTCCATCACTGATCTGCTTTTAGAGCTGCAAATAACCTGTAGCACTAAACTTGGGACGTGTCTTCACCTGCAAATTCTCTTATAAAACAAAAGGGCAAGTAATGGTCCCTTGAAAACACACAACAAGAGCAGGAACAGAGCTGAGTTTTCCTGCTTTCAAGCACCTGTACTTGCAGTGAGGCAGTCTCCACTTTGTGTTTGCACCAAGTATTCTCCTTAAGAAGTTGATCAGCACTTTCTGGTCAACAGAATAGAGTAGGGTCCAACAGTAAGTATCTTCACAGCTATTGAGGTAGCTTCCATTAATACCTGTGTAGGTCCTTGCTCCTAACAGTTTACAAAGTCACTTTTAAAGTCAGAAACCTGCTTCAGCCCCATCCAGCCCTTTAACAGGCTGGTGAGCTGCATGCTAGGTACAAGACATGTATCTGGTTCCACAGAAGATTTTGAAATGCTACAGCACGGTGATTCCTTTCTTACTGGAAACTACACATTTTTATATCCTCCAGAAAATTCCAGCCAGATGTATTTTTAATTACAAAACATAACTCACATATACATAGTGTATTTACAAATAAGTTTATAGGTAAGGCCACTGCAATCAAAGTTTAAAGATTTCATTAAAAATGATAGCTGGATGTTGTGAGAAACTTTTCCTGTATACCAGCAAAACTGAGATTTCAATGAATAACAATATGACTTCCATAGCTTTTTAGTTATTTCCAACAAGAGGCTCAGCTGGAAGTGCAAAAAACCAGTATAAATTCCCAAAATGGAAGGTAGGAGGAGACAGATAAAAATGCTCCTTCTCTAGCAAAGGGTGCCACAGGGCTCTGGATGGCCATGAATATCTGGGACTCCCCTCAAGCCACTAGTTTGGCACCCTCATGTCCTGCCAGGGCTGGAGCACAACACTGAAGCAGACAACCATCCCTCCCATCTTTCTACAAGACATTAGATTTCTAGGAATCAGCAAGTTCTTGCTGCTGACCCAAGAAATTTGATCAGATGTAGCTTGAGATGATGCAGCTGGGCCTGAACGTCTTTGCTATTAAATGTACTAGCTGGAGCACACGACTAGGTTTCCAGCTGGTGCAAATCACTTGCCTGCACTGAAGCACTCTAGTTATCTTCGCACAAGGTTTAAGCACTGCACCATCATGGGCAGAATTCACCTGGCAGTGCACAGGTACTCTAAAGATTAAAAACAGGAGGGTGAGATTCAGGCATCATTCAGGAACACCAGAACCAGAGGTGCTGAAATTGGTGACAATCACAGCATCCTCATATGCCTCAACATAAGGATCACCGGTACTGAGAACAGGGGCACCTTCTCATGTGTCCCATCCCTCCCAACCCTTCCTGCCATCCCCACAGTAGCACACTGGCAAACAGCTTGTGTAAGAAGCATGCCTGAATTCTGCAGACTCTTGTGGAGCTTGGCATTGCTGTTTTAAATCCCTTGGGAGAGGAAAAAGCAAGAGTACTGAAAATATAGCAGCATGCTTTACTCCAAGACCTCACTTTGCTAACAAGCACAAAGAGATGGGCCACGGTCCCCAGCCTCTTCCTGTCCATCTGCAGTGAAGGGCATTGCAGTCAGGGATGAAACTCCCTTTTAACAGAAAGAACAATTCACTCTGATCTGGCCGGTGGGTTATCCTGGGAAAACAGAGGCAAGTGGTGTTGAGGGCTGGGTATTCAGCACCAGCAGGAAGGGGAAAGCACAGCCTGGAAGCAGCCACAGGGAAACTGCGAAACCACAGGGCACATCTGGGGACAGAGACCCCGTCATCATCTCTCAGCATGGGACAGAAGGGGAGACTCAGGCTGGTGAGTCCAGCCTCTTGCTGCTGGAAGCAAACACATCATAGGAATTTATCTGATTCGTCTTAAGGCTGTCGGGTTTTGATTTGAATCAGTAGTCCCAGTAGTTCTGCTGGGAACTGCTCTCCAGCCTTTTTTTCTGAAGCAGCTCTGCTGAGGTCAGGACAGAGCAGGAATGCTGCCTTGACCCCACACTGTGTTTTAACACACAGAAACAATGCTTATACAGAATACAGGTCAAATCATGTGTGTGAATGGAGGCAAGATACAAGTCAGCACCAGGTCTTCTGCAAAGACAAGGGGTCAAGAAAACATCTGAGTGCAGCACATTTGTGGTGAGGATGGGGTGAGCACTTCACATACAACTAGTTACAGAAGCACTCCTGCCCACACTAGGATCAAGGGCTTATCGCAACAAAGAGCTGTATAAAACACAGAAATGGCATGAGTACTTGTGGTCTGCGTACAGGTCTCCAGAGATCCTCTGCTGTGAGGCCAGTTTTGCTGTACAGGCTGGAATAAGTCACCCATCATCTGTGTCAGTGAAGTGGGGATTGCTGTGCTCCGAGATCCTTGGATGGAGATCATGGGTCAATACCAAATTCTTTGCAGTCCCTTTTCACCATCTGATTTCTACAGCAGCCAGTGCTCTATATAGAAATGTCATTTGCTTCATCTCACAAATCCACTGATGAGCTGTTACAGGCCCAGATGTCAAGCTTTACAGCAAGAAAAAAATCAGGTATTTGTGGCAATTTTGTATGTTGTTTAATATGAAAATAAAGTATGTATTTCTCTGTGTTCAAAATGCAAAAAGAGCACTGTACTAGTGGATGGATCTTCTCTAAATAAAAAGGGCTATCTATACCAATAGAAAATAAATGTTTTGGTTCCTCTCATTGGCAGTAGGAAGGAGAGATGGGGCAGCTCAGGTGCTGGCATGCCTGGAGAAAGGGATTGACACAGCCACTGCAGTGTCAGAGTTACAGCACTGTCAGCCCTAGCCTCACAAAAATTATGGGTTAAGACACTAAAAGTATTTGAAATAAAGAAAAACACAAATACTTTGCCCTGGCAGGTGTTGTAACCTTACCTGTGTGCTTTCCCTCAGCCACCGTAAGCATTAGAGAAGAAACCTTTAAAAAACATACTTATCCCCTGTATTCCAGGGACAAGGTCCCTACAGGAGACAGAACAGGGATGATAAAATGGCAGGAGCTGTGTGTACTGGGAGATGATCTTACTTCACTTGTTCTAGCAACTGCCAAGGGACAAGAAAAGCATCAATTAATTATGACCATATTTTTGAAAACTTTTTGCTTTGAGAGTTCACTGTTAGTAAAGGAGCCAAGGTTTTTATTTTTAGCATATGGCTTTTGTTTTGACATTGCCTGGTCCTGAACACATGAAATCACCTCTATAATGGGAGAGATAGCAAAGTGTGTGCAGGGGGTCTTTGGAACAGGTCCAGCCCATCCTCCCCAGGTGTCCTGCCAAATCTCTGAGCAGACATTCATTTTCATTTTGTTGCACAGTCCAAGCATATGCAAAGGGGTGGGAAACAGCCTCCTGCTTCATTCTACAACAGAGTGCAGCAATATAAAAACCTCATTCTCTCTCCTTTTATGTTGCCCATAAAGCTCCAAATGTTGCTCTTAAGTGGAGTCCCCCTCATGCATGTAATTGAGTGAGTGATTTGTCAGCCACCTGCATTATGATATTACTGGGCCAAATGTTGCCTGTTTCCTATGTTAAAGCACTTTTCAATGAGTTTTCAGCTGCTGCTATGCATGAATTTTTCCAGAGCCAGAGCAAGCATAGACAGCAAGCAGTGTAGATTAATAAATATTTCCAGTTAACCTCATTAACTTCCATTGTGCACCAAGTAGACAACAACACAAGATTCAGGCTGACATCAATCTCTGCTTTCTCAACAACCCTGAAAATCCTGTGCACTTTCCTTTTCTGAGAATCTACATTCAGAAATAAAAAAACCAACAGATCCAGAGTTAATTCATTAACATCACGCTTGAGTGAATTCAAGAGCTCCCTGACAGCGCTGCGTAGGAAGGCTGGCTTCCTCTTGCTCCTGCCAGGCTGGGTTTGCTGATGTCTAATAACAAAGCTGAGCTTATTTTGCAGCCTTAGCTCTAGTAGGATTTCCCCTTCCTTTAGAGGACAGGTTGAAAAACCAGGTAGAATGTGAAAGTGTCCTTTTTTACATTCTTTCACTTCATATATATATATTTTCCTTGCTTGCTTATTAAAGCATACTGGCATCACTGTTCAGCTTTCAAAGAGCTTTGGAAGACAGAAGAAAACCGTATGATTTCTGTTGTACAAATGAGGAAACCTAGGCACCAAATGGTCATGAGACATCCCACCACTCGCACAGCTCACCAGGGTGAGCTTAAGTTTTTCCCAGTTTGGTGCTCTAACGTACTAACAGCTGCAGTGGCTGATACTTGGGAAAAATTGGGTAAAATTATGACAGTCTGAGATCTGTGATGTGACTAGCTTTTTGTTGTTGTTGACTAAATATTGCTTTGAGAAACAGCAAGGTGCAAGTATGGAAAGAAAACTGGAGTTCCTCCTAGATCATTAAAACCAAAAGTCGTGCAAAAAGCATAGCATTTGCCAAGGACTTGGATTTAACTTCAAAGCCTGCTATTAGTTACTAAGTATTTTGTAGGGGCAAAAGAACCAAGTGTGAGAAACAATTTAAGTTACATGGCTGGCTGTGCTACCTCCAAGACAGACAATTTAGGGCAAATCAGAACAACTGCACCCACAAAGAAAACAAACCAACCAACCACAAAACAAAAAAACCAACAAACAAACCTCAAAGCCTGCATGCAACAGCCCATGCATCACTGCCACCGCACGCTGACCACTCGGTCCTTCTCTGATCTTGAAAAGACTTCAGTACGCATGGACATTAAAGAATGGGGAACTCTTCATCTCTTCCCAAGCCACCAAACCTGTCAGTCAGTACCTCAAACAACCCCTAGAGTCAGGGTAGGTCTTCAACCAGTGATCTCCTGGGGCCCAAGTGGCATTCAAGCCATTATTGTAGGTAACTCTGGTCAAGGGGTAGCTGATTTCTATCCCGGAACTGGGGTTTTATCCTGTCCAATGTAAATAAGGAAAATCTCGGGGGAAGAATTTATTTCATGATAGCTTTTGAACAGAAACACATGGGTTTCCAAGCAAGCTTCATTCTTCCCTGTAGAGTGTTTTTTACCTGTAAATGTAGAGTCTTTATTTTTTTTTTTTCCTCTCCAAACAAAGCTACAGTCCCCCATGGGAACTGTAGTTTCAGCTGCTCTGTTCTCCTGGTCTCCAGCTGGACTGTATTTCCCACCATACAATGCAACCAGCCCAGGGATGTGGTGAAGAGGCCAGAGGGTCTCAGGAAAGACTGGGGTTCACCCATGAGCCTGCCAAAAAGGAGACTGCAACACCCAACCTTGGATCCCCCACAAGCCTCTACTGCTTTTCCACAGTTAAAATATTTTTCCATCTGAAACATTGCAGTTAAATTTCTACCAATACTCAACTTTTTGAGTAAATAAATTTCCTTTTTTTTTTTTAATCTGCTGTTTCTAGCTGCATTTTTATACTTCAGAGTTAGCAAAGCCACACTTAGTACATGATAACCACATGTCAGATAATGATCTAGCTGTACTCATATTTTGCTTAAACGGATGTTTTAATTCCTGGCAAATTCACAAATTAGGTGGCAAGGCGTAAATATTAGTACTTAGCATGCAAAGCAAAATCGAGGACATGTTGATCTTGGTTTGACTTTGCATTGTTCGGTGTAAACAAAGTCCTGCAACTTCCATAAAGGAAAGCTGAAAATGAAAGAGTATGAACTTTTTTGTCCAGTGAAGATTTTGTGCCTCCTTGTGCTAGGGTTTAACCCGTTTCTGTGTAAGCAATTTCTTCTAGGTTCAGTGAGGTTTATGGAAAGAGCTATCACCCCATCCAAACTGACCTCCTCACCTTCTTTCTGGAGAAATAGAGCACAGGTTATGAGAAGTGAAAGAGATTCAGTAATCCTGCCTTATCCTCTGCCTGGTGATGCTGAATTACATCCTATAATCTGTCTTCCAGAGCAGAGCCTATTATTTGAAGATATGGGACACTGACCAGATGCTACAAGTTCTTGTGACCCAGCCTGTGCACTGCCCTGGATGTCACGAATTAATTGGCTGTTACAAATGGTTTATTTCTTCCTCTCCTGAAAATTGCTACCCAATTGCATGGTCAGGAGCTGCTGCTTCTTAAGATGTTTCAAGCTGTCTGTGAAGAGCTGATTAAACACTCAAATTCCCACAGCACCCACAGCTGACACAGATCAGGGAGTAGCTGATTTCTGTCCCGGAGTACCCATTCCTTATGTGTCTTTATCCTTTCTGATGTAACTAAGAAAAATCACTGAAACCTTTGACAGCTTTTGCCCTCAACTTGGGATAATGACTTCTGTAACTTACTATACACCCCTCCACTAAACACTGAATATTTGCATTGATTTTTAGATTGAAACATGGTAGAAAAAAATGGCCTTTCCACAAATAAACACAGTTTTCCACAGCTTCAGTTTCAAGAGACTAACAAAGCACAGCAGACACTTTCTGCTGTAACTCTTCAGCTAGAGCTCTAATCCTGCATCTGGGAAGTGGAGCAGCATCAGTCCCAGATTTGGCAGGAGGTGCCAAGGAAGGCAGCTGCTGGTTCAACCCCAGCAGAGCTGCATCAGGAAGGGCAGTGAGGAGCCTGTGCTTGGTGAGGGTAGAGACACAGATAGTAAGATCCTTGAGGAGTAGAATATTATTTGGAGATGAGAACCCGTTAGGTGATGAAAAAAGAGGAAAAAAAAAAAAAAAAGAAAGTGTTTTGGTGTGGTTTGTTTTGGTTTGTTTTGTTGGGGTTTTTTTGGTGTTTTTTGGGGTTTTTTTTGTCTGTGATAAGTAGAAAACCAGAAACTATTCCTTCTACCAAAAAGTGCAATGGGGACAAGAGATGACCATTCTCCTCTCTTGGGATGAGAGTGAAGAGGGCAGTGGAACTACCATGCATGGCATAGCATCCATGGTGTGAATACCATGCACATCTGAACATGAAGCACTCGTGCTGTCTTTTCCCCCCACGATGAGGGCCAGGACTGAGCAGCAGCACATGACATGGGTCATGTTCATAGTGGAGGCTGCTGAGGATGGCAGAAGAGCAGAAACCCGCAAGAGTGCACAAGGGCAGCCAGGACTTGGCACCAGGAGCCATCACCTGATAAAGAAATATTGTCTATAACCAACAAAGTCAGGAGCTAGCAGCCAGCACAGCCATCCATCTCCCAGTAGGAGGAAGCACTGCGAGACACCCAGGTTTAAGTCTTTTTCTGCCTCATTTTTCTTTACCCTAGCAAAGGGCCCTGCTGATTTCTGTCATGGGCCCTTGTTTGTGGTGGTGGATAACACTAACCCTTAGCAGAGGGTTGGGGAAAGCACTGTTACCATCTTCCCCTTCCACCACATCTTCTCCTCTGCTTTCCCCATTGGAACACACTATGGTAATTGTGTCTTACCCTGGCACGGGCTGCTGCCTGCAGATGCCACTACCATCCAGATAATTGGCAATTATTGCTATGACAGTCTCTGAACATCACTACCCAGAGGAAAATTTGGAGTATTTATTAGGCCATGGCAGTTTCTCAGAGCACGAACTGGGATTGGGGTCCCTCATCCCCATGGTCCAGACAGGAGGAGAAAAGGAGTCCCTTGCGCCTGTCAGTGAGCCTTACTGCCAGCGGAGAGGAGCTGTATTGGATTTTTTTTTTTAAACAGCTCAGTAGATCATGTCAGCAGACAACAATGTGCTCACTCCACAAGACACAGAATTTGACAGGCAAAACAACCTGCCAGTTACTTATCATTAGTGCAAATGACTGATTTTTCGGTTCACCGGCAGTTCAGAATAATCTGAAGGTTTTATTTTGAGTCAAACTGGAGAATTTCTTTTCAGAACTTTCATCTCACCTTGATATTTCACATTTCTGCTCCAATCTCTTGCAACTTTTTATTAACTTTAAAAAACTTCAAAAAAAAAAAAGAGGATGTGTCATTTGATCCAAAACTATTTCTATTAGTTTAACCTCCAACTAAGAAAGAGGGAGAATTTCTCAAAGTAAAGAGAAAATTCTGGTCAGTTGAAACCCCAGAATTTCCTTGGACAAAGCCCTTTCATGAAAATTTTGGAACAGCCTCAGTCTGTCTCCCCCTGGCCCATCATTCTGCAAAGGCCATCACGCACATCTGGGTTTTTTTGTAGGCTCAGCAGAGATCACAAGTCAAAAGAGAAAGGGCTACTCATTTCCCATCACTCTTCTCCCTCACTCCCAACAGTGTCCCCAAGACCTTTTGCACATCAGCAGAATCCTGTTCTGCCTCATCCCTGACTATTTTGTCCATCCAGAGCCAGCCTCATGCCATCCACTGGCTTGGAAATAAGAACACATTGAAGAGTCAACCAAGGGAAAAAAAAGCAGGAGGCATGCAGGCCAACCCTGCAGGTGCTTCTGCATTTGAGTCTTGGCTCAGGGCAGTTAAGCATTAGTGACTTTTAATTTCCTCTATCCCCAGGCATCCTGGCTAATATCACTCAGATACCACTGATTCAACTCCTGACCTGGCAGATAGTGCTGGGTGTCCCACCACGCTCCATTGAGCACAGAAAGCTTCGCATAAGCCCCCTAAGCCACTGGGCTAGTTTGGTGAGTCATTTAATAATGCCGAACGTGCTTTTCCCTACAACTTGCAAGGAGGGGAGGAATCTTCTGCCAGGGGATTAAAGACCCCCAAACAAATTTTGAAGACAAATTGAATATTTTAATTGGACTGGAGTGCTGAAGCATATTCAGATCTTGACCTCAAATCAGATCAGAAAGGAGAAGTAGGAAGGCTGTTGGCTCTGGAGGTTTGTAGGGGGGTCACAGGTGCCTTTAATAACTGATTCTGCAAGTTAATAGCTTGGTTAGGGATGGGAATAGACTAACAATGATACCAAGGACTTGAAGTTTTAGTCCAGTTTAATTTATAACAAGAGCTAATATCAAAAAAATAACAACTGAAAGAGGAGATTGGAAAGACTCCTGGATCAGTACATTTAATATCTCGCTATTGCAAACCTTCTCTTCTAGTAATTGTGGCAAATTTTTGAAGCTGGACAAGCCACATCCTTAGGCAGGACTTTCTTGCATTCATTGCTCCTACTGGGATGTAATTTCAAAATCTGTGGGTTAGAAACTTTCTCCTAATTAGCAGCCCAAGACTGTGGTTATTGAATAACATTCTCCTTTAGATTTAGTAGCAATTCTCCTCATCTCTTTAGGAGCAACCCATCAAGAGAGTCCAGACCTGAACAGCACCAAGGAGAAAATCATATTTGTCCAAGCCTTGAGAGGGCAGCTGTCAACCACCTGCTAGATTCTGATCATACTGTTTTAGTAGATGCCTATCAATCAGCTGTTGGTTACCCTGGAGAAATGCTGAACTTGATCTCCAGCTGCGTAGAGCAGCACTTTCTGCTGTATTTTACCCCAATGATCTGGAAAACCTACGTATAGTAGATTGTAGGGCAGGCACCAGTTGTTACAGGGGTCCCACTGCTGTTCAGAGCAAGGACAGAATTTAGTGCCAAGGCGGAGTGAGCTTCACAGGTCTCATGGGCCAACTGCTCAAGCAACCACAATCTGAACTGGCCCAGCCTGGCAGCTGTGCTGCCACCCCGCACTGCTTCCCACCTCATCCTCAACCTCAACTGTACGTAGGTGCATCTTTTCAAAGGTGTTAAATGGAGCTGATCCTAGGCAAGAGCCTGCACATAGATTCATGGAGCTGCTTTGAGAATTGTGGACTCCAGGCAGAATTTCAGATCTATTGTCTCAGGTTCAGCACTTTGCTTAAGAATCAACAGGAACATCTTTGTGAGTGTCTGGGAGCCACCGGGTTGCAAAGTGCTTAAACATTGGGCTGCTACTGAGAATCTTACTATGATGTTTATTCAAGTCATGATCTGAGCAACCACAGCTCTGATTTGTAGACACCAGGAACCTGGAGGAGTTGGCATTTTTGAACATTTTTTTTATCTGTTAAATGACATTTTCTGAGGATGAAAAGCTTTTGGGTTGACTGCCCAGGAGACAAAGCCCTTTGCCCTCCGGCCAGCTCCTGCATGAATTTTGGCAGTGGGTCCAGACAATGTCAACAAGCTTTGAGCCCAACTTACAGCACTATCTGAGACAGTGAAGAAAGCAGGAACTCCCATGACAGCGTTCACATTCGGGCCTTATTGATGAAACTAGTACTGCTTAATGCCAAAAACAGCCAAGAGGGTTTTTTTTAGTATGTAGGCTTCAAAATCCACATCAACAAGCAAGAGTAGCATCATTCACATAGCTCCTCAAAACACCTTTGTGCCACAAGCCTGCCCCTCACACCCATCTGGCACCAGGCGGGCCCATGGCAAGGCACAGCTTCCTCCTCATTTCATCCTCCTCCAACACTCCCATTTGCGTTTTGTCCACTTGTTGCATCCTGTCTAATTCCTGTTCAGGCACTTGACAGGGAGGGGAAGGTTGTTTTTGCTACTTGCCCGTGCTGCACCCAAAGTAATGAGCCCAGAACCCTTATGCGATCTCCTACCTGATACTCTGATTTTAGGCTGGGACTACAAGGAAGATTTTTCCTTTCTCCCTCCCCCTTGACAACCAAGGGGAATATGCACAATTTTAGCAAAACAAAGATAATTGGGAAATGTACTGCAGGGTTTATCCAAAACATTTAATTTGACAAGGAAAATTCTGGAGTTATTTAACCTTGTCCTCCCCCTTTCCACACTTTGAAAGTACTGCACATAGAAAATATCCTTTTGAAACAAGACAAAATGATGTCTGCAAGCTATTGGGAAACATTTAATGTCAACATCCCTATTCTTCCCTTGGCTAAAACTCAAAATATATTTGACACTAAGTGACAAATAGGTTGGGTCTGACAGAAGGAGTTTTGGAGCAAATGTACGGCTCATTCACAAACTCTAACCAGTTCATGCAAAACACCACAACCACAACTTCAGATCATTTGTGACCTTGGCCTTAATGGAAGCAAACGAGAGCCTAATGCTTACAGACTTCAAGTCCTAATCCCCAAACATCCAAAATCTCACTTTGTTTGCTCAGTATTAAAAAAATAAGGGTTTTTCTTCCCCCTTCCACCACCCTTTCAAACAAATCCTTCCTGCCTTTAGACAAGCTGACATTGTGTGTGTCCTTGAGTGTGTTCAAACGCAAGGCAGAGTGTTCCTTTCTCATTACATGGCTTGGCTTATCAGCCCAGCAAAGGTTTGGGTTTCAGGTGTGGCTCCATGCCAGGCGTGACAGGCCACTTGCCATTCACACAGAACAGAGGCGGGGGTACGAAGCACATATAGGCTTACAGACTTCTCTTTATCACAAGCACCAGGGAACCATCCTCTCACTTGCTGATCCTCACAGAAAAAACAGCCTCTAGTCCCAGAAGATGGATCAGGAGGAATTAAATTATATTTAACAGGTTGATTGAACGATATCATGCGATTTGCCCACTGAAAGCAGGAATAGATTCTCAGCTGTATTTCATTTCCACTGCTCTGTGGCCAAGATCCATAGAGAATATGGGCTGATAAAACTGGGGCAAGATGTTTGCTGCTTCTGATGTATTATCAAGAGCATTAACACAGATTTTACCTTCTAAAGTGGATTGGAAATTATTTACAAGTGAAGGATGAACAAGGAAATAGTTCCTCCACAGAGTGATTAGCTGTTGTGCTAGTTAAGCCACTGCAGAGACAGGTGGCATCCTAGGTTACCCATAAAGACATGACCACCTTGAATCCATTGAGATGTCCTGTTACTGCACACTAGTAACAAAAACTGGTAACTCACCTTCCACCTATTAATTTGGAAACTGCATACTGCATTTACATATAAATGTAAAATACATATAAACTGTTTTCATTTATGTCTCATAATGAAAATGGACTCCATATGCTGTCTGGATGTTCAACCTCCCCCGCCGAGACCTTCTACCATTCTTTCTTGTGCCGCTTTCCATTCATCTAATACCTCATGAGGTTACTGCAAGGATCATTCAGAATATGCATCTCCAGCAGGATTTGTAATGAACAGTCCACATGCCTCTCTTCCACCAGTGAACCATTAGAAACCATGCCCCAGTGTTCTCCAGTTACCCAAAAGGTGCCCATGTGGCTGGCTAAAGCAGCCAAACCAACCTTTGCCTATAGTGGATTGAAAAGTGGTGCCATTGGCCAAAGCTCCACCTTTTTCTCCTAGCAGACCAACTCTTGCAGAAAGGAGGGAGGGGTGGAGATGGTAGAAAGAAGGGGAAGTTCCTCCACAGGTGTGGTGCCTGTAAGGAGACTGCAAGTTCTGAGAGGGCAGTGCAGCCAGTAGTATCTTATCCAAGTCCCTAGTAACCCATGCACTCATTTGAACTAGGTGTCTCTGTACCCTGGAGAAGTTGCAAACATTTGCAGGCTCTAGGTAATCCCCAAGCAGGTAGTTTTTGCTGGTTAATTATGCCCTGCAGCTCTCTTTCACTCACAGACAGAATTCATAGCCGTGAATTCACAGACTGAATTAATTCCCCTGATTCATGTCCTGGACAGAGCTCTTACAAGAGGGGAACCTCAGTCACCTGGTGCTTCTGGTGCAAGATCTCAGGTGACAGCCAGTTCGGCAAGACCTTCAGGATTTGCCCAAGTTTTCACAGGAGGATGTCCTAGGCCCTCAGATGATCACCTAGTCCATGTCTCTTCCCACACCTTGGCGTGGGTCCAACACTTCTGAAACCTTTCCTCAAGTCAAACCATTCCTTGAAGCATTCAGCAGATACAAGAGCTCAAGTCACATTTTATACAACAGGTGCTGATGTGGCTGTCCTGATCATAGGAGCACAGTATCTCACAGTCTTAGAGGTGTTTACCATCACAATAATCCCACAAGTTAGGGCAGTGTTGTTTTTTCTACTGTACTGCTAGGGAACTGAGTCACAGCACTGATGTACCTTGCCTGAGGCAGAAGATGAAGTCTGGGGCAAAACATGGAACTGCACATTAATCCCTCAAATTCCTGCCAGGCACTCCAAACCCAGGCTATCCCCATGGCCAGTCACATTTGTGAAAACATCTGGCAGGGCTTTAGGTGGAGCGTCTGAGATTTTCACTTGCTTGAGCACACGTGGAAGTGCCAGCCATACCTAACTGGGTGAATCTGCTATAGCAGGATGGGATGCCATTGCATCACAGCCCAATAACATTCCACAAAACCCTCAGGAAGAGAAACTGGTGCCAGGCACGAGATCACTAGGTGAACTGTGGGCAGCCAAGGAACCTCCAGCACAAGCAACATCATGCAGCACCTGATTCAAAGCTCACCAGCAGCCATTGTCTCCAGCACGCTTTGAACACACTTGTTAAAGTGATCACTCAACACCAGAGGTATTTGCAAGAAATCTGCTTTTGCATGTGGTAATGTCCAGCTGGGAAGTCATAACTATTAGACTTTTTTAGTGCCCTGCACACACTCCAAATCAAGCAAACCCAGAGCTTAAAGGCATAAGTCATAGCACAATGTGTTTTCTTAGATGAAGCTTAGCTCTTTTAAAACCCGGCTTCAACATAATGGTCAATTAAAGGTGTAGAAGCCACTTAACGACTGAACTTATTAGTAATGCTCCTTGAGATGCCCTCATCTGTTGGAAGAGCAGTCGAGATGATAATGCTCCATCTCTGGCTGATTCCGTATCTTGGGACTTTGTTTTCTCAAGGCAATGTTGAACATGGGATGAAAATCCTGTTGAAACTGATAGAAGGCATTGAGCACACTTGTGCCCAGCTCTCCAGTAGCACAACACCAGCCACTAGTTACCAGGGTGGGCTATGATAGCTTTTACTTTTTATTTTACAAAGATAAAAACCCTGCCTGGAGTTTGTGCAGCTGGAAGATGAATGGAATCACTGCACAAAAACCACCCACCACTGGCAGCAGCAGAGAGATAAAAGTTGCTAGAATTTGATTGCACCCATTATTAAAACTTATCTTTAGCCATCTCTCTGTCTATTGATTTCTAGCCAACTATTAACTCGCAATGACCTTAGTGGCTTGAAAATAACTGGAGAAGTCAAGTAAACAAAGGGGAACCCAGCTGCATACAAAGAACCGAAATATTTACAGAGACCCTCTTTGCTTCTGCTCATTGCAATAAACTCGTGCTGAGTATTTTTCCATTTAAACATCTGAGTCAATGATCCAAGAAGCTGAGGGTGTGGACAAGCAATTGAGTATACAGAGGAGCAGAAGGAATAGGAGCTAATTGTAATTTTGTCTAGAGCCTTGAATTAAAGTAATCTCAGGCAAAGTCAGAAGACAAAGGTTCAGGTTTTAGGAGCTTATCTCCACTGGCTGTAAGCCTTCATGTATATTAAGCAGAAGCATTAATTACATGAATACATAGGTCAATTTGACTTTTTCAGGACATATTATTATACCGTACCTGGTGGCAAAGAAATCCACTTGTGTTGTTTTAAAAAAAAACTGAAGAAAATGTGCAATATGAGTTCTTCTAGAATAAGAAATCAAGTACTTCATCATACACCTATATTTTATCATCCATGGTGTTCCTGGCCTCATAATTTCTCTTTTAATGATCTAAGAATTTGCACCCTATGTCCTTTCACTCCACCAGCACATCTACCCTAGTGTCCTCCCCATTTTCCTTTGTCCAGGGTTCTGAGATTCCCTCACAGTCACCATGACCTACTGCTTTTCCCAGCCCAGTACAAACTGAATCCTCAAAACCCTCCCCCTTCCCCATACACTCAGCTCCTTCCCGTGTAACTATCAACTGGGAAAGAGGCAGCATTTACTGTGGCTTGTTTCAGGCTATTCGTGCTCCAAATTGACAGTCATCCAGCCGGCCAAACAGTATCTATAACTTTTGAAAATTCCCAGAGTCTTGTACACAGGGCACACTATTTCCTGATTATTGATTTTCAAGAAGCTCTTAGTAACAAGATTATTTGACTTTCTGCTTCCCTGTTTAGATTGACCATTGGAAGATGGTCAACAGGTTCTAAAATTTCCGAAGGAATACAATAAAGATACCAGTATTACTGTTTTGGCAATAATTAACATTCTTACACACTGTCCTCTGCACTACCTCATTTTTGGTCTTGCTTAGAATTATGGTCAGAGCAGTAGTTCCTACAAGTCTCTCAAAATCTTGGAAAAATACTGCCAACATGTAAGCCTGTTGATTTAAATCCCATACTGGATCCAGCAGCCAACCTGCGTTTGAAAGGAAAGTTAAACATGTCCAAGATGGTGCCAGCTGTGGTGACGGTACAGATCGGTGTGGGAAATTCCAGAGAGAAATGTGTTATCCACTGGGTTTCAAAAGTGAAATGTGGATCTGTTTCTCCTGAAAGGAGAACAGTGGTGGGGACATTCACATATCCAGGTTCACACAGGACATAGTCAGCCGTAGTGGAGCAAGAAAATCTAATGTCTCTTTAGTCATAGTCCCACATTACAGAAGAAGCTCTTGCAAAACTCTGGTGCTTCCAGTTTGTGGGGAAATCCTTCCGAAGAGCTGTGTGTGCTTTCTCATTCTCTCCACAGACAAAGCAGGACTGCAGGGGCAGTATAAATAAAAGAGTCATTTGAGGCCAGAAGAGGAAGATATCCAAATTCTTCTTAATTTGAAACCTAAGTAGAACTCTAAATATTTTGGCAATTCAGCCATCCACACAGATGATTATTTTTGGACTGACACTCAGATGATTGCCCAGCCACCCATCCCCCTCAAGGAACTTTTGAACCTTTACTCAATTTGGTCAAATTTGAAAGGATGGCAGAAATTTCAGCAGCAAGAAGTGCCCGCAGGGTTTGGTAGAGCCCATGGAGGTGTGGAGATAGAGACCCAGATGATTTCTCCACTGTGGAAAGGCACATGGAACACAGCCCTCAGGAAACAGCCGCCTGGCCAAACAGCACGTGTGTCCTGGCCGGCCAACGAGCCCTTGCACAGCTCTGTCCCAGCTACAGCATGATGTTATCTTCTGTGCCGCAGAGTCACAGGAAGAGCAATGTGAAAAGAGCTGGGGTTATTATGGTAGAAACAGAAGTAGGATGAAAAGGCCAAAGGACAAAAATCCACAGGAGACTTCAGTAACTCTGGTGTTCAGGAAACAACAAGGCTCTTTCCCATTCCTTCATCTTCTTCCTGTGAAGGGTGAGATTACCCACCCTAAAGGCAGGAAGACACATACACCTCTCTCACCAGAAGAGGCATGGTGTTATAATAGCAGGGCTATTTTTTCCCCAGGAAAAAGGATGAAATCAGCTATTTACACTGGACAAATTACAAGCTCTGGAAAGCACACAAGGCACACAAAGAGAGCAGTTGTATTACAAATACATATATGGTGGGGGAAACTTATTGATTAGCTTTGTAAATGCAGTTGCCCAATCAATAGCAATTTCTGGAAATACCTGGTACTTATTTGGTGCAGCTTGTACAATGAGGATAAATAATAAGAGTACTTAAGGAGCACGTCTCCTGACACCATTGCTGAGCCCCTTACAACACAAAACCAGAACACGGTACAACAGCTGCACAAGTCAGGACTAATCCATTACACCTCTTAAAAAACAAAACCACACAACAAGCACAAATCCAAACACAGCCACACTATCAAAATAAGCACCTGGATCTCAAAGGTACCTGCAAAAGTTCCTGCTGCTCTTACTGTAGATACCTGGCATAGGACCCAGGACAGTATGAAACTTACCCATTCGCTATGCCCAGCTGGTCAAGCCACGGATGATCCCAGGATCCCCGCTCTGTGAAAGTGTACACTGCTCTCCCCTCCTCCCTGAATGACCAGACTGCTGTAGGGGTGCCCCTGAGAACACAAAAAGCCCCAAATCTTGGAGGAGAAAAATAAAAGGAGCAAAGCAGTTTGCCTGACACAACCCCTCCATACCAGCACCAGCCCTGGCTGTTCACAGCCCCCTGCTTCTTGGAGCCTGGGTTTGGACATGCTGTGTTCTACCCATGTCTTGCCCTCCAAGGGGACGTGGCCATGCTGGGGTAGGGCAGGGTCCCAAAATGGGCAGCAGGACCCCAGAGAAACCATGGCACATACTGCTGGCAAGATGGTGATGCAGCAAGAGGCATGGAGAGCAAACACCTCACCAGAGGGGCTGCAGGGAGCCCCCAGTTAACCCTGACCCAAGCTCCTGGATATACCACAGCCCTGAGCTAAAAGTAGCACCTGATGGGAAGGAGGGAAAATCCACCTCAGCTCCCCAGAGGCTTCTCTGCTTCCCTTCTTCACAGATAGGAAGTTTGCTCACATTGTAAAATGAGATCATAGCACAGGAAAGACTGAGGAACCAGGCGCTCATTTAAGCTCCAGTTGTTTTTTGGTTTTTTTACTGCAGCTGCCAAGGATAGTGATGTTTGCATCAAATGTGTTTACAGATATTGCTCACAACCCTCCATTGAGGTGCCCCATGCAAGAGCCACAGTCCAGCTCATCATAACAAAAACATGCACGCACCCTACTTACTTTAACCAGCTGCATCACTCCAAACAAGACAAGGAGCTCTGCCATCCATCCTACAGGACCCAACACTGCCCATGCAAACTGACTAAATGAAGAGAAGAGGGAAAGGCACTTGCAACCTAGTCCCTCATATAGTTTTTGGCTACTGGCATATTTGCATGCAGATTGCTGCCAGCTGGGTGATGGAAGGACAGGATAGTGGCTCTTCTCGCTGGACATAATCCACAGGTGTTTCACATTCTCATTTAGGGCCCTAATGGCTTTTCCCTTTAGCACAGCCTTCCTCAGGAGCTCTCAGGACACAGGTGTCTTAGGCAAATGCTGAAACTGTGTCTTTCCTACAAGAGAAACGTCATTTGTTCCACCCCTCAGTAAGGGACTTTGTGGGACTGTGCTAGTTTGTAAATCATGTCAGGTTGAGAGGAGCTTATGTGGAGTAGGAATGACTCATTTTTCTGCTCCTAAAATGTTGGTATTACTCACCAGAAGTCTCCCCCCATATTCTGAGGGATTTTAGTGCTTTTTGTCTTTCATTAACAGCTCATCTTGTTTGCTTCCTCGTCACAACATCCTCCTCATCAGAACTTCCTGCATCCTTTGCCACCACCTCACAACAGCATCGTGGTGGCCAAACAGCCTGTGGAGGCTGGAAAAGACATTAGGCAGTTACGGATCACTTTGTCACTTAGAGAAGACCACATTATTCTCCATGGCTTCAGGCAGTGTTCACCAGCACTGTTAGACATTGAGGTTGTGGGTTGCATGGATTTTTGTTGTGACTCAAAGCAATTTTCATTTGCTGTCTAGAGCTGAGCATGCATTGCCAAAGGGTGTGTAAATGAAAGCCTTCGGGCTTATTGCACAAATGGGATTCGTACCCTTCCTTGAATTCCTGCATCTCCTAGGAGGGAGTGCACACACACTGCTTTTGGGTAGGATCATGGTGTAGCCCATATGGGGAATCAAAGAGGTAGCCCAGTTGTTTCAGCTATCTGTGCCCCGGTTTCCCCAGCTGTAAAACATGTTTCCCTTGGATTGACCTTGAGGCTAAACATAAATTTATAGGCCTGGAGTTGCTACGTACAAAAGACTGTACCAAAATAAAGAAAAATTACTGGGACTTGGAAAGCAGAGAAAGGGAATGCATTTAACTTAGAAGTATTGTAGTATTGTGTGCAATGTGTCTCGTTTAGTCTCCCTCCATCCTACAAAATCTTAAAATTGCTCTTCTAGCTTTTCGTTGTAAATAATTGACATGTGAAGTGCTGACTCATAAGTCTGGGGTTACAGAAAAGGAAACTTTGTTTCTTGGTTAAAAAGTTGATTTCACAGCACAGGGCCGGCTGGTGGGTCGTTGGCCACGCAGCGCGCCCTGCAGACGTGGGGACCCATCGGTGTTAGGATTTCCCAGCTGGCGTGGTTCTGCCTGTCATTCTGCAACAGGGCAACCCAAATGCTGCCCCACCAAGAGTTTAGCAGCCCCATTGGAATCAAGCGGAGCATAGCACAGCTCCCTTCCCTTGGTGCCAATGCAGAGGCAGGGCCATGGGAGCGCGCCAGGTTGTGCTCTGCTGTGCATCGTCCAGACCCGTGTGGGCGGTTACCTGCTCCTCTCCTCAAGCAAGAGCGGTTTGCGCTGGGGTTACAATGTCCACAAGCTGTCCCCTGCCTATGAGCAGCAGACCAAATTTTGTCCTCCCCCAATTATTGCTGTGCCAAAATAACAGTGAAGAGTCTCCCTAGAGCTCAGAGCTTAAGGCTGAGGCCTTGAGTACAAACCACCTCATTCCTCCAAGACCTTACCATATAAAGGAACAGCGAAAATATTATCTGTACGTCACAGGAGAGAAGAAACTCAGATCCTTAAATTTTTTTCAGCACCTGACCTGCACTGGTTTCCCCAGCAGTCAGGCATTCGCACTCCTGCAATGAGCCACACACCAGTGACTCACCCAGCGTCAGACAGAAAGTCTGCAGCAGGGCGGAGGAGACAACTTCACTCTTCTGGCGCTTACAGAGGCACTTCTAGCACCCGCGGTGCAGTGACACTTCCCCTCACTCCCTTCGAGCAGCATTATTTCATTGTGTCTGCCAGGCACAATTTTCTGCTGGAATTCAGTACTCTTATCTCTACTCTTTGATGGACACCCTGGTGGCACGTTTGACTCATCTTCTTTCTAATATTGTCGTGACAGAATTCAACACCTCCTTCATTCTCCTCAGACTTTGCAGAAAAGGTGAATTTGGAAATTTATTTCTCAGAGCAACTGATGATAGCAGCTCCATTGTGCCTGAGAAAATCAGCCACAGGCGGTGCCTTCAAAAACCGTAGGAATGTTGTTGCTATAGCTGTGCATTGTGTTGACTATGGCTGTGCAAGGTGCACAATAGGGAGCCAGCCTCTGTCCCGCAGAGCTTACAGTCTTCACAGCAATCCATACACTGAATGTTTACTATAAAAATATTTAACTAAACAAAGCATCCAAGTCACATAAAAGCTCAACGGACCAAAAAGGTCAGTGGAGAAACAAGTTTTTCAGGAGACTGGGTTTATCCATAGTACGGCAATTTACAGAGCTTCCTTGTCATATTTAGAGAGAAGTGAAAGCTTGTACGGAGAGAAAAAAACTTCAGACGTAAACCTTTCCCATGCAAACCCTTCCCGTGCAAAGCCTTCCCAGGTAAAGTCTCCTCCACTTGACAAAGGGGAAGGGCAGAAGAGCTCCAGAAGTTGAGCAGCATCTTCCTGTGCAGGGCTGATGGACCTGAGTAGTGCTCAGTTCCTGTGATACGGACAGATATCAGAGAGGTGGGCTAGGAAGGGAGTTATGCTGGCTTGAATCACATATATCAGGACAGATTAGTTCCTTGTGGATACATCAACAGGTACCTATGCTGCTGTGTATATGTATACGTAAGAGAAAAAGAGCTGGCATGACATCGCAGACAGCATTAGGAAGAAACTCCAAGTCTTGCTCTTTCTTTCACTGGGATAAAGATGTCCTTGAACTCTTCATGCTAATGGGAGTGAGGAAAAAGTGTTTCTCTTTACCCTTGAGGAACGCTTTCCTATTTAAATAATAACCAACTCTAGACTGAAGTGGGATGCTCCTATGCAGAACCAACACAAGAGCAAACTGCTTTTTTTTTAACAAGCAAAGTCCAAATAACTAGAAAGTGTTTATGTTGCTTTCCCTTTAACTAACTTCCCTCATGCTACACACTGCAAACCACTGAAAGAAAGACAAACAAGGACTCTTACAAACATGGAAATAGGGCAGGTTCATGAGCCTGCACTTATTTTAAGGGCTCTTATGGACCACAGAGGAACCAGCATCTCAAGCCTGTGAGACCACACTGTGGCTGGGCTTGAATTCCTGCTGTGCCATCTAAGCACTGTTCTCCACGGCTGCTTCAGAGGGTGGTGGGAGGCAACCACAGGATCCAGCAACCACATCTTCTCTGTGGTGGCAGGACAAGAAAGATAGAAGCATGATTGTACAAAAAAACCCAACCAGCCAAACAAAACCCCTTCGTTTCCTCTTGGTCAGGCCAGTTTTGTTAATCAAAATACCTGGAGAAACTGTGAGTACAAGCTGTGAGCTTGGCAGTGGTGTGGGGGACTGGCTGAGCAAGGGTACAGGTCTCTGGGGAACAGCGAAACCCACAAACAAGTTTTGTGCTTTTCAGCTGTGCCAAAGACAGGTCATGGCTTTGCCCTTTGGCCTCTGAGGACCAAGGGTATTTGGCCGTGAGAGCTGGCCAGACTGTCTTGCAGAGATGTTCTTCATGCAAGTGGTGGCTGGGTCCCATTTGGAGACCTCTGCTCCCTGAGCCAAGGTATGAGGACTGGTCTCTCCAAAACATGCATCCATGCACAAGTATCTTTCTGTGTGTGTATAAACATATACATATGTGTGCACTTTACCTTCCAGGGTATCTAGGACAAAAAAGCTTAGACTTTCTGAAAGGGATGGCCCACACAGAGGGACAAGACCAAGAACAAGTTACTTCAAAATGATTTTTCTCCTCCTGTTAATTTTTAGAGCCAGTGAGAGCACTTCACATGGTTGAGTACCCTGTGTATCGTTACTAAATTTACATTTCGGAAACACAGGGGTGAAGCAACATTAAGGCGCAGCTGTGCCGAGTGAATTTCAGTAAAGCTCAGGTTATTTTTCCCTGTCCAGCCGTGGTGTGGCCAGGCAGAGCTGTGTATTCTGTAAGACCGATATCAGATGACTGATACGACTCTTGCTTCAGCGGAGGCGAGCTGCTGCCAGCAGGCATGTGAGCAGCCCTGTCTCTCAAGTTTGAAGCGAGAGTATTTCAAAAGAGAACATGTATTTAGTATTTTGGGGTTTGATGTTGTTGGGTTTTCTAAAAAATTATTTTTTTCTCACTGGGAAAAGCTTGTGGTTAGTGGGCTTTTACTCTGCATTTCCTGTCTCGTGATTTGTGTGGTTCCTGCTGTAAAATACTGAATATGAGATAATTCAAAACAAATTGTTTATTGCCATATTCTCAATGGCTGTTATGACATCGCAACCTCCCTTTCTAGTCATCACCCCCTTCCTGTGAAGCCTGGGCACAAGAGATGTGTCTTAGGGAGATCCCAGTCTTTCAGTTCTTCACTGCACTTGGGATCACCTTGGTTTGTAACATCCTGTAGTTTTGTTCTCATCCACGTTATGCAAGATTTTTTGAATAGACTCTTCTGGTCAGCATCAGGAACAGCATCTCTTCGTAGGTTATAAATTGTTCTGTACAACGAAGGAGAAAAACTGATGGTTTAAGAAGAGCAAAGGCTGGGATCCAGAATCCTTGGCATATGTTCCCAGACTGAGAAAGTTACTCTGTGTTGGTACCTCACACAGAGCACTTACACAAAGGTCAGACATCCCCAACAGCCCCTCATCTCATGGTAACTGAAAGGCACAACGTTTAGCCGATAGCACCTCCAATACATCGCATCAGAAAAACCCTTGAGACTGCAAAAGCCATGTACTCTTCACTGGCTGAAGCTCCAAAGCAAACAGGACCTATGAGGTTGATCCCAGTGATCTCCAGGTCCGGAGAGGGCACAGAACGTCCAGGGACCACACGCTGCAGCGGTGCTGGACACCTCAGCGGTGCCAGAGACCTCCCTGGCTCTGCCGCAGGGTGGCCTTGCTACGGCAGCCAGACACATTGAGTAACACACAACTCGGTCAATCTTGCAGGCTTCACACAGGCAGCAGGGGCTTCCCAGGCTGCTGAATGCTGTAGGTATGTCCACTGGGCACCAGTCAGTATTTTGGGTGTTTCTTGCTGGGCAGAACTTACTGCGTTCTAGGTCTTTTCAGAGAAATATCTTGTACAAAAGTGTTTGTATTACTGCAGCACTGACGATGCTGCTTGTGGGTCAGGACCTTTACTATGTGAGATGCCATAATACAGGACAGAAAGATTACGTGCCCCTAGAACTTACTGGTGTACAGTCTAAAGGGCAGGAAGTGCAGACAGAGAGGCTAGTCCATGGAAACACAGAGATGACACTGGCCACTGTGATAACCAGTTGTCGGAGTGCACCTTGGCCCTTTTTTTTCAAAGAAAGGGCTTGATGGAGTTCAGCGAGGCACCATGAAAGAAGTTTTTGGGTGCTCGCCCCAAGCACACGTGGCTACATACCCAGCACCCCATGGGAGAGGTCCCCTGTCTCGGGGAGCATCCTGCTCAGCAGCGCCTACGGTGTGTGCAAACATTCCATCTACGGGAAACATGCTGAGCTACTGAAAATGTCTCCAGTTATTATAATGGAATTATAATGATGGGTAGTACACTGATTGCAGCCTTGAATCAACACTGGAAATCTCACTTGAAGACTGCAAAACACGCAAAGGTGTCCCTTTGCCAAGTCAGTGCCATGTGAGCCTCACTGAGACCCCATCCAGTTTAGGCAAATCAAACCACATTAATTTCCTCCATCTCAGCAGCAGATCTGCCCAGTCTGGCAAGTGCTCCAAAACATCTGGTGTGGCTGTGCAGCTTGTAAATGTGTGCATAGCCAGGTACCTCTCCTAAAGAAAGAAATAATCCTCTGGAAGATGCCGAGAAGACAAGACTACGTATCACAATCATGTAACAAGGGGTGGTGAAATTGGTGTTGCGTTAGAACAGAGCAACTCATGATTGCTCTGTCCTGCAAATGTTTTCAATGTTTAAACGTTTTACTTTTAATGCAAATACAGGTTATGATGAGCATTTTTACAAACAAAATGTGAAAAAAAACCTCAATGGAGACAATCAACGTTGCTTCATTTTGATAACTTTGAAGTGTTTTGTCTTCAGCCACGTAAAAAAAAAATCTCATTAGCTTAAATTGTGAAATCAAAAGTCATTTCGAATGAAATGAATTTTTCATTTTGGAAATGACAAAGGGGCAATTTCCAACCTTTAAAATACAATTCAAATTGAAAAATTTGCTCAGTACAACCCCTTTCATGGAAAATGCTTCATTTCTCATATATTAGCATTTCAGGGTGACAACACGGTTCATCAAAAACCTCTGCGCCTCAATAATCTGCATCTAGGCTTCCCTTGATTGCATGGTGACTGTGTGTTGCCTAATTGTGTGTGACTAATACAATTTCATGTGCATTTCCGTGCACTGGGGATTCATTGTTGCCACATACTACCATTGGGAAATCGCTAAGCGTGTGTCTATGAAACAATGACAGGGAGACAAGAGTACCTCCTCCAAAGAAAAGACCTAGGAGGAGGCGCATGACTGGGAGCAACAAATTATCAATGCAGAACAGAGAGAAAACAGAGCAGCTGTACCTTCGCCCTGGTTTTGTGGAGCATCAAACCTCCTCTCTTGAGTAGGACTTATTGGGATGGTATTTAAAAGGTCCTTCTTTGATTATGAGAGCAACAAAACCTAAGCAATGCTTGAGAAAGGGAGGAGTGGAAGAGAAATCTTCTCAGGGAGAAGTATCCTTTGTCCAAAGAGCAATGTGGATCATAAGTCCTCAGCAACATGAGGAGGACAGCTTAAGAGGGACCCATTTCCCCAGAGGTAGAAAGACAGAAGTGTACCAGCCAGCTCCAGCTAAGCTACTGTCCTCAGCAAGGGCTTATAGCAAATGGTTATAGTAACCCATCATTCAAAGCTCACTTTGAATGGCTGGTATAAAGAGTATAGAGTCCTCTTCTCTGTGACCAGCACTCAGACTCCCAAGTGTGCAGCAACACCCAGGCTGCTGGAGAGGAGGGCTGGTTTGTGAACAGATACTTGTGATATAGGGCTGCTGGTCTCACATCTCCATCCTCTGCTATAAAGCCCCCCGTGTTGGTGGAGGGTTTCTGGGGATCAGGCATAGGAAGGAGAGGAGGCACTTAAGTTAGAGGGACCCTGGAGCTCAAGGGTGGGTCTGGGGCTCTCTAGGAAACATGCAGTGGCCTCAGAAATGGGATCTAAACAGTTGGCATCCTGAAGAATAAACCAATGATGGGTGAACCAGGACAAGAAAGCCAGACCGACCATGATTTTCTGTCATGGGGAAGAAATGCTTCTCCATCCTTGTCTGTGAATAGAAGAAATACACCATGTTTGATACTGGAAGGTGATGCATGTGAGTTCCTTAACCAGGAGGCTGAAGTGTGTCACCATTTCACTAGGAGAGCCGAGGAGTCGAGCCCAGACAACCTATAACTTGGCAGTGGTGGGTGAGTGGGAGGAAACATGCAAACCTGGTCCCTAAAAGTGGAGCAGCTTGTTTAGTGTGAGTCTTACACATTTTCAGAAAACATCTAGAAAGTGTCCCCCTGGGAATCAAGGCGTTGCTCCACCTTGTTTCTGGATATTGGAGGTGTAGGCTGTGCTGTTCAATGCTACCAAGGGCGAGTTGCAGAAGCTGAAATGTGGGTGCCTCGAGAGTTGGAAGTTGTAAAAAAATTTCGGGCTGAGGCATAGCTAAAGTTAAATGGCACCTGAGTGGGCTTCTTCCAGATTTAATTTCTGGACTTGGTTGCCTCAATTTCAGCCCTGTGTGCCTGCACAGAATTCCCTGCCTGGGAGGGGTAGATGTGAGGATAAATCCAGTTAAAACCACAAGGCATTCAGATGCTGCACAGAGGGGAGTCCTATAAATATCTGCAAGTGAGGGGATGCAAACAGCCATCTCCCAGGGGAAATACCTGGTTTTTGCAATGTTTATGAAAATAAAAATAAATAAAACAAGCAAAAGTCCTGAAGAGTCCACGACACAGTGGTGCTGGAGGGGAGGGGCAGGAAAGCCCTTTGATGAAAACTTTTGTGAGAGCGACAGGCTTTCCCTACCTGGCTGCAGTCCAGGCCAAGCCGGCTGCTGGCGCAGGGGATGGGGATGCTGCTGCCCTGCCCTGCTGGTCCCCTCTGCCAGCCACAGCCCCCAGGGAAGGGCTCTCTCCCTGGCCCCTGCCTAATGCTCATAGGCTTTACGGGAACGCAAACAATGCATATGGCAATAGAGATGCCATTATTGTTATAATTACTGCTAATGCCGCCTGAATTAAAACAAAAAAAAGGATAAATAATAAAATCTGCTCTGCAGGCAAGATGACAGGAAAAGGCCCTTTTAATTGAACAGGAGGGACCCATCCCTTTTCCTCTTCTAGTAACCTCTGCTTTGTTGCCTACAAACTTTTCATTGTCTCCATTCAGTGTTTGTCTTTCTTGTCTTTTTCAATATGCTTGGTGTATCTACTCCCTACTCATCCCAAACCCCTGTAGTTACACGGATTGCTTCTCATCCTCTTGATACCCAAAGTCTTTAATTAACCATTTAGCTGGCTTCTTCCTTTTTAAATGGCAGAGTTCTCCTAGGCAAGGGCTTCCCTTTCTAAGGTCTCTACACTGCTCTCAGCACACAACACCCCTAACCCTAACACCAGTCTTATTGTCTCCGGCATCGCACGAAGGGGTTTTAGTATCCACCACAATGGGCTGGCTAATGAACTTGTTGCTACAGCTGGGCTGGTCTCCTGAGACATCTGTATGAGGAGGGAGTTCTCTTCAAGGGAGAAAGGATACACAGTTTTGGATTGAATACAGTGCTCCAAAAAGGAAGGTGACTCATTGAGCCTAATCATTAGGGTGTGTGATGATATTATCTAATGAGGAAATGCTTGATGATGCTTTTAGAGACTGCAGAGAGCAGCGAACTGGCTGTAGAGGAAATCAGAATGTGAGCGCTTTCGACATAAACAGTCTTCAAGAAATGGGATCTGAAATGTCTTTGGGGAGAAGAGCAGAACAATTTCAACACCCTCATGCTTGCATCAGGGTGTGTTGCTGCTTCTGTCTAATCTTACTTGTTCATATAAGTCTCTCCTTAAATAACCAGCTCTCTAGAATTCAGGACAAAGGAACCTTGCCTGAAGAACAGATGTAATTTCATTTGTTTTCTGAAGTTTGAGTTTGTTGTCATTGTGGGTTTTTTTAAGCTGAACTGCGGATGAGATTTTAATTAAAGGAAACTGTCAGGTTGGTGTAGGTCCCAAATCTAGGTTTTGTTAAGTAAGGGTTTCTTACAGAATCTGTAAGATAAAGAGAAACATTTCAGCTGTTGCTGTTTTGTTTTGCTGTGAGTTTTTTTTTTTTTTAAGAAATCTGCTTGAAATTGTTTGCTTGGCTTCCTCTAAAGAACTTGAAGCTTTTTGCTATCCCTTGAAAACCAGAGTGAAACTGTTTAGAAATACCGAGTGGTAGTCCCCATTCTCTTTTTTCTAGGTTGAGAAAGATGCACGAGCTTGCTGCCTCACTTGCATTTCTCACCCCCGTCACTACTTGTCTAAGGCAACTGTGATACAGCTGGGCATGTTTCAGTGAGAGACCACAGTGGAGAGCATCATTATGCCCCAGGAAAGTCAGCAGGAGGAAAAGACTCTGAACACCTCAGGAATATCCACCAAAGAAAAACCTGTTTTGTTGTTTTCATTGGATGGGAATTGGGCCCTGGTTATCCTAAGTCCCAGAATCTGATAAACTAATGTAGTGAAAACTATCAAAACTAGCCTCGTCCCTTAAAATAGCAAGAAAGGTCTGTCCTTCCGAAAACTACATCATCACTAAATTAGGCTTTGTTTGCATGCAAATTTTCGGTCTTATTTAAAATCCATTGTAGCTAGAGAGGTTTAAGACTGTTCCTCATGTATTCTACTTAAACTAAACTGACAGAGCATTTACAGCCTTTTGCAGCACTTTGACTAAATGGTGTTAAACTGGTGTAAGTAGCCTCAGATACTTCTCACGAGCATGGACTTCAACCATTGCAGCTCTGGGTGCACGTGAGACTTTAGCTGTGTTTCAGGACAAAACGAAATGAGAAAAGAATCACAACCAAATTAAGGCTAAGGTTTTGTGTGAGCACTGTGGCAGCTGTGTGTCTGATGCAAATGTCTGCAGAAATATCAGGAAACCCTGGTGCAGGTGTTTGGGAATCCAGACATAGTTACAGCAGCAGGTTTAGTTTTTGATTTTTTTTTTTTTCCTTTCTTCTGCTCTAACTAAATACATCCCTGCACTTGAAAGTACTGTGTGGGCTAAGGCCAGGCTGGTCTGATGGCTGCAGCTGTGTGTATGTGCATGTATGTGTGTGCATTCCTTCTCACTCTCATAAATGTGCAGCAAAAGTGTGAAAAAGAGCAGCTGGCACATCTGAGAAAGAAAATTGCAGTAGAAACATGGCATATTTTTTAGAGCTTTGTTACTGTGACATAAATAATGAGAGCTCCCATCTTCCTAGGAAAGACTCGAAGGTCACGTAAAAGAGAATCTGGCCTCCCAGTCCCCCATGACCCCAAGGTCGGTGGCATACTGGAGTGTTGCTCTTCTAATTGATTAATTCTGTCCATTCCTCAGACATGTTTTATTGTTAAAAATTATGAAAAGACAGAGGAAGTGATGAGGACAGCATTTCTGAAGAAGAGGTGACTACCAGACACTGGATATTGGGGCCTCCTTTCCACAGTATCTTCATAAGAGTTTGCAAAGGTCTTTGCAAAACCATTTGACATGGCCATCAGGAAGGAAGTATGTGCTTCAAAGACAGTAACTTGAAAACTTAACAGAAAAGCCAGTTTGAACTCTGTTTATAAAATATTCTTCTTCGGAGTGCAGCTGCACTTCTAGTGCGGATTGGCTGAGTCAGGAGAGCGCATAAAGAAAAGTGGGAGCTCAGCTGCTCAGCTGCTGACAAGGCCACATCCCACACAGAAGGGGTCTAGCTCCATGCAGGTGCTGCGCAATCTTTCTGCAGTGCACCCTTGGAGCTGGGAGAGACAAACTTCTGCAACGCCCACCGGGGAAAATTCACCAAATAGGTCAGCTTGGAGTAGTGTTGGCAACCTGTGGGATGCTCACTCCATCAGTGAGACTATAGACCCCAAAATTTCACCTTGAGCATGAACATCCTCAGGCAGTTCTGCAGGAAAGACAGCATCCAACAGCTGAGAACATCCCTTTTTCTGTGCTTCTCCAGACCTTTATCACAATGGAGTCAGTTACTGGCAGACGGGAGGAGGGTTAAAAGAGCAGGGAGGGACAGAGCTCTTTCCCACTCCTCTGTCCTGGAGCCGGTGTTTCAGGCAAGAATGGTTTGGTGTGACATGCCTGAGCCCAAGGAGTGGCCTGCAGGGATGTGTTCCTGCAACAGCAGCCACAGCCTAGCCCATACTACAGAACAACCTGTCGCTTTGGGCTGCGCTCTCCAACGCACACCCAACTGCTGTGCCCAGCATTCACCAAACCGTTGCCATCTCCTGCATTTCAGGTAAGCTAGGGGACTTTGTGATCTTGCTACATTTCTCTACTGGAAGATGCTACATCTAGGAGACCAGCAATATAGGATCAGTCTTCCCAATTTAGGTGAAGACAGAAGATCACTATGTATGTATGATGATGATGATAATAATACTAATAATGGAAATAAATAAATAATTGAATAGCCTCTTAGCATTCCCTTCTTCCGAGAATGTGATTCAATGTTGTTGTAGAGAAAATAGCACTTAACAAACCCAATTTAGTTCTTTAAGGAGATTACAAAGTTGCCTGATAAAGGTAACTACGCAGATATGCTATACTTAGATTTTTTTTATAAGGGGATTGTGCTAAAACCATGACATTCTGCTTAAAAAATAGCACAAAATAGTATGAACCAGAGGATATGTGAGACAGATTGAGAGCTGGATAACTGACAGATCTCAAAATGTTGTTGTCAGTGAGGACTCATCACTGAACAACAAATTCCAAGCAGGTTTGGGACTCAGCCCTTCTTTATCCTAGGCTTTTTATCAGCAATCTGGAAGGTAACATAAAATGATAAAGGGCACAGATGAGCGGGCTTTGGTGGCAGGGTGGTTGATGAGGCAGCCACGCCAGGGGATGGTGACAGCTCAGGGCTCACTTGAGACACGTTCCTGCAGCCAACGCTCCAAGGAGCCTGGAGGGAGGAAGAGTGCGGATTGTACTGTATCAGCAGGACCGGCCACATGTAGCAGAGCTCCTGAAGAAGGGCTGGAGGTCATCATGGGTGAGCAGTTCAGTGCAAACACCTCTCCTGGCGTGCTGACAAACAGGGGCAAGGGCTGCCTGGGAATGAGCACACAGGGAAGGTAGCAAGTAGAATTGGGAACGTTAATTTGCCTCAGTATAAAGAACTGAGACTAAAGTGGATAAGATAACACATCCAGGCCTGGGGGGTCACATTTTAATATTCAAAAGGTGGTTAAAGTGAGTTCAGGAAAGAGCCACAGAATGAATTAAGGAGTAGAGAAAATGCCTTAGAGCAAGATACTGAAATAGTTCGATCTGTTTTGTGCACCCAAAGGGGGAAGAAGGGGAAAATTGAAGGGTGAGTTAAGTTCAGCACACAAGTAATTTCATCAGAGAGAAAACAGTGAGTGGGACAGGGCTTTTTAATGTAGTAGACAATAGCATAAACATGAACCGCCACTAGCTAGAAGGTGAAACCAGACAAATTCAAATTAGCTGCAAGGCGCACGTGTTTAACAAAGAGGTGATTAACCACTGGAACAAACGACCAAAGGGAGGGACAGCCTCTCCTTCTCTTGATATCTTCAGATCGTGACTAGACACCTTTCTGGAAGAGATGCTTTAGGCAAGCGTAAGTCACTGAGCACTGGTAAGGGGTACTGAGGTAAGAGCAGTCAGCCTGTGCTCTACAGGAGGGATTATATGGTCTAATGGTTCCTCCTCACCTAAATCCTCTCAGTCTCTGGTACCAATCCGCTTTGCGTATAGAAATGTCTTGTTCATCTGCATAGTACCCCATTTCACCCTAGTTAGCATCCTTGTTGTCTAGTGAACTTAAATAGGAAGCCCATGCCAGAGCTTGGGGTAGAATAACTCCAGATTCCCACCTGGATGTCTTGACTTGAGACACTATCTTCTCTGCAAGAGCCACAAGATTGTATCTAGGTCATACAAACTTTCCCCCAGAAACAGCCTCTGGGTATAACAACAGTGTGGCAGATACAGCATCAGATCATGCATTAGTACATGTGCTTGTAAAGGTTGTGCCTCCGAGGCATCGGTTTGGGCTGGGAAAGGAAGGTTTGCTCCTCTCCCAACATGGACAGCGGTAGATTGATAGGCTGAGCCTAAGGGTTGTGATCTGTTCCTCATCCTGCAGCATTTAGGTAGTTAGCCCTGTACAGCATTATACAAGGTGGTCAAGAACAAAAAGGGAAGAAAATATGCTGTATTTTCATGCCCATAACAGGGCTGGGTGGGGGTAACTGGGGAGAAGGGGCTTTACGTTAAAATTCCCCTTGAGTTACTCACACGTGCATGCAGTCTGCATTGCTGCTGAATCACTTTTTAAATTTTAAACAGCACATTATACATGTGAAAATATAGTACTGACATGGTCTATAACGGGTCAAGGCCTCACCAACACATGCAAAGAAGGGGGAAGTTGTTCACATAGCCATGAAGAATGTTTTACCTCCTGTATCCTGTTCGGTTAAATGGAACCCAGAGTGGGTACCAAAGTTAAAAATATCTGTGTAGTTTATATAAAGATGTGTATGTATTTTTACATATAAATTCAATCTCTCTCTTGTCTCCAGATACCTCAGGCTGATGTCCCTCAGCGGGTGACCCAAACTCTGACAGTCTCTGTCCTCCATCTCTGCTCCCCCAAAGAGAAAATTCTCCAAGCCCAGTGGTCAGGGGTCCTCCAGTTTTGGGTCCTGTCCCCCGCAACCCAGATGTGTTCGTTGGTCCAGTGGCCATAGGGCTTTCTTGAAGCCCTTGCTGGCTGGTGACCAGTGCGTGGGCTGGCACGGGCTCACATCTGTGCATCGGCTCTGTCCCTGAGGAACCTTCGATTTAGGGCTCGGATGCCGATGTCTGCATTCGTGATGAGTAAGCAGTCCCCAGCCAGCTCTGTTGGGCCCAAAGGCACTGCACTAGTCATGGGACTGACTTCAGGAGAGAGGATGGTATATTCAAACTCCTCTGTGTCCTGAAAAAGAGGTATTCTGATGCTTGTCACCCATGAAACCCAAAATGTGTATGGGATACCTGCTACAGCCACAGTCTACTCAGTTTAGGGCACCTGACTTAGGTGGAAGCTAGTGAGAACAGTGTCTCTCAGCAACTCAGGTTCTTCCAAAGATCCCAATTGAGATGATTTCATCGCACAAGTTGCACATGCGAACCATGCTTCCATGCTAGTGACTTTGCTGAAGGGTCATCAACATACAACACACGTGCTTACAGAGCACATTGTCATGGAATCGATCCTGTTCAGTGGGATTACTGTGGAGCAGTTTTGGGCATAACATGAATCAGAAACCTTCAAGTTCTGCGTGGTGGTGGATGAGGAAGACATTAAGAGGATGGCCAGGGATGGACATGGAGAAACAGAATGGCTGCCGGTGCAGAACAGATGCTGTGTTTCCACAGGATCTTCTGCCTGCTGCCCAGATGCCCCGTGCTCAGGACCAGTGCACCTGGTGAGGCAGGATGTTCTGCTCCACAGGGGAATTTTCCTCCAATGTGGTCAGGCGGGATACGGGCCCTTCATCCCACCTGTACTTGTGCCAAGGGGAAGAGCACAGCACAGCACTAATCCAAGGCTGGTTTCTGGGACAGATTGTTCAGCCAGCCCCTAGCGCTTAATGCATGATCTCACCCAATGGCCTAGTTTTTCCAGTGATAGTGCTTTTCAGGAGCTTTGCAAAGCCTTTCATAGCACCTAAGGGGTACTACGATGTGAATCCACCCCTCTGTGGCAAACCCAAGAGCCACAAAAAAATCTTAGGCATGAGTAAGTGGCAGTAGATAATCTGACCTGCCTGTCAGCTCTGACAGAATAACACCAGCAGTTGAGCACTTGAGCTCATTAGTCAAAATCTGACTTGCTAAGGTTGGACAAACATCATCCTCATTTGACACAACCACTGTTGTGGGGAGGCACAAAGGCATAGGAGCCATGGGCTGGGGATGGGATGGGAGAGGTGAGCTGCAGGCCGTGCCTGGAATCTCGCACGCTACTGCCCCAAAGGAGGGAGGACGGGCATGTGGCATTTTCCGCTGGCATGCAGACAGCTGAGCCTATCTGATATCTGGCACACAAGTGTTTGGTCTGCTATTTACCAGTTCACGAACAGATAAAGATGCAGAGGGGGTTACTCACAGCTTTCCCACAAGAGGGAAGAAGGAGAGAGACACACAGCAAGGAGAAAAAAAAAAAAAAGGGAACAGGAGCTGGAGTGAGAGTTGTCGGTGCCCGCAAGCACTCGTCAGAATAATAGCAATAATCACTGTCATCCGTAAGAGGCTCTTGCGCCAGGTTCTGCCTCTCTCCCTCCCTCCCCTTGCCTTGCTGTCTGAGTCACTGGATCTGAGTCACACTCCTGTTCTATTCCTGTACCCTTCCCTTCAGCTGGGGATGTAGATTTGTTTTGGCTGGAACGATCTGGGCACAGGAGGGACCATCTGCTGCTAGTTCTTGCTTGGTTTGCTCTTGTTTCTTTCCCAGAGAAGGGAAGTGAGTGCTGCCATTGCAGTAATTCACGGGGAGCATGCCGGGAACATACACTCCTTACTGTACAGCCAAGGACTGCCATTTGTCATCTGAAAGCTCATTATCCGTGCCTGACCCTGAGCACTTCTCTCCACGTGCTTTAGCAAGCGACTCTGACAAAATCACTTCCCTGCATATCGTCTCTTCCTGAGGAGGGTGTTTTCCCTTTGGTCAAACCCCAAACAGTTTTTATGGGCAGCAGCAGTGCAGTAGTGGGATCCAGGGTGGTTAGCGCAAGTCTCCGCACTGTTGAGATGAAGGAGAGGTGCACGAAACACCCTGACAGCATGTGGAGACTTGCTGTTGGTGCAAGTGGTGAATGTTATGACAGAAGAAGTGCTCCCTTCTGGTTTTCCCGTCCGTAGCAGCAGCCACAGTTGGTGTGTGCACCCTGTCTTTTGCTGCAACACTACTAATTGGCAGTGGTGAGGAAATGCAAATCACTTAATGTCTAATCCACCACAACCAGCATCTTGGCTGATTCCTGCATCCACATCCTGAATAGGAAAGCTGGCAGAGCAAAGGTGCGTGAGAGAAGAAGGCACTGAAGAGCTGAACAAGAGATGGGCTGGAGGATGGGGCTGAATGAGCAAGAGTGAAGGTCTGGGAGAGAGCGAAATCACATTACAGGCACGCCAGGGTTTTCAGGAGTGACCAGACCTTTTAGAGTTTTGTGTCTGAAGCATCTTTCCAGACAGATATTTGAAGGATGTTGGAGACCTTCTGTTCAGCACTCTCCAAAGGAGAGGCTGGTCCTGCGAGCTCTGCCCAAGCATCCTAGAAATTGAGGGCCCATAATGAAGATTTGCCTTTGGAAAGCTTAACCCCAAGGCTGTGCAGCTCAACCAAATATTTGCCAGACCTACTTATGGGAGAGACAACAGAAGGGGTTGCTTAATGCCTAAAAGAAAACATAGGTGCCCATTCAGAGAGGGCCTGAATCCTGACCTCTGTGGAAAACCAAACCAATGAAATCAACCTCCTGCTTTTCATTTACAGTCCACGAAGACTTGTGAACTTAACGAAGCTCACGAAACCCTGCAGCACTCTGTAGCTGAGTGGTTGTGCAAGCCCTGAAGACACTTCCATCTCCAGTGATACCTTTCTCAGTCTCATTCCTTATTGTCCCTCCTGAATAATTTAGACTGAGTTTCCCAGAATCTGGGGTTTTTATAATGCTTTAACTGTCCCATCCCAGGGTGGAGAGTACTCCAATGCCTGCAGATCAGGGAGCTCCTAGCAGCAGACTGACTGATGATAGCCATCACGCTAATGTCATCCCCCCTGAGGACTAGGGTTGTCAGGCAAATTGATTCTATGAAGAGTGATCTTAGCTCTGATTTCAGCACAGTGGCAGCTCTTTTTAAGGTAAGGATGCTCCGAAAGCAGTCTGGTGATGAGGGTATTGCTCAGAGGGGCTGGATGTCAGCAGATGCAAAACCACCACCTCCACTGGTACATGGGTCACATCAGCATCTAAGACACTTGTTACGTTAATGTCTTTAATGCAGAGGGAAATCAAATTACCAAAAGGAGCTGACTAAAAAAGTCTGGGACAAATTTTCTACAGGTGGAGAGTGGCCGCGTCATTCTTAATGGAGCTGTACAATGTGATTTACCGTCCCCACAAGTGATGGCTAGACACTCACATCACACTTCCACCCAAGCTAACTCTAATTTGCTCTGGGTCTGAGTCATCTGCCCAGCCAGAGACGAGATGCTTCATCTCTGAGTGGCTGAGACGGGCATCATTTGTTAAGGTTTGCCTTGCAGGTGTGCCCTGGCCAGGACCCCTGGCTCTGAAGGCTGCCAGCACAAGCCACCAAAGGATGGTCCCTGCCTCAAAAACCTTACAGTGCATGCAAATGCCACCGCAGGTGCTTCCTGACTTCTCTAGGGGCTGGACACAAGTTACAGCAAAGAGGGTTGCAGCCTGGCAGGAGAAGTTCATAGGAGACACAGGTTAATCACCCAGCCCTTTCTGGGGTGCTGGTTTGTTATTTTCAGTGCTCTTATTCAATCCCAGACTATGCAAAACCATCCAGTCTCCAAAGAGGCTCCCATCCCACTTTGCCACTACCTGTTGCTCCCATCTCTGCTTCCAGCATGACCTTGTCCCAGCACAGAAACCCTGACCCCATGACATTCAAGGCTAGGCTGTACAAGGCTCTGAGCAACCTCATCTAGTTGAAGATGTCCCTGCTCATTGCAGGGGCATTGGACTACATGACTTTGGAAGGTCCCTTCCAATCCAAACTATTCTATGATTCTATCATGATTCTGTGACCTAACAGGGCTTCTGTGACCAACTCTGCGAAGTCGCCCCTCAAGCTCAGCTAGCCTCTCCCAGCTGGGATTTAACCCAGGTAAATGTTCTGTTTTCCACAGCTTTGCTGAGCGAATTCTCCAAAAGGGATGATGCAGGGCACAACTCCTGACCCTTTGCTTTGGCCGTGTTGATTTGAAATGGCCACCTCTTGCAGCTGTGCTCACTCCAGGAGACACAGAGGGGGAGTTTTGACCTATGCCAGTTAAAAAAACATGTTATTTTCTGTCCTGGTTGTGCTCTTTCTCCTTGTGCAGGAGATGTTTCATGTGTGCTCTCCACCATGCATTATTTAGCAGCAAGGACAACCAATTCTTCCTAAAGATCCAAGAGAAACTAAAGACCAGTCTGGAGTCTTTGGAGACATTGCCTTCCCCTTTAATGTTCCTTTCTTCCTGTTTGCATCCTCTCTCTTTTGTCCACCAGATTTTACTCTTTCCACATCTCTGAAACATGAGGCTGATTATAATCAGCCCATGGCAAAGCATAAACAGAGACAGCTGATCTTTGCGGGTCTATTTTTCTGACCCCAAGCACTTTAAGGATGACGTCCTCTGCATTTCTCCTTTTCCCAGGCATGCTTCGGGATACCCTGGAATTGCAGTGCATGCCGGTCACTGAGATTTACAGCTCAGCAAGATTAACCTTAGATTCTTTGAATAGTGTGCGTATGTCTTGCTAAAACCGGTGCATTCAGTGAAGGCTTTACAAACTACCTTATGCAGCTGTATTAAAAAAAAAACTCCATGCCACTTCAACCATGATAACCCAAGCATACATTATAACTCTAACCACATGTCATAGCCCAGTGCTGTCCCTTAACTGTAAACCCTCCCACCTGCAGATCTGCCACGTCTTCAGAGTTTGGTTTGTTTCTGACTAAGATTGCTTGGACAGAAGATGTAAGATGGGAGGCTAACGCATGGATTTCAGATCCAGAGAGATGCAGGCACTTAGCAACAGCCAGTTCGCTGTGCATTTGCTTCAGAATTTGCCAGATAAGACACCTGTGTTGACTAGGAAATGCTTATTGTTATTGCTGGCCCTAACTGATCAAGTGTAAAGTGCACAGCCTGCATTCCCCTTTGCTGAGCTCTGAAAGCCTTGCTGGAGAGGGTTCATCTCAGCAAAGGGCAGTGCCTACAGATAGCTCTGACATTTCTGTCTCCCAGCTCAAAGGGGATCTTACAAGAAAATGTCACATTCACTGCTCCTGTACCCTCCAAAATCCAGCCCCGTCTCAACAGGGTTGGACTCACCAGGGAGTCTGGAGTCATAAGACCTTTGCAAAATGTATGTGAATCATCCAGTTTGCACAAGCATTTGTCACATCGAGAGTGATAACGTGCAGGATCAGCCCGATCCCTAAGAGTAAATACGGAGATCTGTGCCTCACGCAAAGCTTCTACAACCAGGGCTAAGGTTTTTCCCCCAGAATGACACACCAGACTGCTCCTGGACACCTGTATGCACATAACCTGTGAACCTTGGCAAAACCTGGTCAGCAAAATGAGTGTGAGACTCTGTGAAGCCCAGGGACTTTGCGACATGGGAGGCAGCCCAAAGGCAGCTCCGTCTTCTGCCATGCCCAAACTCCTCATCCAAAGCAAAGAAGCATTTATCCTGATGCTTTGCCATCTGATGCTCATGAAAAGGAAGGATTCGATAGCAGTGTTCCTCTGGACTTGCATGAGGTGCTCAGGATTTCACGCTGCAGCACTTGTAATTTCATCCACCCAAAGAACAACCCACAAAGTGACTGGCATTTATTAAAACAAGATTAAACAATAGTAAAAAGTTTTTAGAACAGCCTGGATGAAGATGAACACACTTTGAAATCTCAGACAGCGTGAGTTGTAGCTGTAGTCCTAAAAAAGCAAGAATCAGGAGCAACTCTTCCACTGAGACACGGTGACATCAACCTGATGCAATTCACCTCTAAGGCAGGACCGATACTCGGGGATTGGTGAAATCAGACCCTTTGTTTCTGAGCGATAACAGCTCCGAAGTTTTAATGTTTGTAGAGAGATGTTTTCACCAAATATGATACACAGTGATTAAAATAATGAGCTGGAACAAGACGAAGTTATAATTGCTCCTTTTCCTCCCCTCCCCCGAGTCGGTCTGAGCGCTTCGTTAACTACCTTGATGAACCAATCAAGAGTTGGCTAAATCAGGGAAGGAGCAAACAAACCCTGGGAGACATCCCTACAAGAAAAGGCATAACCTGGACGCTGAAATTTGAAGGCAAGCTGTATAATGAGAGCTGACTAGATCTCAAAATCCATGTTAGCTTGAATGAACTTATGTAATAAACATTTATCACAGAACATATGTCACTGAGCACCTGCCAGACTTCAGGAGTGGAGCCAACACAGCTTGAATCGTATATGTATTAAAAAAAAGAATAAAAAAGAAAAAAAAAAAGGAACTTGGCGGCAGGAGGCTGGCAGACGCTTTTACTAGAAAAATCAGAAGTGATTTCGAAAGGAGCAAAAATTTCCTGAAACCTCTCTCTCTCCATGTGGGAATATCACACTTGTAAAAAGCGAGAGGCTGATTAGCCTGCATGGGGTGGAGGGAGCAGGACGAGCATGTCCCTGTGTTCCCACCACCCCTGGGGTCCCTGCATGTGCTGCTGCCTGTGATTGGGATGAGCTATGGGGAGCCACACCGAGCAGAGCACAATTTGGGGGTCTCACGTCTGGTTCTGCCCAAGCGAAGAAGCAGCGCTGGACAGTGCAGGGCGGCTGCTGGAAAAGTAGCGAGTGAAGGGCTGAGCAGGGCTGGAAGGTGAATTTGTGGTTGTGCAGAGGGCACTGGCAGGAGCTACCAAAATAGAGAGGGGTGTTAGCACCAAAATCAAGCAGAATGAGGTGGTTGAGCGATGCACAGAGGCTGTGAGTGGGAAGGAGGTTCAGAGCAGCAGCTCTCAATAGAAATCACGGCACCAGAAACTGAGCTGGCTTTAAAACAGACAGAGCCAGGGCAGGGCAGCACACACCAGTGCTCCCAGGAAAGTGGAGGCAAAGCAGCAAGGGGCCTGGGACAGGAGATGTTTCTGTCTGATAAGATAATGAGGACCTGGGCAAGCAGGGAAAGGCTGTGACAGATGCGAATCACTAAACACTGGACATAGGCTGGATGTGAGAAACTAGAGCGAGCTGCAAAGCAAAGGTGACAGAGGCAGGAGAGAGGAGAGGGAAGGAATTGCTTTGCTTTGCCACTGATAGACACATCTGGACCACACTGTGCTTTGTGTGGAGCTGCCCCCGTGCACGTTCCCTCAGGCACCCGCAGTGGAGCATCCGTGACAGCATGGTCCCTGCTGGAGGTGGCAGACCTTGCTTCCCCACAGCACTATTAACCCAGGCCATGCAGGAGATGTCTGGGACTCCCCTGCTCCCAGGCTATGTGCCAGCAGCACTGGAGCAAGTTTGCATCTCTCTGAAGGGCAGCACCTGTGCATTGAAGCCGGACCCTGAATTTTCTGCCTGTTTCATCACACTTGCAAACTGGTGGCCAAACTCAGCCCTGGGGGGTGGGCTCTCTGGGAAACAGAGCAAGGTTTGTCTTTGCAGCAAATATTCACAATTTTTGTTTGGTGGGTTGGTTGGTTTTTTGTTTATTTGGTTTGGTTTGTTGTTGTTGTTTGTGGTTTTTGTTGTTTGTTTTGTTTTGTTGTTGATAGTTTTGGTGTGGGGTTTTTGTTTGTTTGTTTGTTTGTTTTCATTTATGGGCTCTTCCTGGCATATGGTTTCAAGACTGATGAACTTTGCAGAGCTACCTCAGGTTGAGGAAGAGGGGTGGGGGTAATGATCACAAATAATAGGGGAGATGGTAAGAAGAGAGGTCCCCAGAAAAGCTGATGATCTTTTTGAAGTCCAGTCTGGGGTTAGAGAGGAGGACAGAGAGAGATTTGCTGGTCAAACTGTCCAAACCACACCTGAGTCAACCCAAACCCCTCCTTCCCTCCTGCTGTCCAACTTCAGCACTTGCATGGCTGCCATTATCATTGCATCTGAGAACCATGGGAAGCTTCCATGCTTTTATCATTGCTTTTTCCTGCTGCAGGTGTCCTTGCTTTTCCCTGCAGCTATAAATGAGAAACTAAGCCTTGGGAAAGATAAACAGCTGATCCCCAGTTGACCCTTTGGACTGCTGACCCTAACTGGAGTGACTGGGGACTCGCCACCAGACTATTAATTAATCAGCTGCCCTGCATTTGGGCTAGAGCTGAGAGCTAGCAGCCAGCCCAGCACATGCCCACGGGGATATTGCCCAACCCCTTTCATTTCGGTGGTCCTACACTCTCTGCTGCTCTGAATTCGCGGGTGTTCATTAACACGCATCCAAGCTGGCTCTGCCGCAGGTCTGCGGCATTCCCCTGGGTCACAGCTCACTTGCTGACCTTCAGCTGGTCGTGGGTTTGTGCCCTGGAGTCACACAACTTGCTTTTTTTGCCCCGTCTCTTTGGAAACATGAATGCTGATCCCGTCCGTGTGTCAGATTCTTTCCTATATCTCACCACAGGAATTGCTTCAATAAAACCCTGCTAAAGCAGAGCTCCACTCACTGTGATGGTTCATGGTTGTGCATTTCTTCCACAGGTGTTGAACACAGGCTAAGATTACAGAGGATCTGGCATCAATACCTGCTTACATTTAGGGTCTTTTGTATTTAAAAATTAGTTTCAGAGAAAAAAAAAAACCTCTTGTTGAAGATTTGTGGAGGGAAATTAAACTTCAAAAAAAATAAAAGTGATGATGCAGAGAGGTAGATTTTTCTGAAAAAAAAAGTTCAAGAGATATCCTTCTCATTCTCTCTTCTCAGCTGCCAAACACCTGTGTTCCTCCCAGCTCACCCCCATTTTTGGATGAAGAGTTTCCATTTTGAGTAGCTGAAACTAAATAGAAGTTAAACTTCCCAGGTGGGAGCTGGGTTTCCTCAGTGGGAAGCTGATGTTGTCACTCAGTGGGCCCTTCCAGCAGTGCCCGGCTTGTTTCACCATTTCTAGAACTGGGTGATTAAAGGGCAAGCCCTTCCTTTCCGCGGTGTCGCACCGTTTGGAAGATGTTTTACTCATCTGCCCGACCATAACCTACATCGTGGTAGTTAATGAGTCAACACTTCTTTCTCCGTGTGACAGTGACTGGCTGGCAGTGGCTGGAAACAGGTAAGGCGCCCAGCTAGGCAGGAGGGTGATGGCACCCACACAGACACCCCCGGTTCCCGGGGCTGACTCTGCACTCCCACCGCCCCGAGGAGTCTCCGCGGGGGGCGGCCGGATCTCCCAGCATGGCAGGGGACACAGCTCATCCACCGGCTATGACAAAAACACGCGACCTGTCAGCTCGGGGGGGAAAGAAAGAGGCGTGAAAGTGAGAGGAAGTGGAAAAGATCAAGGCGAGAGCACAGGGCGACACGCTCGCCACCGGAAAACAATAAAAATAAATGCTCTCAGAAATAGCATAACTGACATGCAAAGGAGATCAAAACAGGCTCTCAGAGTATTTCTTTGGGGGGCGGGATGGGGGTGTCTACGATGGACACCATGGTGCAGCCAGGGGACACTGCGGATGGTGGTGGCAGGCGAGTGTTGTCCATCCCCTGGCCACATCTACATGCTGCCCGAGTCCCCAGCTTCTGACCAACAGGTCTCTGGAGGCTTTGGTCTCTTGGGAGACAAGGAACACTTTGTGCCTTTCCCGGGATGTCAGGATGCATGACACACTACCAGCATCTCTTAGCCAAGGATGGTGTAGGGGTGCTGGGGGTGTGGGTGCTATACCAATTTGACCCAGCCCCCTTCATGCAGCCATTCTTCTGGTGTGAAGAAAAAGCGTTTGGACTCTGTTCCACTTCACCCAGCATAAATTCGGAGCAAGTCCAGTTTAAATCGGCAAAGGGACTGGGCAGAAGGGAAAGGAGAATCTAATTCTCCAGGCTTTGCATTGCTGGAAGGGACAACTGGTCTCAAGTTGCCCCAATGAAAGTGCTTAGGTCTTAAGCTACTGAAGCATTTAAGCATGCTCTGACCTTTAAGCAAAGATAAGGCCCCTGAAGTCGGTATTATTTTGCAGTAGGTTGCTCCTGTGCTTAGAGCTGAGCACACACTTAAAGACTTACCTGTGCTGTGTTCCAGGTGTGTGTTTGAGACTGCTGTGAGCACAGCACCAGGGAGCAGGATTAGGTCCTATAGGTCCATCCCAGCTCTGCTTCTGCCCAGCAGTGGGACTGATAGCATGCAGCCAGCTCTGCTGCCTGTCTCTGAGGAGGTTTGGTCTCCTGCAGCACCAAACACAGCCTAGACATCACAGCTGGGGCACTGTCCCACCACAGGTCCAGAATAATGTGTCTTTCACTCCTGGCACAATAAAAAAAAAAAAAAAAGGAAAAAAAAAAGAAAGCAGAGAAATCACACCAAGTGTGATTAGATCTCCAGAGGAGTCCTTTGGGTTCATCTGCCCAAACTTGCAAGACCAGGTTGCAGGCTTGCTGCTGTTCTGGCAGCTTTCCAGTGCCCTATGAATCAGGGAACACTGTGACTGCCACTCAAGGACAGCAAGCTGTTTAAACCATAATACCATATTCCCATCTGGTGCACTGAAATGCATGGATGCCCATGGATGTGTTATCCTTCATTCCCTCTATAATAGAGCATGTGATACAGAGTTTTCTCCAAGGAGAAACATGGTGAGCGAACATAGTCAGGGAATGCCATCGCGTATCTTTAAAATGTAAAAGGTAGAGCTAATTACTAAGGATTAATTATTATAGCTGCTTAATGATGCTAGGGATTTTTAATATTATTATTTCTGTGTGTTTTCTGAGCCGGGGCTGTGGCAACAGAAAGACAAGAGGATCACCTGCCTGGGCCATGCCAAATGGAGTTTTATGTATTGATTACAAAGGTCACAGGTTCAAAATGCTGGGGAACATGGGTCCTGGCTGGGCTGGGCTCCACCTTGTTTAGCAGCAGGGGCCTCCATCCTCTGGGTCCAGACATTGTTGACCCCCGCTGGGAGGACTTCTAATCCTAACGCAAAGCAGGCTGCTCTCCTTGAAACAACTGGCCAAAATGGCCAGGGTACAGCCCTGGTCCTGCAAAGACTCCGATTACATCAGGACTTTGATACACCAAAACACCAGTCTACGCGCTTAAATTTTGCTGCCCTGGGCAATGAAATGAGGCCAGAGGGTGCTGGATACGGTCTACTCTTGCTTCTTAAATAACAACCCATGCTGAAGCAAAGTAGAAGTAACATGCTCCTAAGCGTGAAAGGGCAACTTTTTTTTTTTTTTTGCATTCATGGCTTCACAAAGCAGGGGAAAATTTTGCCTATGTGCTGAAGGAAGTTTAATAAAGGTTTAATTAAGTGCCTCAATCTAGATTTAGATGTTCTCACTTCTGGTGTTGGAGCTTGAAGCTGTTAGTCATTAATACTCATCTCAGGTAACCTCCACCACCCTCAGCCCCTCACATGACGCATGCACACACTTGAGAAAGATTGCTGATATCCTCTCTGAAAACTAATGAAATCACAGTGTGATATTTTGATTTCAAGGGCATCAAAGTAATGCAAAATAATAATGGGATCGGGAGGCTCTAAAACCACTACCACAATGCAGCTCTTCTTGTCTCTAGATCTGAAAGCACCTTGTGCAGGAGATCCGAATCATTCCTCCTCTGTTCAAATCAGAGAAAATGAGGCACAGACCATCGAAGAGATGCAACCCACAGGTCTGGGATAGAGCTCAGGCTTGAAGCCAGCTGTCCCAGCCCCAGACTAATGTAACAGTCATCGACCACACTTCTCCCTAGAAGAGAGAGATGAGATCTGCATGGACAGAGATCTCCATGTATGTGTTTGTCTGTGGGTACACAGGTTTTACGGAGAGACGGATACCAGACACAATAACAAACAAAGAGGAAATCGGTTCTATGGTCAGCTGGGAAAGCATGTCCTGCTTCAGCTGGTTGGAGTTTAAAGGGCAGCAGTGGACATACGAAAATGCTTTGTAAGGGCTGGAACAGTAACCAGAGTTTTCCCTGAGATTATTTCACAATATTTGTAGTTCTTGTTTGCTGTGCAGCAGATTAGGCAGAAAGGCCTGATCCCCTCTTTGTCCTTTTTAGCAGAGTGCTCCAGACCTGCAGATGGGGAGAGCCTGTGATCAGGGTTGCTGAAGTAATTCACAAATTACTGATCTTCAGCAGAACAGAAAAGGGAATAGAAATGATTCTGTATATTTTAAGAGAGTCTTGTGGAAAGTGAAGGGATCATTAGCAAATCTTCTCCATGTGGTGCTGATGCTTGCCTGCTGAAGAACAGAAGGCACAGGTCTCTTCAGGTTATTAATAAAAGCAGCAAAAGCAGCAAATATTTGCATACTAGTCTGAGTATGTCCAATTTTTGTTATGAGAAGAATGCCATGCCCTGATGAGGATTATTACAGGGATCACCTATACATGCAGAGATCCCACTGCTCCTGGGAGAGGTTTGCCTGCTCCCCAGAGATGCTCTGGGTTGCTGGAAACCTGAAACTCAGCTAACAAAAAATCTCTTTTCCTTTCTTCCCCGTTCCCCTCAAGGCTGGCAATGCAGAGCTGCTGGAGTATCCCCAGCTCTCCTGGGACCCATCCCCGAAGGCGATTGTTCCGGCTGACACCGGGGGTCAGGATGCACCGTGCACCCCGGGAAGAAGCAGAGCTTGAGGGAGATGTGCAGCATGAAGTGCCGCTCTGTGGTCACAGTTGCTGGGTGTCCATGAGCTTGAAGCCTCCGTGGGTATCACAACAACTCTCTCAAGATGACTGTGCTGGTACAAAGTGTGATATCAAGAGCTATGAGGCTTTGCCCCTGGAAAGTTGTGGGCATTAAGGCTCTGGGTTTGCTTCAGAGAACTCCTCTCCTCCTCCCTCAGGAGCACTATGACTGAATAAACGTGAACAGACTCAGCCTCTCAGCTAGCTTGCAGACAGGGAAACTGAGGCATGAAGAAAAGTGACTCACTCCATAGCTATCTGCCAGTTAGAAACTGGCCTAAGGGACGGAAGCAAGGAGAAAAGTCCTTGCAAGAAAACACAGTTTTCCTTAAGCAAGGTAAGCAGTTTTCTTCAGGCGCCCAAGCCAGGGGCAACACCAGTAGCTTGCAAAAGTCCTCCCAAGCCCACAACCCCACCCCGAGCCTCTCCCAGCCGGCAGGGCTGTGCAATCGCCCTGCGTAAGGGAAGGGTGGGATTGTCCAGAGACAGAGCAGGGGAAGGCACACAGCCTCTGGCCTCGGGCACCCAAGACATCGCTCGCTCTCTGCAGTGCTGCTGAGAGCAAATGAGCGGTGACTTCATGGGAATGGCCCCACGGTGGGCCCTGCCTTCCTCACATCCCCATGGTCCTTGTGCCTTGTCACAAGTTTCAAGGTCACTTGACACCAACCACTGAGGCCAGAGGTGTTTTGGGGGTCCTGGGCCTTATCTGCAAGGCTTTGCCTCTTCTTGGTTTTGAAGCCAGCCCAAATCTCCCCTGGTGCCTAAACCAACACCAGCACGAATGCTTCATAGTTGATTGCCTGGGGATCCCAGGCCTTGGGCCTTTCTCCTACCAGTTTTGCCACTAGATTGAGATCGGTGCTTGAACAAGAGCAGGGAGCTCAGTGATACATCCAAATGCAAACGGGACCCTTGCCAGAAATGGAGAATCCATCACAGCCCTCCAAGGCTGTGCCAGTGGTTAATTAAGCCTCCTGACAGAAACACACCTTATGCCTAATCTGCATTTGTATGGCTTCAGATTGCGGCCTCTGGGTCTTGTTTCACCTTGCATAGCTGGGCAGGCCTGGCATTATTCAACTGAATAAATTCCACCTCCCAGCAAGACTTCTCTGGTTTACCCTGGGCATCTCTTTTCTCTGCCCAGAAATGTTGGCTGTGTGGAAGGTGAGGGCTTCAGACTTTCATTTGACATTTCAGATGCCAGGCAGCCCATTCAGAGCTGTGTGGGCACTGGTAAGGGATCTCACATGTTTCTTCAGGGTTAGACCGATCACATGTCTTGTGAACGCTCTGCATGTGCACAGTCTGTTCCCCACACCTCGGACATGCCAGAGTCCCCTTCCAGCTTCTGCAGAGGTCAGGACAGAGCCGAGGATGCAGTCACTGCTCTTCACTACAGGGCCTGTTTTTTCTCTCTTTTCCTTCTCTGCACCCTCCTGAACCACCTTCTCCTTGCGGGATGGGAAGTGTCCCTAACCCAGCACCTGCTGGCTGTCACCGCCTGGCAGAGGAACTGCCTCACTGTCCCTGTCAGGTCCAGCTCCCGCTCTCCTGCATCCCCCTCCTACCACCCCGGTCCTCCTGCGGGCAGCCCCTGCCTCCTGCTCCCCCTGCTTCTCCCCTGAAAGAACAGCCCGTCACCTTCCCAGCAAGCCTGTGTCCTCGGGGGACACCGGCTGCTCGGCAGCATGCATGCCTTGATGGATTTATGCAGTTTGACTTCCTCCCCCGTATTTATTCAAGTTTCCTAGAAAGCCTTTTTCACTGGAGGCTTCCTGAACGAAGTAGGTGGCGTGTACGTGCACGTGTATGTGTGGGTTTGTGGGATGGGGGGCAGCTGAATTGCCAGTCCCTGCCGCTACCCCCAGCTCTGCGATGCGCTGCACCCGCTCCGTGCATCCACGCAGTGAGGGCTGGAGGGATCTCGGCATTTGTGGAATGAGCATCTGGGAATGTGCATCTGATCCTCAGACCACGTGAACAGGGGGCTAAAAATAATAACCAACTGCCACTCCATTCCTCGGCAGCATCTGGGTGAGTTTGCGTAGGGAGGAGCAGCCATCAACCTCTAACACCACCCAGCAGCATCCTTCTGCTTCGAAGCCTGTGTTTGTGCATATAAAAAAGGTCACAGGCTGCAAGCTAATTCTTTTTAAAAGGCTTTCTCTCAGGGAGGGCTATATTATGAATTTTTTCCTGCCTCCTATGTACTGCTGACCTGGCCTATTAAAAGATGCCCTGGTTTTGCACTTGAAACCTCATTTGCCCTTTGCAGAGGAGCTGACACAAGCGCCCACTGTATCAGTGAAAAGGTGACAGCATGACAAAAGGAAGGCTGTGAAGACTGTCCCTGTGAATACGAGTGGAGACCACATTTTGAGGGCAGTCAATGCCTTACCCTGCTGCAGAGTTGAGCATTGTCCAGCTACAGCAGACCTGCAAGATTGCTGGTGGAAATAGTGGCTGCCTTGCCAATGCATTTTTGAGCTTCTTTCAATCCTCGGCTTTAGCTGTGCCACCCTTTCTGCAGTGACATGGACCAACTGTGGGCAACAGAGTCAAAGAACAGTCACCTCTAGTGACAGCTTTGTTTAAACTTGCTTCTTCTGTAGGGTTTATTTTCCTCTTTCCTAATCCAAAAATAGCCTTACCCAAATTTTTCTTTCAACAAGTAAATACTATTTCCAACCAAGGAACAGCAGCAGCCTATGGATCAGGTACTGCACATCTAGGGGAGAAAAACTCGGCAGAGTCCAACCCAGCTCACACCTGGGTTCACTTTGGTCCTCTGCAGAGACTGGGCGGCTCTGGAAAAGTGGAGTATGGTTAAACCCTCCTGTGTCTGGTTCCTTCCTCTATAAAATCAAGTTCATGTCACTCTTGTACTTCTTGGTGGAAGGTGGGGCAATCCTGCCACAGACTATTTAAAGCTGGTCCTTGTGCCAGGTGGGCAGCAGTGGCTGGCAGGCGGGCTACTGTGTAACCCACATCCCTGGCTGGGAGGTGACGGGGGTGAGGCCACCAAAAATTATTTTGCTGGATCACACATCCACTGAACGCCTGTCCCTCTTGCTCCACCGGAGAGCCAGAGGAGCCCTGGAAGCATGACCTTCTTTCAGCATCATAGCCACGGTTTGGCATCTTTGGGGTGATGCCTTTGCCATGCAAGCGTGCATGAAGGTTCCTTGGCTGTGGACTGGTTTCTACCAAGAGCAAGACTTGCACCACGGAGCAGAGGTGTACATGGTGGTAGGAGAGAAGCGGTGCATTGCAAAAGGGAGATGGGAGCACCAGGCTGCCTTGTTCGATTTCCCTAGTGGGTAGGGAAAGGCCTGGCTGGACTGAAGCTACAACCACCACCAGGATGTGCCAAGACTGTCCCCGAAATCCTTGTGTGAAATTGGGTCTCCTGGGAAGCCAGCCCAAAACACAGGGTTTATGATGCCCTGCCTGCTTGACAGCCCTGGCAGGTAATGAGCAGCTTGAGTCATACGTGGGCACGGTGTCCCCAGGCTGTGATAGACTCCCAGCTTGGGTGGGTCAAGGTGCAGTTGCCAGGTCCTGTGCCCCAAATTTTGAGATGGGCCTGGATGCATCACTGGCAGAAGGCTGTGTGGGGCAGAAGAAGCTGGCGGTGTGCTGGAGAAGGCCCGGCTTGGCAGGGAGATCAAGGCCCTGGGAGTGGGAAGGAAAAGGAGAGGAACCAGGAATGAGAACTGGGCTGGGCTGGGGTGTGGGAAGCAGAGCTGAAAAGAAATGTCTGAGAGTCTTTCTGTGGGAGGATGAGAATTGGATTCCCCTGGAGGTGGCAGACCCCATTGAGCCCTGATCTAGACTCTTCTTGACAGGCCATGGAGACTCTGCAGCATCCTCATCCCTGAGCCTTGCTCTCAGCAATAGCCAGAGCAGGTGGGGAATGACAGCAACAGTTTTGCAAGCTTTGATGCTTCCTATCTGCTATGAAACACTGTGGAGGAGAAGTCCTACCTCCTTTGCCATTTGCCATCCTCAGACACAGTTCCTGGATGGTGGCCCCTTCCTTTGCATAGGACACCATAGGCAGCCTGGACAACCCCTGGGAGTGCCTGTGGCAGTGTGTGAGCACCAGGGATGGGAGTGGGAGGGCTGTTGAGCATGGCTCTGGGAAGTGTGGCAGACCTTGACATGCTTAACTGTCTCGCCTGGCTGGAGGTCAGAGAGGAGAGCTCAGGATGTTCAGGTGACCTTTGCATTTCCGCTGCATGTGGACAAAAAAAAAATGTATTCCTTTTTTCTCCACCACTTTCCTCCTTATCCTTCCAGCACTGAAAAGATTCACTTTTTATTTGTAAACATACATCTCTCTGAGTTGGGAAATCTGCTGCTGGCTCTCAGGTTGGAAGCCCTACGCCCTTTCGTGCTTCCTGAGAGGCGGACTCCCCCCACATGCTATCTCCTCTCTGATCAGCTGTGAATCATGGACCATCAACTGCAGCACAAGCAGAGGGAGAGCGAGAAGTTATTACAATCCCCAGGGAGCACCGCAGCCATCTCTCCGTGCTAAACCTTTTGAGGTTTTCAGTTGTTCATTAAAAAAATCCCCAACTTCCTTCCGAAGAAACAGGAGGAAAATTTCCAACTACACAGTTCCCAATCTGTGGCCGAGCCATGGAAGATTTGCTGCTGCTTCCTGGCTCCAGACTCAACAACCTGTTCAGCCAGGGACTGGTGCTCACAGTTGAGCTTCTGGAGCTGCCTCACAAGACTGGCCCAAAACGTGGCTCCCACCAGCAGGACCATGCTGCTGCACGCTCCTGGATGCAGCTCATCCAGCCCCTCCAGCAGCGCACACCAGGAACGGCTCCGCAGAAGTTAATGGAGTTACACCCCTGCACAACATGAATCATGTCCAGCAAGTCTTGAGCTGACCCTTGCAAAGAGCTCCTGAGGCATTGCCTGAAAATTGTTTATGGGTGATTTTTATTGCCTGTAAGAGGATGTAGGAATTGGATAGCGCCTTTGTGGCTTTCTTCTGTCAAGTTATGATCAAGGTTGCTATTTTGCTGCCCAAATATTTAAGTGTGAGGCAGAAATCTTTACAAGGGCTACCACATTCCTCAGGTTATCTATATTGGTCCTGCCTGGGCCTATAAATTCTAGAGGGACTACCAAAGTAAACAACACACTTGCCTGCACATAGGTTGCTCCAGGGGAACTCCTATTTCCTGTATCACAAAGGTCAGTAGGTCAGGGAACTACTTGCAAATCAATAGAAAATTACCTTTCAAGTGACACCTGCATTAACCTTTGACTCTTGTTGGTCTGGATGAGGTTAAGGCCACCAGTCCTTATAGGGAGACTCCTCTGTTGTGCCTATGATTTATTTGCATTATCTGTTTTCTCTGCTTGATCTTTGCATTTGCTGGCACAGTTCCCACACCACATGTAGGGCTGTTTCCCTGTGCACTGGTCAGGGATGTCAGGAGATATACAAGGCTGTGCTTTTTGCTGACAGGTGTCAGAAACAATAAGGAAAACATATATGTTTCAAAATGAAAAAAAAAAAAGGCAAACAAACAAAAAAACCCCAAACAATAGGAAGCAATTACAAAGACCCTCTGTCAACATAAAACTTTTCTATCTAAAAGATGTGCCTTTGGCTCAGTCATTAACAACACCCATAGGTTATTAAAAGTGAATGAGTTCTAAAGTCAAACTCACTTGCCATTAGACCTAAGCTAGGAAGAAAATTGCTGTATCCTACAGCCTCCAGACCGGTGTGAATCACTCCTTATTTTCACCAGGGGCAGGTCAACACTTTATGTTTCTTTCAGTTTGCATGAGGAAATCAGACTGGTCATTTCATTCTGCTTGTTTCTTTTGCCCTCCATCCCTTGCATTGCTGCAAGTCGGTACTGATCCATCAGGAGCAAAGAGTTTAGCAGGGCACTCTCTGCTCATGCCATCTCTTGTTGTCTCGCAGCAGTGCTCACACATTGCCAGCTCAATGTCACAGCTCACCTGCAACTCCCTAGCCAGGACTTCACTTAGCAAAGGGGTCATGATCCTACCCAAGACCTGAAAAATGGGTCCTCAGACCCTATGCTGGATGCTTTCCCCATAAGCCAATTAATAGAGGAATTGGACTGTGACCCCTTTCCCTTTTCCTTTCCATAGAGGCTCTGATATATCTCCTTTCTGGTTATTATCGAGCTTGAATTGTCACGCAGGGACTCATGAATGCAGATCTCTTTCCATCACTTCAGACGTTGTTCCTTAGTGTATGAGGCAACTACGTCTTTTGTTTATTTCTAGTTTCTCCTTTGCACCCCAGAGAAATGCTGCTCAGTTGCTTTGCTGCTGGTGAAAATCCTTCTGCAAAGCACCATGCCCTGAAGTAGGTAGGGGATGGAGTGATCATCGGAAAACAGCTGACGTATCTTAAACAGCTCCTGTAGGGACTGAATTCCCAATCAGCCCAAGCGATCCCGCCCGAGTGTGTGAAAAGCCCAGTGGGCTGAAAGGCAGGAGGACACTATGTCCTCAAGCCCACCATGCTGGCTTGACAAAAGCCCACTGGCACAGGCCACCACCCTGCCCCTGCCACCATTCTTTGGTCCATGGGGACAGCCCGGGTGCAAGAGAGCCACGCAGCTTTCTGGCACTGGGCTTCCCATTGCTCCAGGCATGTGCATTTTTGGCCACTGGCTTCTGATTATCACTTGGGACTTGTGGGTGCCTCTGGAAAGCAATTAACAGCCAGAATTAAAATGGGCAGACCGTTGGACTTGGCACATTGCAGCTGGCAAATGCTCCTTACCCCTCTGGCTTACTTCAAGCCCTAAACCTCACTGATTGTGTCCTGTTAACAGGCTTTAGTTCTGGATGCCGTTGAGAGCCTGCCAAGCACAATCTGTAGGATGTTTTAATTGGAGTAGAGAACAGTAATGAAAAGACCTTTGACCAAGCCCTGCAGATCAGGCTAACAGGAGGAAGGACTGTGCTGCTGTTTGGTCACTTTCCCTGAGTTGTCCTTGTTAGAGGGAATGGACCCAAGGTCCTAATCTGCTTGCCAACTGTCCCTTCTGCCCAGCTACTTTGTACACAGTAGAAATGCACTCTGACCACCCCAAACCACCCAGGCACAGTAGCACTGAATGGTTTGCTGAGGCTTCCCTGAAACAAATGTGGTGGCGGCATCCCTCACGGTCTCACTTTCGAGGCTGGGGACATCTGTCTGAGGGTCCAGCACAGGGATGGGAGATTAAGACATTTCCATCTTTCAACTGCCATGGAAACAGGTATCAAGAAGCAGCTGGGAAGAGTTTGCAATGTAACATCATCCTCACCCCAGTCACATTCAAGTGATATCACTTTTCAAGGGGCTTCTTGGGAATCTGAGGTCAGGATCTGTCCTGTAGTTTTCACCCACAGTTACTCAAAGCAGCAGCATCTTCACATCTTTCCTTTTGGCTCATCTGGGTCCTCCATGCTGGGCTTTGCCACAGTGGGATGTCACTACCTGTAGGTTTCTTGCAGGAACCTCACCTACAGAGCATCCAAAGTGACCAAGCCACCACCTCTCTATGCAACATTTGGACACCCACCCTCAGCGACTGCAAGCTGAATCACAGAGCAGGGCTGGACGAAACCTGTGCTCTATCCCAGAGGGCAGGAAGATGGTTGTTTCCCAAGGAGACTGCTGATCTGCAGCTCTGCTGTTAAAAGCTCGAGCACTGGGATTGCTCGGCCACCTGGGAGCCTCGGCAGGCAGCAAATGTTTCCTGCGTTCCACCCTCCACTCCTTTCAGTGTCTGCTCTGAGCTGCTTGGTGTCCTTGCTGTGCAACATCATACAGCACCTGTACTCTGCTTCACAAAAGGCTGCACTTGCACAGGAGTTGGATGATGCTTCTCTAACCTGCCTTCTACATGCTATTCAGTCAGTAGGAGAACATCGAAGGAGGGACAGACTTCACCATGGCAGCAATACAATCAGTGCTGCCACAAATTCCCAAGGAGCTGCTATTGCCAGGAACCAGTTTGGCCACACATTCCCTTGAGATTTGGGGCATTTGGTCACTGGGGGATTCGCCAGGCCCGGCAGGTCCCATTTGGACTGGAAATAGGGTCAGGAAGAGATCATATTAGATTATATGATGGCAGGTCAAAAATCTAGTCTTGATGCTCCTCCTGTAACCCAGCCCTGCCCCAGGCATGCCCATGGTGGGCAGGATGGGTGGTGTGGGGGTGGATGGGGCCATGTGGGGCTGTGGAGGATGGTGGGTGCGGGTGTGGGAGCCCAGCTCGCAGCATCCCAACCATACTGACTGAAAGCACGATGTCTCGCTCGCTGCCACGCACCAGCACGGTGGGACCACGCAGGCAGGCTCACTGCCTCGGGGGTGCCGAGGGGGAGTGCAAGGGAGGGGGGATCGACTGGGACCTCAGTTTCACTTCCTGCCCTGTGTGGGGAGAGATCATTAAAAATATCTGACTAAGGCAGACTTCTTTGTTCTCGGTATTACTAAGCCCTCCCCACTCCCCAGCCCCCCTGCGATGACAGCGGTGTGGGCAGAGCTATTTCACTTTCCCCCGGGCTGCAGATTCACAGCTGGGCAGGCAGGTGTATGGCGCTGCCGGGCTGTACACCTCTCCCAGCATCCCTGGTGCACAATACTTTCTCCAACAGACCTGGGAACTTTTCCCCAGCATCTCAGTGGGTCACATTGTCTTAATCCTCAGAGAGCTCTGGGCACACCAGGCCAGGGTAATGTGGGCAATGCTGAGGGAGGTCAGGTGGGGATCAGAGATGCTCAGAGGAAGGGAAGATTTGGGACCCTGCTTGCCAGGCACAGCAGAACAGGGCTGCACAACTGTCTCCTATGTGGTGTTGCAGAGAGGGAGAGCTTAACCATCTCAGTCTTGGCCACCATCAAGTTCATCATAAATTGATTTCCTCCTGGATTAATATGGTTACCATAAAATATATGAGCATTTTAATATCTGCCTCCACAACCGCAATATTGGTTTTAATGGCCATGTTGACTAATGTGCACAGTACTTCACAAATCCGTAACACGCCTTTTCTTCCCAGAGTAACTTGCAGCCTAGTCCACATACAGACATGGCGTCTTATAGGAACAGTGGTTTGTAATTTAATGTATCTCCTTTTACATGCATCAAGCCTTGTGGTGCAATTAGATGCTTTTTTTTGCAAAGGCAGCAATTAATGCTTCTGCAGTATCCTGGGAGTTGGGAGTGGGACAGGGCATGTAAGGTGAACTAAAGCCAAGTTGCATTGGGTTGCATGGCTATCAGAAGCTCATCTCTGAAACAACAGTCAGGAGAGTGGCACAGCAGGTCAGCTGGAAAGACTGTTTCTTCTTGTTTTTCCACTCTTGCTTTACTAAACCTTTTTATTGATTTCACTGCAGATAAAGAAATAACACTACACCTACATGGTCTGTATGGAGGCCCACGTTTCATTGCATGTCCAAATTCCAGACTCACTTTGACTTTTGGACTAGATCAGCCTTCCTTGTACATCTTGTGCCCATCTCCAGTGCCATTTTTCCAGCTGCACTGATGATCACTACGTGATCCCATGAGATGTTGGATCAGATTTCAAAATGGGCGAGATTAACCTGGGGCAAAATATTGTAACACCACCTAAGCTCTAAATCCCATGAGTTTTGTTGCTAAGAAGATTTGTGTTTGTTGGTGGAAGCAGGTGGCAAATTGGCAGATGATAATCTGCTGGTATTAATACTGTGCTGCAGGTGAGTAGAAGCTGCCATATCTCTCCATCAAGAACTTGACTGGAATTGGGTAAGGCTGTTGGGTTCTGCTGCTGAAAGCTTAGGTGAAATGGCATTTAAACAGGAGGCTTGCTTAGGTCTTCTTGCACACAGCAATGAGGGCTTTGCTGCGCTTGGGATGGCAGCCCGGGAGCCCAGCTCTGCTGTGGCCCATTGCCCCCACGGAGGTATTTGGGATGAGCACATGGGGGATCATCTTGTGTGTGGAGCTGTCAGCAGAGACGAATCAAGGAGCACATGTGAAGTGTGGATGGAACTGCCCACCCATATGACTGGACCCAGGGAGGTCAATGGTGCCAACCAGGGCTGATGAGACCTATTGCCTCCCTGGAGCAGGCTGTGCCTGTCAGGGAAGTCCTGGCCACTCTGCCACTGCTGTCGCTTCACATGTAGCTAGCAAGACCAGGAGCAGGGCTGGCATCCCATGGGAGGGCACTGTGGAGGAGGCACCCAGACCATTACTTCATGGTAGCAGAAGAAGTTGATGAATAAGTCCAGAGGTGCTGGGCCAAGACTACTGTGGCAAAATATAAGTTTTTCGGTGAATCCATCCTCTGTTTTCCTCACCAGAATGACAAGACAGATAGCAGCAGTGGTGGAAATGCTAATGTGGCAAATAATTTCCTTCATAGTTGGACCGCTGAGTTTAACACCCTGGGGACAACTTGTTTGGGTGTGCTCCTGAGCAGGAGCTGGTACAGAAAAAGCACTTCAGAGTCAATATGCCACAGTGCTCCCCTGGAAATTAAACCCTGAAAGGGATGTGCCCTTGGAGGCTGGGGGAGACACCTTCTGCATTCATCAGTGACCCCAAACCCTCCTGCACAGGCTGCTCCTGCAAAGCAGAACAGACTGTCAGAGTATGGGGGACATTTTTGTACAAAGTAGCCAGGAATTAGGGATAAGTGGCTATTTTCAAAGCGTAAGTTAAAGGAGCTGGGGGTTTTGCATATGATTTCATAAAACTTTGGAGAAGCGTCCCTTAGTTTTAGGAAATATGAGGCTACGTGCACTGTTTCCGGCACCCTGGTGTGTTGCAGGTGTGGGGAGTGCTTAGGATGCTTCAGAGAGGAAGAAGGAGGGAGAGAAAAGCTTTTGGGATTAAGTGGTTTTCATTCAGCTAATCAAAGCTCAGGGCTAGAACAAAGCAGCCAAGACCTTTCCTTTTCACCATCGTCAAATGAGAAGGGTCTCTGCTGGTTGTTTATCATGTGGGAGGTTACGAGTTGCTGTTGTCCTGTTGTCAAGGTCTGAAACCCTGGGTGATGCCATCCTCTGAAGCAACACCCTGTGCTGGGTTGTGCAGCTCCTCTGGGTGCTGGTGAAGGACATCTGTCAGTCAACACCCAGCCCTTCCCAGGTCACCCTGAGCAGGAACTGCCTCAGCCAGGTGGGGTCTTGACCTGCAGACCCCAGCCCCAGGGCCAGGACCCACCTCCTACCCCAAATCTGCAGTGCTGACCAAGGGCACTCGCAATCTGCTTTGGACAGGAGAAACTGAGTGTGGCTGGTGTTGGGTGAGCCCTGGGTAGCAGTCCGGAGGTGGCTGGTCCATGCAGAAGAAGCTGAAATGTTACAGCATCACCTCCTCCAGCCTTTCCAGGGCAGTGGGGGTGGGAAAAATGGGGCGAATGAGTGTGAGTGTGTGTGTATGGTTGTGCATATGCGTGCGTGTGTGTGTATGTGTGTGTGTGCGCGTGGGTGTAGGACAAAGCATGTAAATAGAGGTAAAGAATGTGCTGTGTGTGTGGGGATGGAGGCTGGGAAAGGAAAAATTACTTAGCCACAAAACAGAACTCCTTTACCTGTTTTTCTCATAAAGCAGCATGAGGATGTTTCTGCTAAAGCAGCCTCCTTTCACAGCAGCTGCTTTGTGAAATGACTTCTTTTTAACAAATCCATCTGCCTGCTTTTTAATAAGCAGGGCTTTCCACCATTGTATATGTGCGAGGTCTGACCTTTTCATAGGAAAAAACATTCATAACCAAAAACTATAAATAGAAACCTTCAGACTGGAGCAGATAAAGATGTAGGTTATGTGACTTTTTTTAAAAAAAAACCCAACATAATGTGGGAGGGAAAGGAACAAGCTCTTTTAAAAACTCATAAATTTCTGTTACTGCCTTAAGCTTTCTTAGTATTTACTGAAACATTTAAGGAAATATTTAAAACAGTAGGGCTTACAAGTCATCTGTATCTAAGCAGGTATTTTTACAAAGGAAAGGGAAAAAATATTTAAAATATGTTCAGTGTAGGAAAAAGGATATTTCGCCCAACTACAAACCAAAAAGTTTATACAAGATTTGTATTTCTAGGGTAAGCTGAGTTTTATATTTTGTTCATGTTCTGGTTCTGTAAGTTCTCATATATACAAGAAACTTTGCGCATGAGTATAGACGCTTAGCCTTCAAAGGGACTACTCATGTGAGAAAACCTGATCATTCATTGTTTCCACTTCAAACCATATTTGGTCCTGTATTTTAAGCCTCAGCTGCTGGAGGCAGGTGATTACATGAGAATCTCGGCTTTCTTAAAAAAAAAAAAAAAAGTAGAAAAATAAGCTTCTAAATCTTGTGGTTGGAGAGAAAGCTTGAAAACATGTCCTCCACAGAGCTTCAGAATCAGAAGGCAAATAATGTGAAACCAATCTTCTGTCTAAATCTGCTAATCACACATTTCTTGATTTGGAGCAATATTTGTTAAGTGTATGACAAAAGAGTTCAAGAAAGGGGAGTAGGAAATGATCAATGCAATTGTGGCTTATCTAAGCTACCTCAGCAAATCACTGTTGCCACATGCAAAGCCCCTTGGTGGATGCCGGCTCACAAATGCTCTGAAGAGCTCTGCTTAGCAAACGCTCAGGTAAGTTGAAGTGAGGCGGCTTTTGTTAAGCATGCATTTAGCTCACCTGCTGTATCTCCTGCCTCAGATTCTACGATATGCATTATCTTCTCTGATATTTAAGACAGCATGGAAAATAAATCAACTTGCTTGGTGCTGTCAGCATTTAAGTGAAGATAAGCTGTTAGCCGTAGCCACTCAAGTGTGCAGTGGTAATACAATACTTAGAGTCTCTGTGTTCCTTTTTGATATACTTCAGCGGCATAAGAAACAATTACGCTGACCCATATTTCATCAGACATTGCAGCCTGAGCACCTTCTACAACTATTTTGTAGCTTCTGAGGTGTTGGCTTTGGCTTCCTTAGAGAGGTACCTTTTTGCTGTCACTGTTCGGTGACAGTCTCCTTTCGCCTAAGATGCAATATCTCACCATCACTGCTCCACGGCACAGCACGGTGACAACCTTCCCTTGAACTGAGCACCTCCAGTGCCGTGACACTGCGCATGTGAGGAGCAGAGCCAAGCGATGGGGTTTGTCCGGCAGCCGCAACAAGGAACTTTGGCTCTTTTCTGCTGCAAGGCATTTTAGGTTGAGTTCATGTCACCACTTCCCTGATACCTATAAATATTTTTTTATGTATATAGAAAATGGGAAGCTACTTAGAGATCGTAGAAATGAGAGCGGGACAGTGATTTCTGCAGAGATGTCTGCTTGTGCCACCGCAGCTCTGTGGGCACAGGCACGTGTGCATGCTCACTGCACATCGAGTTTGCCTCGTAGCTTCATTTCTCCCAAACGATGATGGCCTGTTAACCAAAAGCCTCCTGGGCAGGAATGTTTGAAATGTTTTTCAGAAGCTGCAATTGCTGCAGAGATACCAAGACCCAAAAGTCACGCAAGTGAAACACAAACCTTTGGGGCAGCCAGGACAGGTGTCACGAATTCTGTGTGGGTGGTTTGAAGAGAGGGGAACCCCACCACGTACATACAGAGAAGTAGGGCATGGATTTTGCCCGGCACCTTGTGCATGGCTGCTCTCCATCACTCAGGGTAGATGCAAAGAGGAAAGAGGGGCTGCCCTTGGAAGGACTTGAACTCTGCAACTGATGCCTGTCTTAAGAACAGAAATGTACTTGTGGGGCTGTACTTGAAGTGGTAATTAAGGTGAAATCTGGCCCCGCTGAAGCTGATGGCAAAGCCACCGTGGACTTTGTTCTGGTCCTAATTCCACCCCCTGGCTTTGCCTGTGGTCCAGTGGCTGCCTAAGCCTAAGGCTGGTCTTCTGCCCTCCGCTGAGTTTCCTTCTACAGCAATGTAATGAGGCTCAGGTTGTGTCTCACCAATAAAACAAACAGAATTAAATGATTCAAGGGTGTTTGAGTCGTGATTTTCATCAGCGTTTCCTTTTCACTGAGCTAAAAGTCTAGTTTGAATGCAGCCTACTATTTCAGTCTGCAAGAAAAGGCTACATAGAAAATAGGTTTTGAATCAGATGCTTTACATAAACCATGACTTTTACTAAAAACTGGTCCATTCTTCTCTTTTTCACTCCTACAATAGCGACTCTGCAGGGAGGCACTAGAAGTTTCAGTACTTTCATCTTGTCTCAGAACATTTAAGGTGGCCAAAGCAGATAATAATAATAATAATAGCAACAATGATATAATTCATCACACCTGATTTATTGGAGGAATATTGCCACATGTGGGCGTGATAAGTCATCCAGAAATAGGTCATGATTTTCTGAAATGTATTTGAGGTGCAGGATTATTTGCCAAGTAATTTATACCAAAAAATCCCTCTCACTGTTAGTAGACGGCGCTCTTATTTTGAGTTGTTTTGACTGAGTAGTACCATGGTTCACATGGTGAATATCTGTTTCTTGAGTGGGAACTGGAGCAGGCACCTAACTTTAACCATGTGCTGGATATTTCCTGGCTGAAGTGAGCCATAAATGCATGTTCAGGCTAAGGAAATACAGGGAGGTTGATTTTGGTGACCAGTCCGTCTACCAGTAACACAGAGGCCATTCGACAGCAATGGGCTCAGCGCTGTCCTAAGTCTGGAGATGCTGCAGTGGGAACAAGACCATCATTTTAACTGTCCTTCCTGAGATTCAGATGGTTTGGGGAGGCTGTCCTGAAACAGCCACATGGGCAGTGAAACTGTGAGGGCTGTGGGAATAAGAAACAGAGCCCTCCTTCTGTCGGGAGAAAGCAAACTGTGGTCTCCCTTTGCTTTGCACCCAGCCTTGCTTGGTCCTAGCAAGGCTTTTTACAAGCCCCTCCTGAACACAGCCCCTCGGAGTACCCCTGCAAAACCAGGCAGAGACGAGGCTGGAGCCTGTGGTGCCTCCCATGCCATCAGCTTTATATCCACATCCCCGAGATTAGATGCGGCTGAAGCACCTGGAAAAGCTCCCGGATGTCCTGGTAAACTGGTCTGCGAAGGGGTCAGCCCTCACTCCGCACTGCCCCATCTCGGCATCGGCAGGGAGAGTTTGGGCTCCTCTCCTTGTAAAGGCACTGGAAGTCACCTGAGCCCAGTGCCAAGTGTGCAGCTGCTTACAGATGGTGTGGAGAACTTGTGGATGGACTTTGGATTGTCCTTCTGCATAGACAGACAAAAACCCTGGCTTTTTATTCAAACCTAGGGGATCTCTAGCATAGAGTGGCCAAAGACAATTTCAACAGCTATCCTTCAGCCCTCCCCTGCAAGGAAGAGATAAGCAAATTCATGGTTGTCTCTGATACTGTGATTTATACACGACCCAGCTAAATTCAGTGCTTTTAGATAAAAGAGTCAAGATTCCTTATCCCAAGCAGTCTGCAATTTAAAACATGGAGAGAAAAAATTCAGCCCCAAACTGAAACAAGTATCAGATGGGGCATTGTTGTGCATAGAAAAGGAAGATACATAAGAACTTCTCTGTTTAAGAGTTTTGCAGGTGTGTAATCAAGTGAGCTTTCAGAGTGGCTCAGATCAATCTATATGTGACAACTCATTTTTGCCTAAGGAGTTGCTTGGCACTTCCAGGACTTGAGTTGGTGGTGGGAATGAGAAGACACTTTGTAAGATGACTCTCTGAGGCACTTGAAGATAGACTCAAGCCCACTGATGTCTGTTGGAAGCCTTTCAAGATGTGTGGCAAATAACATGAAATTGCAGCAAATAGAAGGTAAGAGAAGTTTGTCAAGACCATTGCAAATGAGATTTTTGTCAAAGTTGAATCATCTGTCCCACTACTTTCTTTTGAACTCCTTACACATTATGAAGCAAGGAGATGCTTGCTTATTTGGGCCTCAACATTTATTGTGGAGCCTGCGTCTGCGTGTGGGAAAGCAGGGAACTTCCCTGCTGTGCTTGGAATTGTAATGCTACAGAGGTGTTTAGAAGTCTGGGGCTTGTTCCTTTATGAGAAGCGAGATAAATTATACTTAAATAAAGCCATTATAACATCTACTCCAGGGAATCACTCTGTCTGCCTAATGCTCTAATGCTCACGCTATCACTGTAACTGCAGTAGTAACTGAGCTAAAGAAAAAAACCCAAAACACTCTTGACCAACACACAAGTATGAAAAACAGTGTAAACCCAGGCTTTTCTGCTCTCTATGGTTCACATTAAATTGGTTATAAATTAATTTCTGTATCGTTATGACTCTTTGCACAGCCTGAACAGTCTAAAAGAGCTTTGGGTTTGCTCAGAATTAGCCTGAATGAATTCAGAAGGCCATATTTCTTTACACAGCACATAATCATTTCCAAAGCATCTACCATAAAAGGAGGCGATTGAAACAGATTTCCTTGTGGGTAATTTCCTGCCTGTTCCTAACACTTTCATGTCGGGAAACTGAATCCAAAACTCATGGTCGCCAGTGTGAAAATTCCATTGATCTCGGTGGACTTTGGTTCAGCTCTGAAAGATATGAGAACAGATACTGAGAATTTGTGTTACTGGAGCTTGGGGCAGCACTGCCCGTGTTTGACACACCACAGCAAGATTAACATGTGGCAGAGCTCCTTCCCATGGACATCGTCCTGTGGTCTTCATCATTCTCTGATGCTTTCAACACAGCCAACGTGACAGGGGGCTATGGAAATGGATAGCAACATGGGCCCGTGATCTGGGAAGTAGATCTCAAATTGACACAGTTGGAGACTATGGGAGTCATTTGCTGATCAGATGGTGTGGCTCGGGATGCAAAATCTCATGGTCAGGTGGAGCTTCCCCATGTTTCCCACTGTCAGCCCTTCCCCGTTCCACCTCAGCACATGACTGCAGGGTTAATGTGTCTCCAGGAAGAGACATAAAGATATATAGTGAGTGTCTAGGGAAGATCCTCATCTTGTTTTCTGAATAAAAAATACCTCTCTCACATCACAAAACACATACCTTCATTCCCATGAGAGCCAGGACAGCTGATTCAGTGGGTAGAAACCTGGTGCTAGCTGAGGTAGCTATTGCTGATTTGAGTTGAGAACGAGATCTTCAGTGAAATGAATTGATGGTTTCAGTTCCGGATCTGGTGGGCAACTTTAAAACAAACAAAAAAAAAATTGGGCTGCGTAATTCAATACTTTCTTTCAGGAAGCCACACAGAACAGAAGCCGAGCATGGAGACTGACTCATCTCTTGCCCTTCGATATGAGCCCGTGCCCCCCGACCGCAGAAGGCAGGAGAGGTGGGCAGGGACCCTGCTTGGAGAGCTGGAAACACCCAGGGCCTGGAAAGCCTTGGTCCTGCCCGTCCATCCTCTGGGGAGAAGAGCAGCACCAGGTAAAAATAGTGAAGTGGAAAACAAACTTCTACCTCTGCGAGATTCCGTTCACGCCAGGACTGTCCAAAATGATTCAGATATAAATATTATCATATCAGAGCTTGCTGGCATTTTCATTCAAGTATAGTATATAAGGAAGTTTTCATTAACCCTCCGGCGGCCAGAAGATATAGAGTGGTGTAATTTATTGCACAGCTTAGGAAAGACAGATTCATGAGAGCTGGCAAGTCAGCATCCCTGTATCTCCCGCCCATTACATCAGTGTGCCTTACTTTGTTGCTGTCTAAAGAACTGTGAATAGCTTTCAAAGGTTTTAAAAGTCCCCATCACAACCCTGTGACAGAAGTAAAATCCACCTCTTTTGACAGAGGGAGAAAGGGGCACTGGAGATAAAAAGTGTGAATTTAGGAACCTGGTAGCAGAGCAGCGGGGAGCAGGCAGGAGCTCCTGGCTGCTGAGAACGTGGCTTTCCTGAGCAGGCAGTCAACAGGACGAGTGGCAGGAACAATGAGCTAAGCCCTGCAATGGAAACAAACACTTTTTTTTAGGTGCTCTACAGTAAGCTGCTGCTGCTACTTTTATCACACCATTCATTTGGGAAGAAAGCAGTGCAGCAAAACAAGATGCATGCACAAAGCCACGTGCTGTGTCTGAGCTCATATGAGTTACCAGCCTGAAAATTTAATTGTTAAATTATTTCATGTAATAGTTCGGGAATGCAGTGTTCTAGTATGACGTTAAGTCTTTGTAACTGGATACAGCTGGGTAGATCCTTAGGGCAGGACCTGGATCATCAGTAAGGGAACTGAGGACCACAAATGGATGCTAACTTCTTCTGGGCATGCAAAGCCAACATTTTCACCATGCAAGTTTTCCATTAAGGCTCTTCAGCTGTTTTACAGATAAACACATACACACGTGCACACAAAACCCCCTGGCAAAAACAATGGTTGTTTTGCATGCCAAATGTGTCAGTTGCATTTCTTTTTACGACTGAATTCATTCTCAAGTCATGAATACAAAAAAAAAAAAAAAGCCTAGTGAGTGTTTAAATTTAGGGCATTAATTTTGCATTCTACTGTAGAGGGAACACAACAGTCTAAAGCCTCAGAAAAAGCCACTCCACCTCTGCTTTATGAGCAATTTCATTCTGCTTGTGTTTCCAGAGACTAATTCAAAGTGCAGATGCATTTCAGGTAAATAATGACAGCTTCAGAACAAGTTTTCCTTGTAACACAAATCACCTCACTAATGAAATCAGGGGAAAAAATTCAGAACATCTTGATATCCACCTGCCTGAAATAAAATCCTTCTATTTATATAGTGTAACTAGGGGCCTGATTCCTCCCTTGGCCCAATCAGGGCTGAAACTCCTCCAGATTCAAGCAGGAGGAGGGCGAGTCCTTTACTCTGGCTTGGTGACCGTTGCCCACACCTGGATGAGGGTGCCCTGGTCCTTCCAGTACACAGCAGAGAACGTGCCTGTGAGCGCAATGGTGAACAATGGGGTCAGGTTCAGAAGAATATGAGGCACCTTCCCTCAGCACGGAGAACAGTTTCTATAGTTTCCACGTTTCCTTCCTGCTTGTGTCAATCATACAAAGAAGAAAACAATGAATAAACACCAACCCCACGTGGAATAAAATAATGGGAACCCAAGAATGAGCCGCATGCTAAAGAGAATCATCACATCCAAGGTGGAAAGTATCGGCTGGCTGGACTGCCAAATAAATCAGACTAGCCCTGGGGACTTGGATCTATACTCATACTTACCTCTTCACCTCAGACCTCAAAAGCAAACTTCCCTTTTGCTTTGGAAGCCTGGAGGTGGGCGGGTGGCACAGCTCTTAGTTGGCTTCCTCTGCATCGCTGAACCGCTTGCCTCGATTGTGGCCCCGCGCCTGCCTCCGAAGCCACCGCTTCTCTCAGATCCCATCACCCTTCCCAAAGGCTCGGCAGCGGGATGGGGGGACGAGATGTCCACTTGGCTTGGCAACAAAGCAAAGCAAACTGCACTTGAACTTGGAAATTTACAGGAATGCAGAGCAGCCGTGTTGCTAAGCCAGCTGCAAACCTGCTTTGCTCGGGGCTCTTCCCTTTGTAGGGTTGGAGGAATGAGGCGTGTGTTGCCAAGTAGGACATCAGCACTGCAAACAAATGGAAAGCCCTTATCCCACCAGCAATCTCGAGCTGGTAACGGACAGGCAGCTAGAGTAACAAGAAAGCTCAGCTCCTTCCTACTCACAGAGAGGGGAGGCGATAGGACACAGGTTATAATTAGAGCCACCCACAGCAATTTGGGGGAAGCTTCAGCACGTGGGTCAGGATCTTATTGTAAGTGCTGCCAGTTCACCATCTGCTTGGACCTGGACACTCCAGAAGCCCAGTGGTGAGCACCCACAGACATATCTCCTGCTTGCCTGGAGTTTAATGGTGCTTTAAGCCACCTCAGTGCCTGCAAGGGAAGGCACATAGCAGTGGGAATTTCTGTAAACCCTTAGCTTGAGTGTCCTCCTAATTGAAAGGATTTGCTTCAGCTTTGGAGACAAGCTCACACTGGAGTACTCACTCCTTTCTTTCCACCAGATTATAAAATGTCAGAACTTCATCCAACCTGTCTCTCCCCAGTACAGTTTCCTGCAGCTGGAAAAACACCAGTTCTGCCAAGCGCTGCATGCTGGGGGTGCAGCAAACTTCATGGTGCAGCCACCCCTTCCCCATGCAAAGCCACGCAACTGTGCCCTTGCAAAAGCACCCCACAAAACACAGCATGATGCATGTGATGTACCCATGCCTGGACCGAGGCACCTCAGAGGCATCCCCAGCTCTCTGTCTAGCTGTCAAAGAGGCCGGCAGCAAACCCTGGCCCATGCCATGCTTGCCTCAGACAGGCCAGCTCACCTCCTCAGAGCTTGCATCCAGCAGGACTAGGGCCAGCATGGAGGGCTGAGGAGCTGATGTGTTCTTTACACTGGTAGCACATAGGTCTTGCACCCTTCGAAGCTGAGGCGTAAGCACTTCTGCTTCGGTCCTTATTCTTGTGATGCTAATTCACAGCGTGGATTTGATACCCCATGTGCAAACCTTCAGGCAGCATCACTCGCCCAGTGCATCTGCATCAGCATCCCTAGCGCTAGCCGTGAGCAGAAGGTACCCTCTCTCAGGCATCCTTTCAAAGGCAGCGCGGGCCCCCATGCTGCAGGCTAAACCCCACCAACATGAAGATTTAAACGACCTGATTGGGAAAGCTAAGCCCCATGAAGCAGTTGTGAGAAACAGGGCCCAGCCCGGAGAAGTGGGTCCTCAGCAAAGGCAACGCTGCTTAAATTGTTACATTTGCTATTGCACTTCTCCTAAACACTCTGATTTCTGGTGCTTTCTCCCAAAGCCCCCACTGCAGTGCCCTGGGCCCAGCTGTGAGAATCTCAGCTTCTGCCACCTTGCTTTTAACCACCAGGATTTCTGAGCCTTCCTGCTTGCAGAACTAGGCTTCGAAACTTTTTTTTCTTTATATTTTTTCCACTACTGCTGTGATTTATTTAAAGAGGCACATGGGGGCCTCACTCAGGGGTTTCAGGTACTGCTCAGTCTGGGGAGAAGGATCACAAAGCCACGACCACGCCGGGAAGCCCTGTGACAACTGCTCTGTGCTGGCACCAATGCTCCACGCAGTGCGGAGGGGGGTTCCTTTCGTGCTGAAGGCACAAGAATGTTCTTCCAGGTAGACGGAATAAAATTATGCAGGCTATGAATGGTGATGTGTCCGCAAGGGGGTGGAAACAGGGTGAAGGGGGGCCTCAGTGTGTTTTGTAAATGCTTTGAAAGTATTTGTGTGTTTCTGAGATGAACCTTCAAGAAAATACCTGAAAACTGGTTTTGCTTTTCCTAAAGCGTTGGCTCTTTCAGACAGCGGCTGTGCCAAAAGTCATTAATCACATCTTTATTAACAAGGACGGGGGAACAATGACCTCAAACAACCGAGGAAAACAACTAAAACTGCATTCATTTGGAGGACTGCTTATTAAAAATCTCTTCTGGCCAGCACATGCTACTGTTGATGTATGTTTAAAGCGCTCTGAGTCTTTGGGATATATTGGGACTTCTGCAAAGAACCAGAGCAGAACTCGACCCAAGGGTGTGTTTGTCTTAACTGTATATCTCATGGAATAAAATGGGAGAAAGATGAAAGCTTTTAAAAGGTCTTCACACTTTTCTACAACATCAAAGAGTATCATGTGAGTGGGACATGCTAAACACTGGCTCTTCCTTTCTGAAGCCTCGAAATTTACAGATTTATGGATCTCGTAATGTGCATGGTTTAAATCCAGAGGGAACATCATGATGACTCTGTGTGCAGGCCAATTCCTTCTGGCCCTGCCAGCCTGTTTGCTCTAAACTATCCAGCCCTGCTGTCAATGCCGTGGCACAGCGTCCACCACACCTCTCGATAACGTACTAATTTTCTCAGCTTAAAATGCAGAGCCAGCTGAATGAGCAGCCATGGTAGGTGGGGGACCCAACCTCTGCTGTAGGGACTGCTGCTTTTGGAGCGGGCATGGCAGAGGGTACAGCCCCCACCCCCCTGCTTTGTCCTACGAAAACTCCACGTCTGCTCCTCATTCCCTGCTCTGAGCTGGTTTGTCAGCTGGGTTACAGGGATTGGTGAGGGAGCTGGGACTTTTGAGGGGATTTCTGGAGCCCGCCTCAAAATGCATTTACCGTGGGGAGGGCTCTTGGCAGCAGTGTGGGGAAAGGACAGGTCCCCACCTTGGGCAGGATGCTAGTTGGTGCATCACAGTAGACAGACTGTGAACCCAAACCCTGGAAGGCTGTTGCCACTGATAACACCCATCTGCTGTGGCATCATGTCCATTGACATGACTTTAATTAATGATATTACCAAGCTAATGAGCAGATAAACCACCAATCCCAACTCCTGTTAAGAAATTGTCTTAAATACCAGCCACTAATCACTATGGAGAAACAGATAGTGGGCCAAAATACACACCTGGAGTAAAGAGGTGTGGCTCCCCTGTTTTCTGGTGAAGTTGCATTTGTTTACTCCAGGACTGGCTATGAACCATCCTGATGAACACACGGCGGGCGTGCGCTGGGCGGGAAGCCGTAAACAGCCCCAGCCTTATGTAATGCCACGCGTCTTGTGCAAGAACTGTCATCCAGATGGCAGCAGGATTGATGGCTGCGGAGATCAGCACGGTGGCAGCCTGGGGAGCAGATGCGCGTGGGAGTGCACCAACCCCATGTTTGCTCTTCCCAGACCCTGGGCCGGCCACCAGCCACCTCTGAGCCCTGGGATGCTTCGCAGGGATGGTCTAGTCCACGTGGCTTTGGGAATGGTAGACATCACCAGGCACTTCTTGATGTCTGAGAGCTTTCTGGGCTACTTAATTGGAACAGATTTGCCGGTTGAGACTAGAAGACTTCCCGCTACCATTGGGGTGCTGTGGATGTAATTTATTAAACAGGGAAGGGGCCTGTTTCACTGCGCTGACTTGATTCTTTGGCTGTTACTTTATTTCCTTGCTGTTGTTATTCTCACCCAGTGAAATTAAAAAGGCATGAGTAGCCTATTTGGACCTGAATGTGTGAGTTCCTGCCCTGCAGAGCTTTGAGTAGAGATTAGATTTTACGTGCCATTGTGCGGGGGAGATGTGCCATCAGGCAAAGGAGGAACAAATGCAGGCGGGGCGAGAGCTGAGAGACAGGAGCCTGTGTGCTTGCATGAAGCTGCCTGCTGCTCATCGCGGTGGTATCTCCATCTCACCTATGTTTGGACGAGTATCTCTGGAAACACTCACCCTCTTTGGTTTCTGCAGGGTGCTCAGCTCCTGGAAGGCAGCCACTTCTTCCTCACATTAGTCCTTTAAACCTTGTCCTGAGAGGACCTAAAATAAAATCTATGCGTAAAAAGCTATACAAGCCTCATGTTCCTCGGCACGCAAGCCAACTTGCTAGGTGACCCTGGCCCTTAAGAATAATCCTCCAAGTGGCTGGCAAGGTAGATACGCGCTCAGTGTGCTGGTATCCAAATAAATGTTGAGGGATTCCAAGGATTTATGTGCTCATGTGATACAACACAGACATCAGGAGCAGACAAGCCTGGCACGTTGCTTGTGCTGCCAACCTTTCACCTATTTCTACTATACTCTAGCACTCTGTGTTTGTATTCAGTCAGGCTGTTTCCTGTTCACAAAAAAAAAAAAAAAATTGTTTGTTTGTATTTTAAATGATCACAAGGCATGCATACATCAGAAAAAACAAAAACAAAGGATCTATCTTTTTCTTACATCTCTATTATTTCTATTGTTCCGGTATGCCCCAGGTACTTTCCCAGACATGTTGCCTTCTGTTTTTAACATTGCCATCTGGGAATTAGATACTATACGTGTTTTATGGTGCTGTTCAGCGGGGAGGGAATTTGTTATTGCTCCTCGCAGATAGTTCCGGCTTGATGCACACAAATAGCTCAGAGAAGAGGGATGCCACCGGCTTTGTGGCTGCTGAACTCCAACTTGGGGACATGCTAGGACCACATGCGCACAGAACGTCTCAGGAGACAAGCTGAGGAAGTTCTCATGACAACTGCAAGCCAGGTGATGTCCACAGGGTCCAAACTCCTTCACTGTTGGGAAGCTATTCGGTTGGTTAATTTTGCACTGAACCCTCTTAGTAATCTGACACACTCGGTAATGCCTTAAGTCAGCACTTGCTTTGTGGAAGTTCAAGGAAAGAAAAGGTGATCTCCATGCAGCAGGCACAGACCAAATCAGCCTAAACTTCAGGGCAGTTGGAGGTCGGTGCAGGAGCAGGTGCAGAACTGAGCTTTGTGGGTTGGACCCATCTCTTGAAGTTGATTCTGATCATTTCCTGATTCAGAGCCTTGTGCTTTGACCACAAACCCACCGTATCCCATCCTCTTCAGTGTACATCTCTGTCTGGTCTCTCTACTAGATAGTGCTCAGTAGCTGCTTACAAATTCAAGAAGAGAGGCTGCTAGTTGAAAGTCTCTCATTATTATGGCAGCTGGAAAGGAAAATTAACAGTGACGAGAACCAAATCAGAGCCAGGGGGAAATCCTGGGTGCTCTAATGTTGGCAGATAGCTGCTTAAGAAACATTTCTCTAGCCTTCGTTACACTAATTCCTGAACACATAAACTAACTAATTAAGTGGTGCAATAAGTTGTAGGTCCAGGTGGGTTACTCTGAAATGGGCTGCTCCTGACTCAGGTAACTTTGTGAGACTCCTCTTGCTCTTTGTGTTCCAGCCTAGAAAGCAAAAGAGCCACCACCCTGATGCAATTATATAACTGTAGGTAAGAGGAGTGGAGCGATATGCCGGTGTCACGGCAGGGAGGATCTTGTGAGATACCAAGAAGTGAACAAACTGTGACAGAGTGTGCATATGTGTGGTTTCTTCTTTAAAAATAAGCTCAGTAGAATCTTTTTTTTTTTTCCCTTTAAGACACGGTGGCTAAAAATGGCCTTTCAAAAATAAATCAAGCCTGAGGCTGGGTCTGAAAGCACTTAACAAAGGGTAAAAGTGGTTAAAAAAAGGAGAAAGAAAAATTCCCATGCTTTTCCTAGCACAAACTCCCCCACCTCTGCATGCAAACAGAAGCTGCATCGTACTAGAGCATTTCTACCAGTTTCAGACCAATACCTGACCCACTTAGGACAGACGAGAGAAAGCAGAGACTCTACCTTGAGACCTTTCTAAGAGGCACTGGACACCTCATCCTAGACACCTCTCAGCATGTCACAGCATCTTCAAAATCACAAGGGTATGACAAGGTTTTACAGCAAAACTACGCTACACAGTAGGATGAAACCAATTGTGGACAACATGATGGAAAAGCTGTTGGAGAACTGAACGGAGTGGAGTTAAAAGCTGCAACAATTATTTGTGGTGTTCAGTTCAGCCTTTTAAAATGAAAACCAGGCTTTTCAGACAAAGCTAATTATGTTCCTTGGAGAGGTTAAAAGTTTGGTTGGGAAAAGTGAATCTGCGGATGGGATAGATTTTGGCAAGGTGGTTGACTTAGCATATTCTCTTAACAAATAGGAATATACAATACCAATAGCACACACTATAAGTGGCTTAGGGAACAGTGAGATTAAAGCTCTTCCAAACGAGCAAGTCCCTGAGGAGTCACTGAGGGCACACTCCCAGAGAAGAGCCTCAAGGACTGATGGGACATCCAATAATTTTCAATGCTTTTTTTTTCAACAGTCTGGAAAGTGATGAGCAACGACTGCTGTCCAGACCTGCAGGTGACACCAGGCAGGCGGAGCAGTGGATGATGAAGCGGTGGGGGCAGCGGTGTGGACTGATGCGGGTCACTGGCTTGGTGCAGGAAGCTCAGGCAGCCAGAGGCCCCACCGAGGAGCCCGGGACGCAGCTGACCGGAGCGGGAGAACCCCTGTCCTGGAAAGCAGAGCTGGAAATCAAGAAAGAGTGCTGAGGTCAGAGCGGACAAGAAGCCCAGCTTGAGTTTCCAGAGTGATATTGCAGCTAAAGGGCCTCATAGGAGCTCTGGATGGATGGAGAGAGGAGCTGCAGACTGAAGCATGGGCCAGTTCTGGTTCTATAGACAGTACTAACCAGCCAAATATTTTCCCCATTGTTGGTTTCTTAATTTTGAAAAGGAAGTTGAGAGACTTGAAGAGTTCAATCTGCTAAATTCAACCTAAATCTAAGTGAGAGATGGTGTCATTACAATGTGTAAGCACCATCAGGAAGAAATGGTGGTAGGAAAAAGGTCTTTAACACCAGGAAAGGGCCATGACAAACACACTACAGCCCAGTAATTTCAAGTAAGAAAGCAACATAGATTTTGTCGGTGAAGAGCTTAGTCTTTGGGATGAATTCCAGGGGCAGGGTGGATTCCACATTTCCTGATGCCATCAAATCCAACCTGGCTGCCCTCCTAGGAGGCTTGATTGAGATCAAGTTGTGCTTTGCCAAACATGAGTTAAACACAGAGGTGAGGGAGTGATAATCAGGGATCCCTGAAGTGCTGGGGCTCAGGAGAGAGTCTCCATCCCTCCCTTGTAGCCATGAATTCTGGGGCTGAAGAGTACAAAGCTGAGGAAGAAAAATAAAATATAAAAGGCCTGTTGCCTCTTGGAAGATATGAGAGGGTGAGGAAGCAAATGAAAAACCCTGGGAGTTCTTGGTAACTGCTCCCAAACTGATAAATATATATATAATTTTCTTAAAACAAAATAAAACAAAACAAAAACCAAACAAAAAAACACCCCACAAACAAACAAACAAACCCCCAAAACAAACAACAAACAATGAAAAAAATAAAAACAAAACAAAACAAACACGCGCACACACACAGAAACCAACCAAACAAACATAAAAACACACAAAAAACAGCTATCCTTTTTATTTTATAGAGGTTTGTTGGTAGTGATTTTTTAGCACACTGGCAAATTACTCCTGCTTTGGTTTTGTTTGGGTTTTTTTAATAACTACAGTTGGGTTTTCCACTATTTGTTTCCAAGTGTGTGTTTAGGACTTGCTGAGAAAAAGTTAAACGCAACAAACGAATTTTGAACAGAGCTTTGAAAGAGATAATTCTGTGGTCATTCATTCTCCTCTCTTGGGAAGAAAGTCCCATATGCAGGCACAGCTTCTGCTTCGTCTTGGTGTTAACTGACATCCTTGTTTGGTAAAGCTTGCAAGCCACTAAGCTGAGGACCAGGGGCCAAATGTGGGAAGATAACAACAGGTATTTTACCCTTAACGTTGCCCAGAGACCAGTTCACATATTCATGTACCAGTAAAGATGGAGTTGGAGGCTACTGGGCAAAAAAACCTCACCAAAACCCCACAGGAACTCAGTGGCAAACCAGGGATTAATGCCTAAACCACACAGTCTGTGGCTCTAGCAAGCCAAGAAGAGATAGAGCAGGTAGTAAATCTAACAGAGCCAGTAGGAAGGCTACAAGATCTGGGATTAAAGAAGGACAGCTAAAGAATGAACTAAAAATACAGCTGCTGAAGGAAATAATTCATACAACACTGATAGTCTCATCCCCATATGCTTGTAATAATTTTGACAGGCATTTCATTTTATCTATTATTATTAAGAAAATTATTTCTTTAAGGGCAAAATCTAACTACATTTTTCAGGTCAATTTGATTCTGGGAATCATTCCACTTGCCCATAGTTTGTGCTATCAGGCCAAACTTAATCCCTGGTGTATTCCTCTTGACTCAGAGGAGTTATGTTGAAGATCAGCTTGGCCTTAGGGCCTTTAGTTATACTGCTGATGGGTTTCTTTAAAGGGATATTTCCCTACTTTGAATGCAATGATTCCAGGCAGTGATTTTCATTTAGCAATCTGGAAGAACTCCTGCATATCTTCAGGTAGTTTTAGTTATTCTGGTACAGAATAAATCTTCTTTGGCAATAGATGACATGTCTAACTCTCATCCAGGGGAAGGCAGGTGTGCGCATGTGTCTGTGGATGGAGGTCTGGAGAGCCACCCGCCAGGTGCCTTCCATCCACAGAAAGGTCTGGTGAAGAGTCACAGGAAGGGACATGAAATACACAACAGCCCCACAAAAGCAGAGTGAACGCTATTAAACTCACAGTGTTTATGATTGACGGAGCGGTATATTATCTTCCCCTGAAACTCACAGTGTTTATGATTGACGGAGCGGTATATTATCTTCCCCTGAAACCTCTGCACCCAATCCTCCAAGTGTGTGTGTGCTGGGAAAAAAGCCAGTGGCCTGATTTTGTCAGAAAGCTAATTACAGGAATTATTTAGATTCCACTGCTGTGGATAGTAGCTCCCTTGCTTGGTGAAAGACAAAGTAAAGACCCAAAATACGAAGGATGGGCCTTTCAGCACCCTCCACCCTGGACCTCAAGGGCTGAGATGTCACTCGCTGAAGGCAAGTGAGTGCACATCCAGTGGCCCCACACAAACTGCTGTTTGCCCCCTGCACACGGGGCCGATAAACCCTGCAGGAGAGGCAAGTACAAGGGAGGTGTCACTCCAGAGCTTTCTCTGCACTGGTGCTTTTCATCTCATGAGGTCCTGGGGCAAAAATAAAGGGCTACACAGCGTCACGACAGTATCATACCTGCTGAGATGGTTCAGCAACACTCCCCCCATGCCCTCAATGACCCAAATGTTGCCTGTTTCAGCTTGCTTCAGCAGCCAAGTTACTCTTTGAGAGCTCCAAATCAGAGGAAAAAACCAAAAAAACCCACCACAACAACAAGACAAACTTGAAAGCAAATGCAATCCTCTTGGTCTTGCTTCATGCAAGATGTGAAACCTGTTATACTAACGAACCTGACTGTAACCAGCTGCCTGCTAATAACTGAGCAACACATGAGGTTGATACTGCAGTTCTCAGAGATTTGTCCCCAGGAAAAAAAGACCTGAGAGAGCCCAGGGCTAGGTTCAGACAGGCTGGAAAGTGTTACACAAAACAGCAGCACAGAGTGCAGGGTTTGTGATGTACTTGTGAGCTTCTAAACTGAAAAATCTTCCTGTAGGGACTGATGATGAGCATGTCACTGAAAAGCAAGGTCTACCTTGCTTTGCTGAAGACCTGTGCTCTTACCACGACCACGAGACCTGTAAATCTTGATGGCTTGAAATGATCAGAAAAGCCAGAGCCTGAGCTCTAGGTTTGCTGTAGGGTGCTCCAGCACATGAATGTGAATCAGGGGAGAGCATGGTTTGGGGGAGCAAGGCTCAGGGGTGAGCTGTGTCTGTCCTTCTGCAGCCACCATCAGTTTTGCACAATTATCACAGTGGTCTGGCAGCCTGTGAAGCATAAAACTACTGGAATGCAATTTGGATCCACACGGCATCACATAACTGACTTCATTACCGTGAGAGGGGAGGGCTGATGTGATTTCTGTATAAAACAGCTGATGTGCAGAACTGGTTGACGATCTGATCATCTGGAGATCTCAGCTCACCCCCATCCTGTCATCTCCGTGTGCCTTCCTTGAAGGCTATCTGCCAAAAAGCTTGGCATTTGCAAACTAAAGACAGGTGACACAGTCACTAACCTCTACTTGTTGCTGCATCTCAAGGAGACCAACTCTGAAGGTGGTTCTGGCAAGGAACAGTTGGAGAACCTTAAAGGATTGGGGTCTGTGTCATCTGAAGTAGCAACAGGCTGACTCAGAGAGCAGAAACCATTTTCTGTGGTGTCTGGAGACCTCTGAACAGCTGCAAAATCCCAGTACTGAGATCTTGGTAAGGTCGCAGTTGCAATGGGCTGGGCACATTGCCAGGCTGGAAGATTCCAGGATCTGCAGCCTCCTGGGAACACCTAGCAGCCAACACGAGCTTTATAAAGACACCTGAAAATCCTTGCTTAAAGCTTGTCAGCTTAACGTTAATAAATGGAAGTGAAAGGGTTTGGAACCACTGCAGTGCAGCCTGCGAGGTGAAGCAAAAGCCAAAATGGAGGAGAGAAGCGAGTGAACTCAGAGAAAATCAACCATGCCATTTAAAAAGCATGGCTAGAAACGTGCTCTCTCCCCACAGACTGGCCTGTTTTTTTACAGCATCATACACACACACAGAGCGAAAGTAAAAATAGCTAAGGGGACGGCCACTGCAAATCAAAACAAATAACAATTCAATAACATGATTTTAAGGAAGAAATTCATGGCACAAAAAAAATTCAAGATTTGGCACAGCAGCAGTGTCCAGTAGCCATAAATAAAGCAATCTGCTAATGACTGCACATTCCATCTCATTTTCCTTGATGTTTTCCATGGCGTCCTTCCTGTGAATCACGGCTTTTCTTTTAATCTCATCTTAATCTGCACAACTATTAGGTGCTGAGCTTCTTCCTTGACAGCACCGTATTTGAATGGCCACTAAGTAGGGCCTGCTCCAAAGACGGTGAAGGTGAGGCCATAACACATGCATGTCTCCTGCTGGCTGAGCCTGGAGAGGACGGTAGAGCACGCCTTGATGGCACGCAGTCCAGCACACATAATCAGCCACAGGTAATTTGGAGCCAGAACCACCCTTATGGCCCCTAACAGATTCTGCACCTGGGATTCAGTTGGCCCCACAGGTCTGACGTGTCATGACAAAGACATTTCTTCTTCACACAGCTCATTTTGACCTGAGCTAATGAAAGATTAACCAACTTACGGCAGCAAATTGGCTGCTGCTGGTCTAGGAAGGGCACCTCAGGTTCTCTCCTTAACAAACTTCACATTTGGCTTTCCTTAACTGAAGGAGAGTTTGTCATCACAAACATCTTGCCAGTGACACAGTCCTTATCTGACAGATGGAGCCCAAGGAAAACTGTTTGTCGTGACCTCATGTTGTTTTCTGCTTATCTGGCAAGACACCAATGAGTTGCTTGTCTCCTGCACCGAGAAGTCACGAAACAGATGCCCATGTCTCCCAAACAAAAAAATCTTCACTTTTAAAGAATAAAGTCAGGATTTCCATAAGATCAAAAGCACTTCGGAGATACTTCGTCTCTTCTGCTACATGCTGGGTTTCTGCGGGGACCCTGTTTCTGCAGGGTTGTCCCCACTGCGCTGCTCTTGCAGCCTGGGAGAAGGCTGGGACTCCATGTCCTTTACCGTGTCCCTGTTGGAAGTGTTGGGAGGTGATTAACCCTTTTGTGACCACTAAACCACAACAGGAACATCTTCCTCTTTTTCTCAGTCATTAAGTTTTTGCATACTGGGAATTACATGTGTTAAACAAGGAAGTTTTCCAGTGGGGTGTACATCCTTGAGTCTTGCAGTAGAATGAGCTTTTTGAGTGCCCATAATCACAGAGTATATGACAAACCACAAAAGAAGCCTCCTTAATTTTGACTTCTTTTGGCCTAATTTTGGTAGGAGTTTGAGGCAAACTCAAGACTACTTTGACATGATCATAAAATCACATTCTGGGAGAGCTTTGTCACTTGGTGCTGCTGTGTCTGCTTCATTTCTCTTCAGGTTTCCACCTCAGACTTCTTCCTATTCAGCCCTGCTTTCTTATGCAACTTTATAGGCTGTGCTAGGTGGAGATAAGGAGGCCAAGTCCTGAAATAATCTGTCTGCTTTTGTTTTGCAACCTCAGTGACAGCAAATATTAATGTGTATGCGTTCACTGCCCAACTTGTCTGACCACTCCGTATGGCCATTTTGGTGACAAGCAAAAACCTTCCATGTGCTGCCGATTCCCGAAACACCATGGAAATATGGTTAATGCTGCTGTGAGCTCCCAGACATGCTTTCCTCTTTGCACCCCTCCTGCTTTTTTTGCATATGGAATATGTTCCAGGTCCAGCATTTCTCTTGTGCCAGGCCCTTCCTGGACTGTGGCTGTTACACAACCGTGCCCTGCGGATTGAAGCAAGGATTAAAGGTGTCCAAATTATTAGGAAATCAGAGCAGTGAAAGGTCAGGGATCTTTTTATTTTCTCTTGGCTTCGGTAGCTGGTTGCTGAAAAATCACAAACGCACTTTGAAAACAAGGAGTAGCAAGGTACAGCTTTCCAGAGCACTTGTTGGCATTCATGTCTGTGCGTGAGCTATTTACAAGTATGGCAAAGCGTTACTAATCTCTGAGCTATTTAGAAAGGAAGTACCTCTAGGATCTCCTCATTTGTCTCCCCTGTTTCTTAAATACCACTGAGTCATGCCGAATCTCCTCCCCTCCTGAAAAATTCCTTCGGAGAGATCACTGGAGAAAGAAGAAAGTCCCTGGACAGTGAAGCAAACAATCCCAAAGTGGCTTGTTCTCCTCCTGCAAGCTCATGACCTAGTAACTGGGTGAAAAATCTCAGAGAGCCTAGAAAGGAGAGGTCAGTCTAGAGGTCGCCTGAGGACTCAGATGCTCTTGAGGCCCGAGAGAGGAACTTTCTTATCAGGGTCTGGTGTCCAGCTGGAACCGATCTGGACCTGACCCTTTGCAAAGTTCATGGATGTTTGGATGGAAGTTTCTGATTCAGACATATCTCTCCTTTCAGACAGCCCCCTGGAAGACAAGGCTGCCAGTTGGCTTTGCAAGGCCTTGCTGAATGTCCAGTTATGTCTGAACTTTCCCTGCTTCCTTCCCCCTCACTCCAGTATGCCTCTCTGCGTCTGGCATCCCGTTCAAACTCAGCTTCAGATGTATTGCATTGCAGGTCGGTTCCTGGGATGCTGTTGCAAATGGCAAAAGATTATGAACAGGACTCCCAAAGGAAGCCACGCTGAAGAAAGAGCTGAGAGGGAAATCTCACCATTGCTATTTAATTTTTTCTGAGCTCGCACTTCTCGTGTTGCTAGAGTTTCAGAGAAAAAGGAAGTATGTATAAAGGCTGCCTTGAACAACAGGAGGATGCTGGCTCAGGCAGTGAAAGGTGAAAAGAAGAAGTAGGCACTGTGGGAGAACTGGTGGAGATGAGGTGGGTGAAGGAGGTGCTCCAGTGCCTGGCTTGCGTGTACCAAGAGAAGCAGGCAGTGAGGTCTAGACAGCCATTGAATCAGATGGGTTAGGCAGTGCTTGAAGAACAGATGTGAAATGAAAGATGACATTTCTGAAGAAAAGAAAAAAAGGATTTTCTCACAGTAGGATAATTCTGAAATGCAAACACCAAGGGATGGTGTCCCTGCTCCCAAACATATCCTGACAAATAGCAAAGCAAGAAAGCCAGAGCTCCTGAGCTCTGATCCTAGTGTGTCACTAACTCCTTGACCAGAGCACCTACTAATAGCAAGTGCCACAAGCAGCTTTCAAAAACCAACATAAAAACACAGAGCAGTGTCCTCAGGACCATGGAGAAGCAAGTCAGGCTTGATTCAAGGGGATCTGAGAGCATTCACTGCTTAGTATCTCTAACCAGCTTTTGACCACCTGAGAAATGGTGCATGTCTCACCTGCCACAGACCATGCTGGGAGGTTAATAAATGTAATTCATGTCTGAGGTCCTCTGACAGAAAGCTGCCACGGAACACAACACATTATTCTACCCTAAAGCCAGTCTCCTCCACCCAAATAAGTATGTATTTGTGTTGCCTGTCTCCCATTTTTAATCTACTAGCAATTCTTACCAGAAAAATAATAATAAATAAAAATCTCTGGCTATAAAAGTGTGCCAAGAGCTTGGCTAATCAGCAGGATTCTAGTATGTCACTACAGATTTTGGCAGTCTTGTGTCAAGAAAATTAAGCAACCCCATTCCTGGGAACCAGTGTGATGGAAAGCTCTTCAGCTGATTCGGATTGTTTATTCTAGGTGAAAGTTTTCAACGTTTCCATTTGGTTTCACCACCATGAGCTTTGCCAGGCCTTTTTCCTAGGCAATGAATGCTTTCTTATTTCTCTGCTTGGTCTCCTATTTACAGGTTTAGTGGCTACATTGCTTTCATATACTTGGTCAAGAATGGGTGGATTTCACCTTGTAAGAGGTGCAACACTTTTCATCTCCTGCTGACTTGAGTCAGACTGCAGGACCGAACACCCATCGGCATGAGCAAAGGATCTGTAGTCTTGAAGAAGGATAGATTATGTCAGAAGAAAGGCCAGAGCATGAGCAGGAATGCATTCATTATTATTGTTACAACTCTATGCAAGCATTTAACCTGTTAGTGGTTTCATGGAACAAGGAAATGCACAGAAAATGCTCCTTGCGTGGCTCTAAAGTGCAGAGCAGTCTGGCACGTGGTGTTAGGCAGCACCTGCAGCCTTGCAGAGCTTTAGCCTGGAGAGGTGAGGCCAGGCCAGCCTTGTTAAGAAAAGACGAGACAACTGTACGCAGGCATTCCTCCCGTGGCTTAAACCAGGCCCATGTAGGGGCTGAAAGTGTACTTCCAGGAACATATTGCTCTGTTTTCAGTCTGAAACAACTATTTCCTCATTTTCTTTGTTCCTCTCTGTCATTTCTTCTTTCTGCAGCAATATAACAAAGTTCCACTTTGAAATGAATCACTTGTAATGCTCATTAAATTAAGGAACTGACCATTCTAGTAAGACTCATGCTGACTAATTGCAGGTGCTGGTTAAATTTCCCCAATAAAACTTCTACAAAATCAAAGCCATTCCTGGCTGCCATTCAAATGCTGGGTATCTGAGGAGCTTAGAAGATCCAGTTAGGGTGTCTTTTTAAAGGGAAATGTCTCACAAAAGCATCCTAGTCCATTGCAGACAGGCTGAGAATTTGACCTTTTATTTCCAACACAGTAGGGTCATTTGGTCCAGGTTAGCTAATACCAGATCTTCTGAACAGTTTGCAGGCTGAGCCACTGTTTAAAGTATCAGCATCTCTCAGAAGGAAGCGTTGCTGTCATTGCAGTGGACAACATATTGGTCAAGTCAAAATATCCCCTCTCTGCTAAAAAATCATTGTTAGGATGTAGATGTTGAAGTTGGGTCACTTCAATGAGCCAGCATTTAATCCCTGATAATACACGTGTCTTTCTGATCCCTTTTACATTAACTATGAACCAGAAAGTTGTCCACTTTGCTTTTCCCCATTGTGCTCATGGGGAAAATAATGGACCCAGAAATATCACTTCTCCAGGACTATACTTAGAGGGATTTTTGTTTGTTTGTCTTTCTATGAAAGATGGTCTTGGGGTAAAGTACAAGTGTGAGCCTCCAGACAGTGTTTGTGAAGCCCTGATTCGATGCCACTTACCAAAACTTTTCACAAAGTGCGTCACAGGAAGGCTTCAATCTCCAGGTTCTGTTGTTTAATAATAAACCTGCTGCTTATTTTGCGGCGCTCGTTTCCTAGACAGGGCACCAAGAAGATGCCATGAATACCTGTGTATCATACCCTGTGTCCCAGACACGTGGTGAAGGCAGCTCAGCACCGTCGGCCCCAGCAAGGCTGGGGAAACTGTGGCATGGCTCATGCTGCGATGAAGCAGAAGCAGACCCAGGCACTCCTGGCTTTCTAGCACCTGTGCCTCAACCACAAGGCCAAATTAGTACTGAAGGGACCTGTATTTTACTACCCCCTTCTTCTGCATTAATTAAAACACATCGCTGCACACAAGCAATTTAAATGTTTTGGAGCGAGTCTCGGGACAGCCAAGGGCATTCAAAGCGATGGGAAGGCTGGCAGCTTGCCTTCGGCTCGCTGTCTATCACTAGAACACGTCACGCATTACAAAACCGCGACATCTCTGCAGACCCAGTGACAATGCTACAATCTAAGGAGAGAGCAAAAGGCTGAAGTCAGAAACCCCTGGTCTTCCTGGGGCTCCATCACACGGACTGGATGCCAACATCTATGATGATTTTTTTTCACTTTTCAGTTTTTTTCTTTACACCTCTCCTCTATGAAAAGCTAGTGGCAACTACTACTGTAATAGGTAACTTCAGCAACAGGATGGTGGAAAGCCCTGCTAGACCTGGGTGTTAGGTTCCTCTCTGGGATTTTTTTAAACTATATGAGGCGAGAAAGAGGGAATTAATAACACCTCAAATAAAAGTCAGGGGTAGCAAAGACTGTGTTTTACCCTGGAGGTCATACTAAAGTTCAGGGCATAAGTGAACCTTCCCCCAAAGGTCTGTTTGCTTTTCTGTCACCTATTTGTCAGCTGCAGAAGGTGGCAAGAGAAGGGACCTCAGGTGACCTCCAGAGCAACTTGTGCACTGTGGACTCCAGGCAGCAGACAGCTGACTACAGTCTAGAATGGAAATGAAGGACTAATTTGCCCAGGGACATTCCCTTTTGTATTTTAAAGTAATGCAAAGTGTCTTTTCACTTTCAGCTCTGGATTTGAGGCATAAGATGAAGAGTCACCACCATTAGATCCACATCATCACAATTGTAACATCAAAACAAGCGCGGTATTAAACATAAACACAGCAGGCATTCACTAACATGATTAAAATGTGTACGTATGGGTGAGGTCATTTTAATAAAGGCCTTCTGCACAGACATATGCATTTCTTACCATGGCCCTAGGCTCAGAGCAGGAACACTATGTATCCACAATTACCTGCTCTTGTGCAGTTGCATCAGCCCAGGCTCTCTGGCTGTTCAGAACACCTACCGCAAGTGTCCTTATCACACACATCCATGTGCATTGACCTCCCATTAACCCTCACAAAGACTAGAAAAATCACAGCCATGGCTTACCGCATTAGCAGGACATCTCTGATCTCCATCAGGCCACTGCGTCAAGGTCCTCCACCTCCTCTGTCAATCTTCTAAAGGCACATTCCGATGCTGTTTGGAAATAACTCATTGAAAATAATTCCTTTGTCCTCTCTGTGTACCTGGAAAAGGCTCCGCTAGTTAAAGGAACGTAAACTGGACTTTCCAGAATGACACGAAAAACTGCAAAGCCATTAACGTTCATCTACACACTAATGAAAATCTTCTGTATGTCACTGGAAAAATAAATCTAGGACTTCTTAACAGCCCTGACTTTATGTGCCTTCCCAGGTCACTCTGCACCAAAGCTCCTGCACCTCCCACTATGATCTGCCAAGCCTCTACAGCTCAAGTGAAACACCACCTTCTCCAGCAAGTCCCTAGAGCAGGCAGCAAAGCTGGCACATGAGTGCCACCAATGGCTTTCCTACATTTTGGGTACCTCTCCACAAGTGCTGCCACAGCCAGTTACCCCCGTCTGCAGCTCTGAGTGCTGCTGCTAAAGCATCCAGGTGGTGCTCCAGAGATAAACCTACTCTGGGAAAGGGTGGAGGAGGAATGTTCCCATCTAGCTTTGGTGTCTGGGTCACAGGCCTGTAGATATCCTGCCTGCAGAGTCTCTGCCTGACTCTGAAGCAGCCCTGGGTAGTCATAGGTGTCACCAAGAGGATCCCAGTGCTTCCCAGTACTACAGCAAGGTATGCAACTGGGGTGTTTGTCCTCAGGCTGAGGTGCCTGATGCAACCTCAACTAATGTTTTTTGTGCTGCTCATCTTATTGATGGCTCTTATAGTGACACCCAGAGCTTCCCTCTTCCCAGCATGCAGAAACAAACACTAGCTCTCTCCAAAGAAAATCTCATCTTCCTGGAGAGCGAAAAGGGAGAGTTGCATTAAGTATCGTTCAGAGTACAACAGAGCTGTTTGCTGACTTTATTTTCTTGCTGTTGCCTGAGAGCTCTTTGGAAATGTCTCTGCTTGTGATACTCCTGAACAGATGTCCAGCAACATGCAGGAAAATGAATCTGCCTATGGCTTTCGCAAAGTCCTGAACCACAGGAGCAAGGAGGACAGTGTGAGGGGACAAGGGGACTTGTTTGCCATCTCCTTGCAGACGGCATCACAGAAGACAGGAATCCCAAAAGATGACACAGAGTACGTACATCTGCCTCAAATCCTGAGCGAACACTTCCAAACACGACACATGTTGCAATGAGGGTGATGCTTTGGGGCAGCTGAGGAGCCAAGGCAGCCTGTGCCGGTGACACGCAACATGGGGACACAAAACTTGTGCACAGGCAGAAGCACAGAGGCACCCAGAGCACACGGAGAGGCCATGTGACAAAACCAGGGGTGTAACGTGGCCACCTGGAAGTGGGGCACGCCACTTGCAGCTCTGATGCAGCACCTCCCTTCTCCCTCCCGGCCATGGGAGATGAGTGATGACCAAGGGTCTGCGCCAGATCCTGGCCTGATTTCTCTCCTCTGACTCCCTTGGTGCTTGCACCGATGGATCTTGGCCCACTAAGCTTATCCAAATCCTATCTGCGCTCTTTGATCCTCCAGACTCAGGCTGACCTTCTCTGCAGGATACACCTTCTTGGAGGATTTTCTCTGTTCTCTGCAATGGGATGAACCATAAATTACCCCAGGAACAGCCTGCTTTGCTGATGTGTATTTTCAAGCTCAGTTCCATTTTAATATATGATAATATAGACGGTACTGTCCCTAGCCAGGAGTGAGATGATTAAAAATAATTCATCTTACACTGAATTAAACAACTGAGACCCTCAGGAACAGTCCCATTTGAGTTCAGTACAAATCATGGGTGACAATCTGGGTCAGTTTTTATTGGGCATACACCTTTTTGCCAGCCCTAAATCTGCCAGCCATCAGATAAGTTTAATAAAAAGGAACAACAAGGAGAGAAAAAAGGTCAATCTCTACTCGAGAAGGTGGTGGAAAGAAAGCAGAAGACGGGGCAGGGAAAGGCAGCATGTCCCACCAAACATACAGGAGGGGATGTCTCCTCGGGAGAGGGACACACGGCAACACACCAGGCTCTTCAGAAAACAAACCGGCTGCACCTGGAGCCCATTCTGCTGTTTGCTGAGACTCGGCAGCCCGGACCACTTGTGGTTTCCTCTCTGAGTCTTGCCTCTGCCCACAGTGACATACAGAAAGTGAGGGAATGGAGATGAGACGTGCCTGCTGCTTTCTGACCAGCCAAAGCACCGGGGACACGTGGCTGCTTTGCCCACCCTTCCATTAGGAAAGTGGCGGCAGGTTCCCCTTCCAGTCCACCTCCTCTGAGCCAGAAAACCCTCCATGCACAGCATCCCCCCATGCCAAGAGGCCTGTGTGTTGTGTTCTCCTACCTTGGATTAAACCACCTCACTTCCCCCTCCCGGAAATAACATGAGCAAGAGTAAGAATGACTCATCTATGCATATGAAGACATGTACACACACACAAACACATCTTATATGTTGAGAGCCTGGGGCAAAAATTTTACCCAGCTTTTGAGCTCCCTGGTTCACATAATTCTACGAGGTCTGGTGGAAAAAAAAAATTAGAACAGTTCCAAAATAGTAAAGAAATAGCAAAAGTAAAAATCAAGTCCTGTTACCACGTGTCTAGCTTGAAAGGAAACCTCAGTCCCCCTGTCTGCTTTTGCATTCATGTCCCACATAGTCTCAAAACAGCACGATTCTGTTCGGTGAGCAGGCAGCTGGGTTGCTCAAGGTCTGGCCCACAGGTCACTGCTTCAAATCCAGCTATGCCATGTAAATCCCAATCACAGCTATTAGCCTGGGAAATGGTTAGATGGTTTCTTTCCCCATCTTCATAAACAGCTCACTTGACATGACTCCTGGCCAGGGACACTGATAATGGACACACTGCATGCATGTTTGTGCCATCGGTTTGAGGCTCTGTGAAGACAGGTGACATTTTCCCAAACCATTCCTCAATGTTTATAACCTCATCGTTTTCCATAACAGTCACTGGAAAGGTGCAATGTCCCCCCAAAAAAGGAGCTTTAAGGCCTTATGAAGCTTTGTGGTTGCATCTGGCATTTCCTTGTCCCATTCTCCGCTGGGCTGCATGAAATCCAGTGCTGAATGACTTCACCAGAGACATGGAGGCATGGCCTGTACCAACCATGGCTAAGTACATCTGGAGCTGTAGGTGCCCATTTCCCATCAGAGCTGGGGCCATGTGCAGTCCCCAGCTGCGAGCAGTGGAAGGCAACAGTGTTGGACCCTTGGTCACCAAAATGCCTCAGCCAACGCCACTGTTCTGAGGTGGTGGGTTCAGCCCTGCTGTCCCCTCTGCCCTCTGCTTTGGTGCGTGGGACTGTAGCTCTCCAGACCTCCCTAAGACGGCAGAGCCAAACATGATAATATGGTGGGTCTTGAAAAAAAAAGGAAACCTTTTAGTTATCCTGATAGTGGAGCTGAGCTGGTGAACGGGTCTTGCTGCCCAGCGTTTTTGCAGCAGGGAAGGGAAATCAATTGTTCACCACAGCATTGTTGTGACTGGCCATGACAAACATCCTGAGGCGGCTGTGTCTGGTGCAGGAGTCATCAGATGGCACGGCCTAATAAGAGCAGCTGCTCCCTTTCGCTTGGGTCGAAGACCCTTTCTCCACAGCAGCCTCCACAGTCACTGTTAGTGCCCTGGCAGTGTGACATGATGCATTTAATCAGCTGTTGGGAGGATGCTAAGCTCAGTGATACCCATTCCAGCCAAGCCACATCACTTAATAAACATCACGAGCATCACAGACATCAGCTGTAGAGGACTAAGGTTGCCGTCCCCCTCCAGTTTATTTCACCTTGTATCACTTTTGCTAGATTTTCTCTGCACCTCCAGCTTTCTCCCTCAGGATTGCTGTAGCTGGTTCTCTCAAGAAGAGTAAGTGTGTGAATGGTAGAACTGCAGAGGAAGGAAGTGGTGTTGCTGATTCAATAGAGTGTGCTTTTCCTTCTGACTCAGTGCAGAACAACTGTCTCACTGCACTCAGAAGGTATTAGAACAAGAATTCTGCCTCAGGTGGGTGTGTGTACTTGTGTTTTAATCTCTCTGCCCCAGAACGTGGAAAGGTTGCACAGAGGGGATTTTAATTATCTTGAAAGTTACTAAAGTCCAATTAAAACGGTAGAGTCAGCACGGCAGGTCACCCATTCACTGCATCACCCTGTGGGCCCATTGCTGTGATGTAGGGGTATATGTAACAATCACAGGGCATGAACCTGATTCTAGAAAGCAGAATGTGTCAGGAGGCAATATTGCTTAAGGCCAGGTACATGGCATTACTGGACCACATGAGTTCTGGCCTGGAACTCCAGCCTGGTCTCTGTGAAGAAGCACACAGCAGAGAGCAGGTCAGAGGCAGCTGGAAGGCTGGGAAGAAAGTGTGAGGGGCAACGATATAAAGTTATCACGATAAATTTCCAAAATCTTCTGCAGCAGATTAGAGGTAGGTAGGAAGCCTGCAAGAAAATCTGAGGTTTTCTGAACCACTCAAGACAAATACTGAAGAAAAGGAAATCACGCAGCAGCGAAATTATTACTTCAACTCAGACTTCATCCCTCAGGCTACCAGGGTGATGTCTGGTTCCAACAGGAAGAGGTGATTTGCTGGTACACTGAAAACTAAAAGAATAAATGTTGGAAACAACTCCAACTCAGGAGGAAAAGTCACAGTAGTCATGCTGTCCATGCAGAGGCTTCACCAGGATCTTCAGAGTGAAGGAGCCAAGATGCTTTAAAAATTTTCAGGGATGCATTCACATCAATTCCTGTATCATGAGTTGGAAGGTAGCAAACGTTTTGATTCCTATTTTTGTTTAGGATATTATTAAAAACATGAACCAACCTCCAATTTCAAAGTTTCATGCACATTTCTAGAGAACATAGGCCCAGGCTGGAGGAAATCCGGGTAGTGTCCTCTTTCATGCTACTTTCTATTGAGCTCATTTCACCTCAAAGATTTGGGTGAGCCTGAACCTTAAACTGAAAGCAAAACTCAAGTGGGCATAAAGGTAAGGCAATGGAAAGTGATTTCCCAAGCCACTGTGAACTGAAACTGCCATGTTTTGCACGGTGCAGGTGTCAGAAACCCACTGAGTTTACACTGCAGCACCCTGAAGCAGCACAGGACTCTGGGTTCCACCTCTGAAGCTCTCATGAGCAGAACAGGCTTCTCCATAAACTGCTGAAAGCTGCCCATGCACCACAAATGGTCATCAGGAAACCCGGATCCCAGCTGCTGGATGACAATCAGGGATGTCAGTGCCCCATATGTGCAACTGTGTCAGGTGTCTAATTCTCTCCTGGGCTCTCACACCAGCCTGCTCATGATGTTACTTCTGTGTTTTTCACTTGGGCAGCAAATATCTGTCATATATGGCTTTGTCTTCATTGCCTCTGGGCTGTGGGCAAGAAAGAACAGAGATTTGCTTGGGACAGTCTTAGGCTCAGTGTTCATTTCTTGATTTCAGGATAAGGATCATGGGTTGAGGGATCCCACAGCAGTGGATTGGCTGCCTGGCAGAGCTGTGTCTCTCTCAGGTACAGCTCAAACTTTTATTGTAGAGAGCTCTTTTGTGCTAGGGAAGAGAAATTACCAACCCGAGTTTCATGCTGCTTTAAAATAGTCTAGGCCAAGGTTGTCTCAAAAAAAGAGTGTCTCAAGGATACAGCTCCAGGCTTCCAACCTGATTCAATAGCTTGCTGTTGTTCTGTAAAGTGCTTTTGGTGCTCTGCAGGAACAATGTGGTGTATGAAATTAAATACAACGCTTTGGCAAATATATATTAAGCTGCAGCTGAAATATACTGTTTCCGAGGCTTTCCTAAAATGAAGTAAGGTGGTCCTAGATTTGGAACTCATTATATTTATACTGTTACCTTCCCATTTTTTATTCCCCACTGAACTCTCCTCACTCATTTTGCTCTTAAATCACATTTTGAAACACCAGCATACGTATGCGCACACAGACACACACACGCAGAGCCCTCAGGAAGGCTGTTATATCGCAGCACTCCGTATGGTTTCATGATATGAATGTGTTGCTCTATGTGCCGCTGCCCACAGGCTGCTGCAGGAGCCTCGCAGGTCTGGGATGCTGCCTGGTCAAGAAGTCATAACGAAAAAGGGGAAATCGCAAAAAGAGAAAGCTGACCACAGCTGCTCCTCTGCATTTCTGACAGCCATCGGCTGGGCAGGTCTCTGCACCCCAGCCCGCAGCATCGCAGCTGCAGCTGACCGAAACCTTGTCTTTACAAGCAGACCAGTGGTCCCCCAAGTGAGGTGTGTTTCGACTCAAAATCTGATGGCAATCCTTTCACTGGTTGAAAAACCCAATGCACTGAAACCGGGTCATTCCCCACCACACGCCCGCCACGCTGAAAACCCTGACAGCCTGACCTGCTCTCCTTCGCGAGAGCTGGAGCGTGGCTTTTGAAAAGTGAAACCTGCCCAGCCAAGCGCCTTGACCAGGCTGAGCAAAAGGAAAATGAGACCTTTCGTCTGCTATTCTGAGCCCAGGGAAGGCGTATATACCGTATGTCTGTTTTCTTCCCCATTCCTTAAACTATATCTTTTCAAAATGCTTAAATATAAACTCCTTCACTGTGGAAGGGATGGCACAGAGATAAGCTTAGGCACAGCTCACAGCTGCAGGACACGAGGTAGCTAGACAGAAGCTTGTTTAGTTATGTCCTTATCAAATATGAGAGCAACACAAGCATCCCCCAGACAACAGGCTTTTGCTGGATCCTAGCTGAATAAGTGCAGTAATGCAAGGGGATGACCATCCCCACTGATTACAGAGCTCTCTTCCTTCTGAGAGCAGAAAGGATGAAATGCAAGGGCTGCACGGGGCTTTACAGTGGCCACAGCAACTGTAAAGAGGGAAGAGGAACAAAGGAAGGAGAATCAGCTCTGCAACCTGCCTGCTCGTGCAGTACCAAACCTGATGGCAAATAAGGTTTTTACCCACATGAACAGCTTTGCCATCTGAAAATCCAGTGCAGGAGATTAGGCAGACAGACAGACACAGCGCTTCTTGGCAGATGGAGGTCCAAGAGCCAGCCCCGGGCTGGAGGAGGATGAGCGCAGCAGGAGTGGGGGAACTGTCCAGCAGGAGACAGGGAGAAGTTGTCCAGGGATGGGGATGAAGGAAGATAAACAGTTCTGGCAGTCAGAGAGGCACCCTGCTTCCAGAAAATTAAAGTGAAAGCATTGCAGGGCCCCAAAAGGCACCCCAGGAGCCATTCTTGTTGGTGTCCCAAGTTTGGCAGGTCTCTGGAATGTGTTTCTCACCCACATTCAAGGGAGTTTGGCTTGTTTAGTCTAGCAAAACTGAGAAGGAGAGGGAATAGCTTTGTTTTCTGCAAAAACACCAGAGGCATGTATGTCAGGATAGGAGAAGAGCTATCCAATCCAAAAGATTCCATTGACATGAGAGCAAATGGAGGATCAGTTGCTGTATGAAAATATTTGGGATAAAAATTAGGAGGAGGCTTCTAGCTAGTAAGGAGTTCAGCAACAACTGCCTGCAAGGAACAGGGGAGCCAATGGACAGCACCAGTTTGAGGATGAAGCTTGAGTAATTTTTGGAGGGGATTATAAAATGTTGCACAAGCAGGGGACTGGGAAGTCCTTTATAGCTGGAATAACAGCAGAGGAAATGGCAGGGAAAATGGAAAAGCAAGAACTGGAACTCAGCTCTGTGGAGGAGGCTCACAGAGCAGAGCAGAAAGCGTTTCCAGACAGGAAAAGGATAAGCCTCACTGGAGAGGGAAAAATGGGCCAAGAGCTTTTGGAAGCATAGGTGAAACATCTCTCACCTTGTCAACAATGTCTGGGAAAATGTCAGTCTGGTGAGGTGGCCTATCTTTATCCATGTACTGCCTGCCTGGAAGGCAGTGCTGGCTTGTAGGCAGAAAAAAAAAAAATCACCGCACCCAAAGCATTTCTGTCTTCCCATTACTGCTGTTTGAAAGATCTAAGAGATGCCCCAAGAGATGTTTCTCGTAGATGAGTCCAGAGGATTTCTATCACCTCTGAGACACAGCAGGAAGGTTAGGGAAAATCATAGTCTGCAAAATAATTTCTGACAGCTTTCAACTGGGACTTCCCTCCCTGTGCCCATTTAGTTACAAACACAAAAACCTCTGCAAAGAAGAAACTCATGGTCAGAGAGATCCCTGTGCATGTGGGAGCAGGGAACCTTTCCAACAGAATGACAGACAGACATAGGTATGCACCCCTCCTTACCCAAACTTATCCTCGCATCTGAGCTGAAGCCTTGAAATGGGAAATTAAAATTTCTGCTTCGGGAAACACATTGTGTCTAGGAGGGGAGTCCCAGATAGCAGTGACTGTCCTTTAGCCCAATGGCATCATCTCCTCTAAGACTAAGAGAAACTGCTCTAGTGGAGAGATTTTTCAGGGGAAGCCACAGCATTTTGGAAACCACATCCTGCCCAGGAAGGAAACAGTTCCAATGTGCTATCCCAGACCAAGCTGCCCACCTGGTAGGTATAAGACACATTGACGCATTTTTTCATGCTTACATTCTGTAAAACACAGATCTGGGGCAAGGATACGCTGGGGATGGGATACTGTGCAGCCAAACAACCTCATTCTTATTTTTGGGGAGAGAGCAGCATGCTCAGAGGTATTCATCTGTGAGTGGGAGGGAAGGCAAGATCTGGGAAATCCATGCCTATATCTGTGTTTCCGTATATGCATATATAAAAATATATATACACACACACACAGAAAACAAAACAAAACAGAACAGTCCATTGCACACAGTCCTCCCCCAGGGAGAGGGTGAGAGAACAAACAAGCAGCAGATGTGAACCATGTCTCAGCACCTAATGCTGGAGGAAGATCAGATCCCATGGTGGCAAGGTGGTGTGAGGAACCAGAGCAGGAGGTGGCAGAAGGACCCTGAGGCAGGAGAAGACCACCAAGGCAGTGAGGTCCCCAAGATGCAGGCATATCAACCACTCTCACTTCTCCCTTGGTATCACCCTGAGGTGGGGAAGTTCCTGTGGATGTCCTGGTAGCAGGGTGAACTCTAAAGGGTGGCCCTGAGCTCCTCCATGGAAGAAGGGATGAGCCAGGATGAGGGCTGCAGGGTGGCTTTTTTGCAGACCCACAGCAAAACCCAGAACCGACCCGCAGCCATGCAGCCTCGAGCACCACGCCAATCCCAACACCAGGAGCTGTGAGCTCCCACACTGCCCACAAAGAGCAGAAATGAGAGAAAGATGTTTTCTAGCCAGGTTAAGCAAAGATAATCACTTGACCTGTTTCTCAGTTAGATTTATTTTTTTTTTTCCTATCTTCTAGAAGATCATAAAGGACCTTGGAGTGAACAAGAACATGAGCCCTCTCTCCCCTGCTTACCCTTTAGTGGTGTTTTGTGTTTCCTCATCCTTTCTGGGGCAGTGGTGATGAATGCTGATGAAGCCAAATTTGGACAAGCCTCAGTCAGACAGTTGGTGCAATTTTACCTTAAATGATACTTAATGATTTGTTCTGAGTATTGGGTTGGGGTGAGTTCGGATATTTGTTGTTGTTATTGTTGATCTTGTTGTTGTTGCTTCTCCCCTTCCTCCTTTTCCAGCCAATTAGGTTCAATTTATTTTGGCAGAGGACATGATTAGTGGGGCTGGGCTCCAGATGGTTGGGCACTCAGCCGCTCGCTGTAAATAACCCTGGATGAGCAGTGCTCCTGCATGCAAAGCTGGGTAGCGAGAGGCCTGGGTCACCAAATCAAGCATCTCATGTCTGGCTTTGGAAGGCTCTGCAAGGACCTTACCTAAGCCCTTTGGAGAAGGCACTGCCTAACATTTCCTTGGATATCTCCTGACATAGGTTTGTTACTGCTCCAGGCAACCACTTGCATGCACCTCTTGCCTGGCTGCTCCCTCATCTCTGAATTAATTACCCTTCCCTTGCTACAGCGCAAACCCGTGGCTTGCAGCTGAGCCATAGCAAATGTGGAGAACAAGTCTTCCCCCTTTCCCCTTGCAGCATCCTTATCTGTCTGAACACCATCTGCTTTCGCTCCTGGTATGGACCCCAACACTGAGTGCAAGTGAAGGAGAACATTCTGCAAGGCTGATGAGCCTGGCCAAACCCCATCGTGGAGTGGGACAGAGCTGCTTCATGTCCCACAGGAACAGTCACAGCCGACACTGCGATGGCGAGACCCCTGGACATCCCTCAAAATCCTCATGGGGATCTGTGGGGAGGGGACAGCAGTGTTCTGGGAAGAGACAACCTCCATAAGAAAGCAGAGCCTGCAAAGAAATCTGAAGAAGTCTCCAAAGTTTTGCCAAATCTGAGACTTATCAGTGTTTTCCTAGCAAATTATACTTTTATCAAAGTAATGCCTAAATCCCTCTTGTGAAACCTTATCAATCACCTTCTGTAACACACCTTAAGTTCTTCAATAGCAGAAGAAACAAAAGCACAAAATATATTGTGTTGTCTCAGTATTTAGGAAATACTTAGTGAACTGCAAACCGAATAGTTATTCAACATTTTACATTAGCTTAGGAATGCAAGCATTTGCTGGGAATGTCTTATGCTTTATGACAAAGCTGATTATTGATACATTTAGTAAGTAACAAATAGAAAGCTCTGTTCTGTATAATAGGTTTACTACGGATGTAATGGACAATTCTATCAATGCTAAGCAGAGGACAGTACAGCATGGAGAAAGTAACTACAAAGTCTTAGAACATCTTTGAACTGAGCTCTTTCCTCCCACCTCCCACTGCCGACAGCTGCCCTGTTGCCCTCTGGTACATGGAGGGGATGTGTGAACCTGGGGTTGCCTGGGGAGTCTCAGTCACCCTCAGGAGCGCACAACAGCAGACACACCTGAAAGCAGCATCCACGTATGGATGTCCATAGTCCAGCTCTGCAAGCTCACACCTCTGTCGGAGGGTTCTCAGGTGCAATCGCATGTGCAGACCCAAGATCCCTGTGCCTTACTGAGCACTGCCCCAGAAGACCTCCTGAGACGTGCATGTCTTGTCCATTGAGCAATCTCAGACTCTGCTCCCTGGACTGTTTGCGCTGTAAATCCTCACACCCAAGCAAGGTGCTGGCTTCACTCAAGTCTGGAAGCTCTCTGCAGTTCTTTCAGAGCTTGAGCTGTTTGGGGCTACATTGTTAGTCAAGCTCTCATTCATGGGGGGACAGGCATACTGGAGCATGTTGCAGCTGTGTCCACAGGTAGACATCCCACTCTCGGCCCTTCTTAAGCAGAGGATGCCTCTTGGGTGGCTCAGCTGCAATTTTAGGCTGCAGCTAAGCTCATGCCAGCCACATGGAGAAGAAACCTCATGCACAGACAGCTGTTCCCAGGCGCACCTTTGCTCATAACAAGGATGCAACCCTCATGGGGCTCATTGATCAATCTCTGAGCTGCCTAGATAGCCTTTGTTTCTTTGATCGGTATCAGGGAGGAGCAATGTCAGAAGAGATCCATCATAGGGAATGCTGGACAAAGCTGCTTTATGCCATAATCCGTGTTACACTTTCACTGTGTGCAAGGCAGCTGTTCATTAGTCTTGCATAGGTGTGGTGTGTTTATTTAAGTGAATGGAGCTGGCCTCATCGCCATGTGCAGGTAGCTGGAGCCCAAGCGAAGTGCGGGTGCAAAGTGCTGCAAGTGCCAATACACTCAGTGGAATATGCCCCATCTTGCCTGGAGCCCAGGCTGTGCTATTCCAGTGATGTCTTACAGTGCACAAAGACAAGGTTGTCTTCCATCTGTCTCGAGTTGGAGATTTTCTGGAGGTGTGTTGTAGAAACAAACTTTAGGTCAAACATGAGCACTGAGAAAACTGGCACTTTCTGAGAGCAGACCCAGACCCTGCACCATTGGGAAGCATCTATAAATCCCATGGCCATGGTGGGTGTCACATGCAAAGAGATGGAGCAAAAGTTAATAACTGACAAGACTTGTTCTGACCTGTATAAAGACACAGAAATTGGAGATGGAGCAAGCCCTCCCCATGTAACCCTGACCAGAACCCATAGTTCATACAACCGTTCTCAAGCAGGTTTGGATACTGCTCTGTTCATCTCTGGACCCATTGCAAATCCATGTGTACAGTCCCACTTATTTTGCAAAATGCCTGAGAGAATGACAGAATCTAAAGAAGTTAGAGATGGAAGTGATCTATTAGGTTCATTTTCAATCTCTCATGAACTAGGCAGAATTTTTCCCTGGGCTATATTCATTACTTTGCCTGGTCTTGTTTTTAATCATTCAAGCAAAAGGACTAGAACAGCCAGGCAAAGTTATGTCATACTGCTGCAGAAACGTCACTGGGGAATCTGGTATCTGTGATCAGAATTGAGCCCCACAGTTGTACAATGCATACTTAGGCATGTTTGATGTGGTTAAACAAATCCTATGCAGAAATGCATTTAATTTCTGTAAGCACTCATCTTCCAAGAATTTTTAAGACCTTGCAATAAACATAGCCAAAGCCATCATTCACCAAATTGAAATCACACTTGTGTTAATGGGGTTGCTATATTCAGACGAAATTTAACCCTCATGACTTTATCTTGTAATCCAGCAAAGCAAGCCGGTCAACGGAAGTTATGATCAGAGAGCTGAGTGAGCATTTCTTCTCTGACTTCTTCTCTACTCGTTCCTTGGTTTAAAGCACTTCATCCAGGGATGCCGTGCCTTGGCAGAGGGCACTTGTTAATATATGCCTGCAGATGTTTTGCCTCCACTGAGAGTTTCTGCTGGATTTCATATGTTGAATTAATTCAATGTTGTTTTCTAAGATCAACTTACAGGTCTGCCCCTTTGTGGCAGTGACTGGTTTCAGGAGGGTGATGTTCCACCACATGCAAACAAAGAGCAGTCAATGACTCAGAAAAAATGTAGTTGTAGAAGTCACTCTTTTACCATCCAGGGTCCTGGTTTTCTTTCCTTGAAAGCATAACCCAAGAAGGTCCCCTCACAATAACCCAAAGAGGTTGTAGCACAGATAAGTTGCAACGGGCATGCCATAGTCTTGTAGCTGGGCTCACACAAGGTATATGAAATTAATTCTTGCTGTCGAAGACATGGGGCTCTGAGAATAAATACCCGATATATCTCCTAGCTCAGTTGCATCTAGCCAAGAGGCATGTTTTGTTTCCTTAAAGTAACTCTGGAGGTTTCTGGGCTCAACAGAACTAAATAAAACAACCAGCAAAAACACTGTGGTCTTGGAAAGGGCAAGATTTTTCAAAGGCTCAGCTCCCCTTGGCAGTACAGCTCCTGCGCAGAGTGATGAAAGTGTTGAAGTCATCAGAAAAAGCAGGCAGTGACCTGCAGTAAAGTACATGGCCTGGTGAGATGCGCAGCATCTCGCTAATGACCTCCATAGCTGCGTCAGCAGATGCCACTGCAGGGGGACACCATCCTCTGCCAGGCAGCAGGCAGAGCTCCGTTGCCTTGGCCTGCCTCCATCCTCTACAACCCTGGGCACACCGGCTCCATGGAGGCCCAGCAAGGGCAATTTAAATTTTTGGAAATAATACCCAGGAGTGGGGATTCTTCAGAAACTTTTCAGGAGAACAGTCTCACCAGAAACCCAGTCTTTCCTATGAGCTGCAGATCCTGAAGATAAAAGCCTCTCTGACACTTTTTGGCTGCAATTGCTTACCATTTTGTTACCAGAATTAAATAAATGCATCGGTGAAAACACAGTGAAATTATATGGACTTCTCAAACTTGCAAAAATGTTTGGGGTTTTGTTCAGTCAAATATTTGAGCTAGGAATTTGAGGATGGTTGTAAATTTTACTCCAACAAGCTCATCCTTTTATTCAGGCAAAGCTGTCAGTTTTCTGCCCTTAGCACATGGTGCTGCCTAATGAGGATACAGAGCAGGCCAGCCCAGAGCCAGCCTTGTGCCTGATCCAGGAACCGTCTTCTGGCATGGAGAAAAATGGCTGAGGATTGATGGGTTGGGAGCGTGGTGCCAGACACATCCTGCTGCTCCAGCTCCTCTCGGATCTATCTGGATCTTCTTCCTCCCTGCCCAGCTGCCTAGTTGTGTGGACTGCAACAAAGCAAGCTGGGGCACAGGGCAGAGCCTGCTCTTTCATACAGTGCAGGAGCTGATCTCACTGCTGCAGAGTGAAATTTGGTTCCCAGGAGGCTTTTGGGTTTAGGCCCTTGTGTCCCCCATGCAAGAAACACAGAATCGTAGTTTAGGTTGGAAAAGACCTTTGAGATCACCGAGTTCAGTCTTAAACCTAACACTGCCAAGTCCACCACTAAACCATGTCCCTAAGAAACTCATCTTCATGTCTTCAGGTCTTATAAGACTGGAATGTTGGAGGTCTGAGAGCCACCTTACGGGAGGTAGCCATGTCCCTGGTCCTCAAGCCCTCCTGGGTGCCAGGTTGGGGCTCGGCATTGCTGCCACGTGCAGAGAAGGGCTGTAGGTATTTCTACCCCATTAGCAGATCCTTGCAGCACAAGTCTCAGTTCAGCACAGCGCATATTGCTACATCTACACACCTTGTGATCCTCATGCTCTCTGGAGAGAGAGAAAACCCGATGCACAGCAGAGATATGCCATGCACAGCCTTCTCCACCGACAGCGGCCATCTCAGCTGGGGTGCACTGCAGCACCTAACATCACCCCCTCCAAAAAGAAAAAAAAAAAAAAAGAACTTTTAAACTTTGGGCCTTGGATAAAGGGGTGGGGAAGGGTTGGAAATGGCTCCGTTGCTTTATGCTGCACATTAGCAATCGAGTTCACTTCACAAACACAAGGTGCACTGTCAGGATAGCCTGGGGCAAAGTTTGTACTTTGCTTGATTTCTAACTTCTGTTTACCAAGGTAATAAACCGGTCTTCTCTTCCAGGTGTAAATGCTATTATGAAAAAGCATATTTGTGTTTCATCTCACCTCAGATGTACAGTATGTGCTCACAACCTACACTGTGTGTACAGCCCACATTGCTCCAGAGCCAGAAGAAGAAAGGAAAAGGGGTAAAAACAAATATCCCCACTCTATTCTTGAAAACACAGTGTTCTGAAGGATCTAGCAGTTTAACTGCATCTCTTTCCCTTCAAACCCTATGTGCAGCCCTCGCTCTACCCTGTAAAGACTGGCTCAGACCCTTCCCACATCCCTGTGGTCTTCCCTGTTAGTGTGGCAGGGCAGACCCCACATGGGGAGCTGGTGGAGACAACCCATTCGCCTGTTCTGTGCAGTTAAGCTGATCTGCAAACAGTTGAGTTTAGTTTCCACCAAAGTAGCTGGGTCGACAGTTTGGCTCCCTTCCCCTAAAGCCGCCCTCATCTCCATCATGCCACATGCATTCAGACGTGTTGCATTTGGTGCAATCTCACTGAAACTGATGGGAGAGGAGAAGGAGGTAAAAAGAGGAAAAAAAAAAAAAAAGCCTGGCATTGTTTTTTCTTGCACTTCACCTCCTGTTCCTGGTGTCATGCCCACTTGGCAAGATTTAGAGATAGCAGACATGCTCTGGATAAAAATGACCTAAATGTTTCCTCATCCCTTCAAACCTGTTTGGTGGCCTTCTGTCTCCAACCCACTAGTAATTTGGCCTGGCCACTGGGGCTGCCACCTGAGTGCATCTGAAAAACAGCACCACAGATTTGCAACGACTGAAATAGTCTGGGCCCGACTTGGGAATGTGAGTCCCGCAGCACGGCACAACAGCACGGCACGACACAGCATGGCACGGCACGACACAGCATGGCACGGCACGGCACAGCATGGCACGGCACGGCACGGCATGGCACGGCACGGCATGGCACAACACAGCATGGCACAGCACGGCACGGCGGGCGCAGGCGAGAGCACTGCCTGCCAAACCAGCGTGCCTGCTCCTGGTGTCACCTCGCTCCTCTCCCATTAAGGCACTGACCTCACCTGCTCCCACTGAGCTTGTAAAATTTCATGAGACGACATCTTGAAAAGTTAAGTGTGAAATGCCAAGCTTGGATGGAGCCCTCACAGAAGGTGACCAGCTGCAGGTCAGCAATAATTTCCTCCCTTGGCCATTGTAGCCCTTTATGAGCAGATTTAAGAGAGCAATAACCATGCAATAACTTTTTTTTTACATAAACTATTTATTCTATTAAAATCCTGTGCCCATAACTCCATCTGTACAACAGAAGAGCTGTGGAAGAGAGGCAAGGAAAGGGGCTGATGAGGACCATGGTCTAAGCGGTGTCTGCTGATGCCCAACACAGGCGCTTTCTCGGAACGCCTTTACTCCTGAAATCACAAACCCCACGGAGAGAGCCAGGCTGCCATCACCGCACAGGTCTGAGCCTGCCCTGGCCCAGACGCTTCCCCACCCTGGTGTTTACGCCAAAGCGCTCGCTCCGACACAGACTGAATCTGTGCCCCTGGCTCCGGCACCCAGCAGGGCCCTGGCACGCTCCGCTTCCCAGCGGCGCGGGCAGCGGCAGGGCCTGGCATCCTTCAGCTCTGCCCACCCCTCCATGGACCTTGCATCAGTGCTGAACTCAAGCAATCACAAGAAAAGAGCCACAGTGCCGATGGAGAGGATGGAGGTCCCTGGCTGCATGTGTTCATGACTCTTCTTCACTTCTGGAGCCCACAGAATCTGTTTTAGGGTTATTCTTTTTTTTTTTTTTTCATGTCCACAAAATGTGAGGTTCTTAGCAGCTTTTGCACTTTCTAATTTATTTCTCAACTTCCACTCTTCCTTTACGCTTCTACAGCAGGGCTAGAAGGAACATTGCCCAGAGGAAAGCCTGTCAAACTTAAGCGTTCCCAGCAGCTCTGCTATCCCTTCCCACCACATTTCCACTCAACCGCATGAGCTGAGTGAGAACATCCTGAGCAACAGTGACTTCGAGCAGGATCCTTGCAGCAGTGGGATGAAGGGGGCAGATCTGGTCCATCATTAGCCAGGAGGAGGAAGCTCCTTTCTACCAAGGAAATTAGCACTGCCCAAGGAACTGGCCTGCGCTCACATCCTCATCAGGGACTTATTGCAAAAAAGATACTGGCAAGGAAGGTGGAGGACAGGAACCACACGGTTTTCCCCGCGTGGTTGATTCCTACCATGGTGCCTTCCTGGATTCACTCATCCTCTTGAGCTAGGTGGGGCAGAGGAGACCACGTCTGGGTCCACCCACTCCAAAGAAGGAGCGACATGTCACCCCAGTTTGGGAACAGGTGTGTTCAGTGGCCAGATCAAGGCACATTAGGAGACCTAGAACTTGTTTGACATGACCTATTATTTCATGGCATCTTGAGTATATTCCACATGTCCTTTAAGTTCTCCAACAAAGTAATGGCCCAGGCCAGCCTTTCCAATCATGTTCTTCTAACACGTCAGTTTGGTTCTCACAGTACAGGGAGGGGGTGGCATTTTGCCAGTGTTATGTAAGAAGCATCATGATTGCATAAGTTCGGTTGGTCGCAAAGGTATAAAATAGGCTTTATTGGTGGTTACTACAGCTGGATTTTTTTCCAGAGGCATCTGTGTGTATTTTACAAGGAACTTATCCTTTTCTAGTTTTAGGGTCTTCTAGGATCATCTTTCTTCTGGATACTTCTGCTGTCAGAAATCCTTGTGCAAAGGAGAATGTTTGCTTTTGTGCAGGAAACAGTAGGAGGTTGCATGTCACTTCATTGGAGCTGCCTAATAAAGTGCTTAAGTTGGTCTACTGACCTGCAATCTGTGCAGTCAAGGGCAGGTATTTGTTTTAAATCAGTCCTCAGATGCAAACCTGGGACACTTGATGGACTCGTCCAGTCCTCCTGAGAGTGACAACAAGACCATATGACAGCAACTAAGAAGAACTGCTCTACATGAGATCTTTCTAGAGAATCAAATAGTGAAAAACATCTGCTGAAAACACTAGTTACTTGGCATAATTTCATGAGTAGGAAAGGATCATTGCATTCCATGTGTCCAGGTAGGGTGGGATCTTGTGTCTTTCAGGGAAGGGAAAAAATGACACAGCATCCAAAAGTGGCCAGAATGTGACTCACTGTAACTCCAGCAGCACAAAGAGAAATGGCAAACTTAGGTTTGTTCCTCTCAATATCTCCTATGCATATCACATTAAGCATACGGAAAAGACTTTGCAAGACCAAGGCCTGATCAGCAGCTAATGCATTTCCAGGTTCAATAACAAGTACATTTTGTACATCAGAGGAATGGCAGGCTGCCCAGAGCTTTTGGGCAGATGCTGTTTCTAAAGAAATTAAATGTGTGAATAGATAATAACCAAAGAAATCCCTGCTGGAATAGACAATGGACAACCTCTTTCTGATAAAATCAAGTTCTTGCTCAATCATTCCCCACTTGAACACGAAGACGAAATTGAGTCAGTCATAGAATCATAGAATGGTTTGGGTTGGAAGGAACCTTAAAGATCATCTAGTTCCACCACCCTGCCATGAGCAGGGTCACCTTCCATGAGACCAGGTTGCTCAAAGTGCCATCCAACTTGTCCTTGAACGCTTCCAGGGATGGGGCATCCACAACTTCTCTGGGCAATCTGTTCCGGTGACTCACCATCCTCATGGTGAAGAATTTCTTCTTTAAATGGAGTCTAAATCTACCCTCTTTCAGTTTAAAGACATTACCCCTTGTCTTATGACTACACACCCTTGTAAAAACTCCTTCTTCAGCTTTCTTGTAGGTCACTGTTAGGTACTGGAAGGCTGCTATAAGGTGTCTCTAGAGCCACCTCTTCTCCAGGCTGAACAAACCTGACTCCCTCAGCCTGTCTTCATAGGAGAGTGGCTCCAGCCTTCTGATCATCTCCATGGCCCTCCTCTGGACTCACTCCAACAGGTCCATGTCTTTTTTATGTTGGAGGCCCTAGAGCTGGACGCAGTACTCCAGGTGGGGTCTCACCAGAGCAGAGTAGATGGACAGAATCACCTCCCTCGACCTGCTGGCCATGCTCCTTTTGATGCAGCCCAGGATACAGTTGGCTTTCTGGGTTGCAGGCACACATTGCTGGGTCATGTTGACCTTCTCATCAAACAACACCTCCAAGTCCTTCTCCTCAGGGCTGCTCTCAATCCATTCTTTGCCCAGCCTATATTTGTGCTTAGGATTGCCCCAACCCATGTACAGGACATTGCACTTGGCTTTGTTGAACTTCATGAGGTTTGCACAGGCCCACTTCTCAAGCCTGTCAAGGTCCCTCTGGATGGCATCCCTTCCCTCCAGTGCATTGACTGCACCATACAGCTCGGTGTCATCAGCAAACTTGCTGAGAGTGCAATCAACCCCACTGTCCACGTTGCTGACAAAAATGTTAAACAGCGCCGGTCCCAATACCAGCCCCTGAGGAACACCACTTGTCACTGGTCTCTACTTGGACATCGAGTCATTGACTGCAACTCTTTGAGTGCAACCATCCAGACAATCCCTCATCCACTGAGTAGCCCATCTGTTGTATCCATGTCTCTCCAATTTAGAGACAAAGATGTCATGCGGGACAGTGTCAAATCTTTTGCACAAGTTCAGGTAGATGACATCAGTTGCTCTTCTCTTATCCACCAATGCTCTCCTGAAGGTCCTGGAGTCTCCAAATAAGCAGCTGGGTTTCTTTCCTCTTCGTCACACCGTACATTATCCTAAGAACTGGCAAAACAGCAAGGATGATTCCTCTGTCCTTTCCTAAAAGAGGGGTATTGCAGGTCAGCTGGCTCTGCCAGGGTGAAGAAGGAGTCACCCAGTTCCTTCTCACCTGTTTCTCTCCAGCCTGCTAAGGGCAGGAGGGAAGGAGGAGAGGAAAGTGTGTCTAGCCCGTGTCCTTGCCATGCAAAGCAGGAGGAACTGAGCGGTGACCCAGCAAGGAAGACCTGCATAACAGCAAGCGGGAGCAGGTGGCCAGTGGTGAAAAGATGAACATGAGATTGGCAAGCACTGGGTGAGCTCTGACGTGGGAAGGAATGAGGTGTGGGTCAGGGTCAGAGGGATGAAGAGGGGTAACCTCAAACCACCTGGGTATTTCAAGCAGCTTCCCATCATGATGCAATGTGAATTCCTCAGCTGGCCTCCCCCACTGCTGAATCTTCTCCTCACTCTGCTGCCAGACCCTGTCATTCCTGTGTGCCCACCTCTGGTTGAAATGGCTTTTGCTGGCTTCACTGGGAGCCCTGTGGGAGCCAGACAAACCCTTGGCCATGCTGAACAGGCTTCCTGGCAGGGAGAGTTTATGCCTACAGCAAGGCTCAGAGAATGGGTGGGTAAAGTGCACATGTTGGAGGAAAATACAGCACCTGAGTGGTGGGTTGCTGCTGTTGATGTTGGTGTGGCCACTGTCGGCTGCTGGCACAAGGAGGTGGTCGGAGGCAAATGGTTTTTTGCCCTGGGAGCTAGGCTGCTGGTACCACATGAAGGCTCTGGGAAGTGCACAGATGTTTGGCCAAACCTCTTCCAAAGGACAAAGTCCAAATCTTGCCTCTCTTTTTCTTCTTGTTCCCCATAGCCCATGGGGATGGTACAGCCTCACAAAATCTCTTCCAAGGCCAAGGACCCTGGATGCAAAGGATAATGGCTGTTCTGCCCAGGGCATGGCTCTGGAAAGCAAGAGAGATACAGTTCAGCAGTGCATGGGTGTAGCTAAGAGGCAGGCGGAGATGCCCTGTGCAACAGGTGGGACACTTTTGGATGTCATATAAGTGAGACAGTTGCCCACCAAGACCACGGGCTCACCCTTTGCCTCCTGGTGAAGGTGGCCAGGGGAATAGCTGTAGTGTGACTGCTAACACAAAACCCTGGTGGAGATGACAGTATGAGGCCAAGAACATTTTGCACGCGGGCTTGGTCCCCCATCCTTGGCTATGCATTGCACATGATTGGGATGTGGTTCTTGACCATTGGGACCACTGAGGCCACCAGGATGCTTCTGAAATGCCTCACGGTGAGAGGGAAGTTCGGTGCAACCAGTCATCCAGGATAGCTGCAATATCTGATGTTCCTGGATCTCACTCAGTCTCTGAAATACATTTGTGGTCTATGTGACAAGTGGTTTATTTTCAACACCTAGAGCACAGAAGGCAAGTGAGATGATGAGCTGTCATCTAGGGCACTTTATACTTGTTTAGTGCCAACTATGTTACAATATCATTTTGATGTCACCATTTCCTACTGCTGAAATATAAAAAAAAATAAAAAAAATCTATTGCTAGATAACACTTCTCAGCAGGGAGATTTCTGGGTTTGTTTTCCATTACACCTGCTTTTTATTGCCTCATTGGCTTTTACAGAAGAGGAGGAGACAGAAAGTAGAGGGAGAAAAATTAATATATTTCTATATTTTTAAATCCTTTTAATTATAAAAGATCTGAACAATCCCTTAAAAAATACCTGACTTTGGTCTGTCAACACGTAGTTCATGTCATAAACTATTCATGGAGGCTGGGATTAAAGCTGACATTTTTTAGAGTGATTAAAATTGAGAACCTGATGAACAGAGCTGGGTTTTCATTATTCCCCTGACATTGGCAGAAACTTTCAGAACTTGGCAGTTTCTAAGTATCCAGCACATCTCTGTGGAGCCCAAACAAACAGCCTGGAGAAAGCCGTAACAGGTAGTACCTAATGGTGGGTACACAGTTTCTTTAGTCACATCTCTAAAACCCAATACTCATATGCAGCACTTTCATCCTGACTTGTTCCACAAAACTGCCTTGCCAGGCTTTGCAGGCAGGTGACGGCTCCTCTGTTCCGAGATGGCTCTCGGGGAACAGCTGCAGGTGCCAAAGCATTTGCAAGCTGTGCAGGGAGCAATCAGTGCCCGGCAGGGCCAGGTGAACCATCACCATCTCCCTGCTCTGCTGCTGTAAGGGAGACAGACACATTTCCAAACACCCTCTCTAGCTCTTCGGGATGGGTTTGCTACAGTGCTGCACATAGGACTGGATGGAGGCTCCTACCCTGGAAGCGTCTGACACAGGAGATGTGGTAAACCAAATCCCGAATCTCTTTGGGAGATGGTACTGGACACAGAGAAATTCTGAGTCCTCTTAGAGGAAGATTTTCATGCAATATCTTGTCCCTGCTTGAGTGCAACAATCTGGTACCAGCTCAAGGTCCCTCTCGGGAGACCTGTCCTCAGGAAGAGTTTTGTTCCCAGAAGAAAGAGCTCTGCAGAGGATTACTCTGCAAAGCAGCCTGTCATGAGGGTTTGTAAATGAGGTCTGCAAGGACCAAGCTCTCCTGGGCAAAACCTCAGAGTGCACGGGCTGAAAAAGGCCCAAGATCCCTTCAGGGAAGCCTCGGGAGAGAGGTCAGAGGTTAACTGATCAACTGCTGAGCTGCTCTAGCCCCCAACCTCACACACAAGAGGAAGGGATGGAGAAGGGGAGGATGACCAGCCTGGGCTCTCTTGCTCAGGATCCTCACTCAGTCAAGTTGCTCCAGCATAACCTGGCAAGACAAGATTCAAAATTCCCAGGGCAAGGGGAGTTGAGTTGGGCTGTGCCATTGACATGAGAGAAACTCTCCAGACCTTCCTTCCCTCTTCCTTCCCTTTTTCTTCTCCTCCTCCTCCTCTCCAGCCCTGGCAGCACCTCTCTGCAATGCCCATATAATGACAGCACCCTGGCATTTGCCTAACAGAGCTGCTACATCTGGCATTTCTGGGCATGGGCCTCCTGAGTACGCCCATCTTAATTGACCCACATCTTTCCACAGGCTGTTTCTGGGGCAGCATCAGCGTGTTTTGCTAGTACTGCTCGCATTGCTCCTGCCCTGCTAGGGCAGTTTTCCAGGCAGGGCAAACATTTCATCATCATCACCTTCGTGTTTCTTTTTCTTTCTCATTTCCCTTTTTCCACCGCCATCTTTTTTCCTTAAATATTGCCTAATTTTCACAGGGGTGCAGGCAATGGGGTGAGCTCGCTGTGCCAAGTGCTGTGTGCCAACCCGGGGGCCGTGCAGTGCCAGTCTGCTCCATCCCACTGCTGTCACGGGGGCTGTGGGGTCCACACCAAGCCCCTCAACCCAGGGACACAACCATCAGCCACTGGCCCCGCTGCACATCCCAGCATGACATGGGTGGAAGGAGCTGCACCACTTCCACCAGTATTCCCGACGAGAAGACGTGGCACACTGGGGAGCAAAGCGTCAGCCCCACCATTGTCCTCATCTCCACTCAACTGTGCAAAACCAACTCCTTCCAAAAAGGCTCAGCTTCTCATGTTCCCCGCTGTGGGAAAAGCAAAACCTTGCATTTCCACAGGGCTGGTCGTGTGGGTGAGGTGGAAAGCGGGCAGGAACCACAGGCAGCTACCAGGGCAAGCTGCTTCTCAACTCGCGCCTCCCAAGAGACAGAGCGGGAGCGCGCTGGTGACAGAGCTCACCAGGAAATGGTGCTTTCTGCAGGAAAAGCATTTTTTTGCTTCATTATTTTCTCTTTCTGCTCTTATTATTTTTCGGAGGGGGGAGGGGAATTGAGCCAGGGGATTTCACTAAAAGTATATATTACAGGGGAAAAAAAAAATCCATCTTCTGTCTAATCTGGAGAATTTTCTTGATGCAGACAAATATCACTGCCCAGAGGGCTGAATTGCTTCTGCTTCCAGTTGCTGAGAACTACACTTTGTTAGATGGGAGTATGATGAAAACCTTAAGTGGTGGCAAAAATGGAAATTTTGCAGAGATTGCCGCTGAAACCCTTAGAAAGGTCAAGCTTAGTTGCTGAAAAGGCATTTAAAGCCTTTCTTTAGACCAGATCTTTCAGTAGGATGGCTTTTCTGGAAAAGAAAGAAATGGTTTAGGAAAATGGGATGACACCTTTTTCATGGGGACAGACGTAGTGAAAAGAGACGGAGTAAGGAATGAAGTTTGCCTGGTGCTAGTACATAGGAGGAGCAACCTGGGACTGGTGGAAAGGCTTTGCCTGGCTGAGGTTTTGCATGGGGACTTTTAGTCTCCTAATTCTAGATCTGGTACCAGTAACTTGCATTTTCCCCAAAATATATTTGTAGAGTAATTCAGAGTGCTACAAAGGTGATGCTATGCAAATTTCTGGTGGGAAATACAGCTGTCTCAAAACATTGATAGCCTGTGGTTTCATTTATGTGGTGGATGTTAATGTGTCTAATGATTCTGAGGAGACCTGTCTGAAAAAATGAATTTGGAGTTGTTTTGTTTCATGAATAGTTCTGAAAAGTCAGGAAGGAGGGAATTAGTTCATATTGTGACTGAGACTATTTATTTAAATTACAGCAAATGGGAAAGGTGAGGAGAAAATGCTGCACTTTGATTTGGAGCAATTTACAAGTAAAATGGAGGGGAATTTCAAACTGAAATAAACATTGCAAATGTACTTTCTTGGAATTCTTTTCTCAGGACAAAAAAAATTTAGTACAACCAGCACTAATGCTCAAAACTATTTGTCACCAAATTTGCATTTTTCACACGAGGGAAGTTTCAGGTGAAAGAATTTCACCCATGCCCAGCTCAGAGCCTAAGAATTGAGAATATCTCCCAGCCCTTTGCCTTTGTGCGAATTAACTCAGCCAGACGTTTGCGCTCAACGTCTCACTGCTGAGGATACATCTCCAAGCCATGCTTTGCATATTGCACTTTAGCAAGGTTTTCCCCTGATATGGTGTCACACAGAGAGCTCTTGGGTGACACACGAAGGTCCTCCAGCTCCTGCCTGAGTTTGCATGGGTCACCCTCCCTCCCACAATGGCAGAGTACACGAGGCAAGTCCCCAGTCTGAAGGCTGGGAAACCCCCCCCGCCCCCAAGTCCTGTGCTCCAGAACCTAGGCAAAGAAATGGTAATAAAATCAGACATTTTTTAATACAACCCTGTATTTTTCTCCATATCTTTTATCCTTCCCTGTGACCTGCACACCAAACAATGAAGCACTGTGCTAGGACCTGAGAACCATTCATTAATGTTTACGAGACACTGAGATAATAGGGGAAGAGAGACATAGAAATAGTCCATATGAAAAAAAAGTTATAGAAATAATACGTTCAGTCTCTGTGATTACTCATGCTCTCAGAGCTGAGCAGGTGCACAAGTTTTTACAGGTTTGGGCTTAGTTTGATCCAAAGATACCTTCAGACCAGGCCGTTTGCTCCATGAGCAGAGCACTCCCTGAATTCATTTGGCTGCTCCAGGTAGGAAGGGGGAATCTGTTGGATACCAGGAATTTGGCACTATCACTGCCTCACTTCAGCCATGCCCGTGATCCACAGGAAGGTCACTCACCAAAACACTGTTTTGATAAATGCCATAGAAGTGTGGAACTGGGGAAGTCCAGAAGGAGAAACCCTGTTTAGGTTTTACAGTGCAAATTGCACTAGGAACGGAAAAAATGTCTTTCAATTTTCCTGATCCCAGACATTCCTGGGAGCATAGGCCGCGGCTGCTTTATTTTTAAAATCAACAAGTTCTTCTGAAGAAAAAGCATTTCTTGGTCTCGTGATTGCTGCAGTAAAAAGATCTGTCCCCTTGCATGCGGGTGATGTTCTTCCTGCCAGCTGGACTCGCTCGCTGCCTCAACCCTGTCCCAGCCATGCGCAAGCTGTCCCTTATCTGGCAGGTTGGGCTGGAGCAATGCGATTGAGACATTTCGAGACATCACCTGGGACAGCAAGATAAATCAAGGTGAGCTGATTTGTCAGTCTCTGCCGCACAGTGTAAAGCGTGCAGCCAGTGCATTGTCCTCACAGCTCCGTCTGCACCGTGTGCTGACAGCACCTTCACAGCACCCATCTGCACACCCAGACCTGGGCATGACACCCTCTGGGAACAGGGGGGATGCTCTGCAAGGTCAGGGGGGTGTACAGCCTCATCTAGCTCTCATTGTGCACACGAGGCCAAAGCCACCACTCCTACCTGCTTTGCCTTTGCATCCCCTGAGCAATCCCGAGGGTCTTGCACCAGCTGGAGTAGCCATATCAAAGCTGGAGTGTGGAAGAAAAGCAATTTCTTTCCCCTCACTGTGAAGCTGGATACGGTGCAATGGAAACGCCTGCAAAATATGTTTTACATGGAAAAGTGTTTCGCTCCAGGAAAATGCTAAACTGATCCTGCTTCCAGTTTCTGGCTGCGCACTTGTTCTCCCTTATCTCTGCGTTACACCACAGCATGCTGTGCCTGAAGGCTGCCGCCCATCACCAGGCTGCACCGCCTCACAGATGCAACCTTCTCTTGTTTTTAATCCAGTTTCGTACTGGCTACTTTGTACCAGTTGAAACATCTTATCTCCTTTGCTGGATCAAGGTCTGCCCTCTCTGCGTTGCAGTTTAGCAGTCTGGCACGCTGAAATGGCAAGTTTCAGCTAATGCCAGCCGTCCCGGGTTTCTATGCAAGATGCTGCACTTCCTCTGACCTTATTGCTTTACAGAGCAGCTTAAACCTCACCTACGTGCAATATGGTTCAAGCTCTTGCTTCCTGCTAAGGATGCGTTCAAGCTCGCGTTCAAGCTCTCTGATGGGTAAGAGTGGAGTTGAGTGTGTCTCCCTTAGTAAGTGCCCAAGTGGGGAAATTCATCTCGGCATGTGGGGCTGGCAGAAGTGATGCTCAGAAAGCCCGGGGAGGCAGGAATAGCCTCAGACAGCAGAAGCTGTTCAAGTCTCCAGACTGAAATTCTTGGTATTATCATTACTGTCACAGAATGTAGAGGCACCCAACCAAGACCAAGGGACTTGTTTTGCTGGATCCTACGCATCACAGGCTTGAAGGGAGCTTCTCTACCCACAAACAAACTCACTAAGTTCCTGGTCTCGCAAACTCCTACAGGCATTACCATCAAACCTCTGAGAAATTACACGGAAAGGAAGATGACCAGGCCCTAAGAAAACTGTCTGTTCCTGTCCCTGAGTTTAATTAATCTGTCCACGGGTTTAAGCTTCTCTGAAACACCTTGTGGAAGACAAAGGCAGGGCAGGGAGAGCTCAGGAGGAGTTAATGACCCACGGAGAGCACTACTGAGCCGGCACGGGGGCTCTGCTTGTCATGGTCCTGTGGGCATGTGCTGCTCTGGGGGGCTGCCCTCGCCTGTGGCTGGTGTCTCCTGTGTATTTGACTGTTTGTAGTCAACGAATGAGTCTGAATATCTCTTCTGACACACGCTCCCATCGAGGCTGCAGTTTCCTTGGTTTGCATTTCTGCTCACTGCACAAACATATTTACTAATCCTGAGAGTCATCTTCCATAGACCCCCATACCTGCATGTGGTGGCCGCAGTGCTGATCCTTCCAAAGCAGGACCTGCATAAGGACTTGAAAGTCTGTACACTGTGTCCCTCAAGCACAGAGTTGAGCTCTGTAGTGACCCACTGTGAGCCACCATGTCAGTGCTGCTTGGCCAGCATCTACATGCTCGGAGCTTTCTCTAGCCTGTTCTCTCAATGACAGAACTAAACCTGATCTGAGTAACAGACTCGCTCCCTCCCAAGGGAAAGCTCCTCACTGTCATCTTTTTGCTTTCACCAGACAGACAGACCTATGAACCCTTGAGATACTGGGAATACCAGCTGCTAACAAGGTTGGCCAATGCCTGGGATGTCTGGGGGCTGCAGACATCTTAGCTGAGCTCTTCCTGCTCAAGAGAAGGCTAATTAATCAGCTCTGCTCTTCTGGCATCACCCAAAAGTGAAAATACTTTCTGGCAGAGCAGCAGGCACAAAATTAGCTGCTGCATTAAACTGCCAAATCTCCTTTACTCCTTTATTAGTTGCATTTGGTGATGATGAGGAGTGAGGCATTAACCGGTCCCTGATGGATAAAGAAACTATTACTCTGCTTTCTCTTTGCAGCAGAGAGGAGGAAATAGGTTTTATTACTGAGATTTCCTTGAAGACATTCACTTGCCTTTGTGGCATCAGAGATGGAAGAGAAATGAAGAACAGAGAAATCTTGGCACAGCAGGAGAGATTGCACATGGATAATAAAAGAGAGAAGTACCAGGTCAATTGGGATCTGAAATAAACCTAGGTGATTGAATCCTTGTGCAGGGTTGAAGCTCTAACGATCTGCTGGGCTCAACTAATTTCAGAATTATAGCCAGGATTTCTGCGCTGGCACTTAGGGCCTAAACTGTGAAACTTGCTGGGAACACACATTTGTGATGCATAGGAATAGGATAGGGTAGGATAGGATAGGATAGGATAGGATAGAATAGAAGAGAATAGAATAGAATAGAATAGACTAGACTAGACTAGACTAGACTAGAATAGAATAGAATAGAATAGAATATTAAGTCTTTTTTTTCTTCTTCTTTTCTTTCAAAATTACATCTTGAACATTTTTACCCCTCTTTGTTTCAGGCCTAGGTCCCAGCTAACACGGCATGACCCCACTAAAGTAAGGAGCAAACTGGAAAAGTCCATTTGAATCATCTCATCCATGTCCCGAAATCTGAGAGGTTCACTCCTGTGAGATCTGTGTCCTCCACATACGTCCATGAATCACAGCATGGAATGGCAACCTCTTCAGCTGCCACAGCTGTATCCAGCAAGGGTCATGAACCAAAGTCCCACATACTAACTCCAGAAGGAGGCAGGGGTAAGGGCGTGGGGCAGGCTGCCAGCTCGGTGGCCAGGCTGCAGGACACACGGCGCATTCTGCTACCTCTGCTCCAGGGCCAAAGAGAGGGAACAGGGCTGAGTCAGTCAGAAAAGGGTGGGAAACTTTTAAATCACTCCAGAATGAGAGGCCGATTTTCCTAAAGCATAATCCCCACCTCTTGAATTTTACACCCATTTCCCAGCAAGAAAAATACAGCCTGGACACAGATGTCCAAGAGACCTCCAGCAGACAGGAAAAGGAGGGCACAGCTGGTACAGGATTGGCATAAGCATGGTGAAGGATCAACAGTCTATGAACAAACACAGGGTAGAAATCAAAAGAAGCACCCTAGCTGTGTTGGGGAAAGAGGTCCTGCAACAGGCAGCCAGGGGTGAAAAGCCAGCCTTGGAAGTTTGTAGCTTCCGAAGAGGATGTGGTGGCCCAGAGCTCTGGGTATTGGGTTCCATTGCTCACCAGGTCCCTCCTGTTCTTGGTCACTGAGGGACTGTCCTCATCTCATGGCTTGTGGAGTCCAGGCATCAGGAGGGCTGGGAAGGGGAATTGCACAAAACCATTGTGTCCCATCCCTTCTGATACCGAAGGGAGATGACACAGACCGGTGGCCAAGGGATACCTTCCTGGCCAAAGTGCGTTTGAACCTCCCAGGAGGGAAAATACAGGCTCCTGGCTCAGGAGTTGGCTTGAATATCAGCATGGCATGGTGAGATGAGCTCCCCTTGCCGGACAGGTCCACCAGGGGCCTGGTGGTGGCCAGAGCTTTGCTTCAGGCAGTTCCTGCTGGCTGCTGCTGGAGCACGGCTCCCTGCACCTTCGGCCGCCTCACCTCCCTCTGCCGCGCTTCCCACATCTACAACATGGAGCTAAAGTTAATTACAGCCCCTAGCGCGGAGCCGCCTGGCTTGGCTTTACTCATGTTTCAAAAACGCTTGGAGATGAAAGATGCCTGAGAGAGCAGAGTATTTTTATTACTAATAATTACAAAAATTAACCAAATATTTGTCTAGCAGCATCCATCCCTGTTGCTGTTTCTTGCATAAAATACACACATGTTCTGACTGTGAAAGCAAAGCGCCAGAATCACTACATCAGCCCTACAGTATTGAAAAGGGGGGCAAAAAAGTGCCTTGGGTCTAAAAAGAGTTGTCTGTTCCAGCAATTAATGTAATTGGCCTAAAAATAGCACAGGTATAATGCAGATCCAAATTGCTTGCTGACAACAAACCCAAACAGGGCCCACGGGCTGCCAGGTAGCAGGTTAAACGCTGCCTCTGAGGCTGCCGGGCTGATCCTGGCACCTGAGTATTTTTTAGTCCTGGTATTCACCACCACTTGCTGCTGTAGAGTCGGGCTCCTGTAAAATGTTTATCAATGCCTGGGCATCTTCCAAACCGAGAAAGGGTGCACGCGGAGAGAAGTGTCCCCTTGCAGTCAGCAGGGATTGGATTTCATCACTTGTTTTAATTCCCATCTTTATAATTTTATTGCTTTTTCCCCCCCTGTTTTCTAATAAGCTCCTCTAACACCTAATAAATTCAGTTCTTTTCCCTTCTTCTTACCTCCCCCTGCTGCCATCGTGATTACCTAGACAAGAAAAATACAGAGCACGGGGTCCTGCAGACTGGGGTTTTAGTGACTGATTTCAACCGACGTGAGCAGAATCAGCAATAAACTTCAATGTCATGGTATTTTGATTTCTCCTTCCTCCCTATTGCATGAAATATCTGAAGGGGACAGATGCCAAGGAGTGAGGAGAATTCTTTTGGGTTGTATAGCCAAGAATGAAACTAAGAGAGGAGCCATTTCCAGAGAGGTAGAAGCAGTCAGCTGTGCAATAGTTATCAGTAATAGATGGCATCTCTCACTTACGTGATCTCTATTATCCTGTCTCAGCATCTCGTAGTGTTTAATGGATTCTTCCCTCCAGCACCTTTGCAAGACCGCGTCATTGTCCTGTATGCATTTTACCAGCTGAGACCAGAAGCACCAACAGGCCAAGACCCAGCTCCCCCAACCTACATGGGCACTCAGTTCCCACTGATGACAGCCTAAAAATCCATCTGTAAATCTGGGCGCTACACTATTTAACCGTGATTTTATTTGTGAAGGTAGATAAAATGCTCTGTAACCACAGAGAGGCAAAAAAAATCTCATAAAACCCAATTTTGTTACTTCCTGCTCTGCTTTCAAAACAAAACACAATAATTTTAGAAGACAATTAAACTCCATGATTTCCAAGGGAGGCAGGCACACAAATACTTTTGAGGATCTGAGCCCACATGATTATGTAAGGAATTAGCAGGAGGGAATTAACCCAATCACTTGAGCATCCTAGTGGAGGGGATCTCATCCACAGTCGGGGCTGCCATAGGGGAACATGCTGGAGCAAAATATAAAATGCAGAAATACTTAAAATTTAAATCAGTTCACCACTGTACTGCTTGTACTCCCCGAAGCCAGGAAAAACAAGCCCAAGGTTGCACGTACCCCTTCCAAGCATGCTGGACCTCCGTGCAGGGCAGACGGAGCAGCAGCAGCTGCCTGGGGACTGGTCGTCCATATGTTGCCCTCCGTGCATAGATGTAACCTCTGCATCGGGGTAGATGGTCCCCTGGGCACCCACGGGAAATTTGGTGAGGGTGTCAGAAGTGCCGAGGTGCCGGCCCCGCTCCGAGCAGCTGTGGGGACGAGGCAGCGCGAGCGCAGGATTTCTACGGCTCGGCAAGGATCTCGCACTCCTCCCTCCACCCCGGGGCTGCTTATTAAATATGCTGTCATATTAAAACAAAACTACTTTAAAAAATAACTTAAAAAAAAAAAAAAAAGTAGAAGCAAACAGGATTCGGGGAAGCAATGGGGAAGGTTGTGGGCCTGATCCTGCTGTCCCTCCGGCTGGGGTAATGAGGAGCGTTGGGTGAAGCCTCTGGGACGGCAGGTCTGAGACGGGATCCTTCACTCCAGCCTGGGTGGGACAGAAAGGAGATCTGGCCCCTTTCCCATATTTTACTGCTGTCACGGTCGAATTTATCAGGCTGAACCCGGCAGAGCTGTTTGCAGGAGGGAGGGCGGCAGCAGCAGCAGCCCTGGCAATGCAGGACGCGGCCGTGGGGAACCAACGCTCCCTGCCCGGGATGGATGCGGCTCCCAACGCGGTGCTGACAATAAACACAAACCTTTCCCGGGCAGGCAAAGGCTGCCTGAACTGTCACTTTAATTGAAACCCTCTGCAGTCGTATACTTCACCTTATGTTTAATGATTCACCTCTTAAGCAGCCCACTTGTACCTTTGTAATCTTTCTGAAGGTTAACTTGTTGATCCCAGAAACTTGTCTGGAGAGAGCGAGGTAATTTGCCGGGAGGCTCGGAAGGAAAGAATATCGTGTTTTCTGATGAAAAGTGTTTTTCTTGAGGGAGAAGGAAGGAGAAATAAATGGCAAAATTCAGAAGAGCTGGTGAGACTTTGGAAAGAAAAAATAAAAGGAACAAAAAAAAGGAAATAAATGTCCATAAAATAAAAAGAAGAGGTGGGGGGGGAGCAGTTAAGTTTAGTTTCCAGCTCCTGGGAGATGTTTTATTTCTGCTTTATAGAAACTAAAAATATATTTGTCATTTACCAGATTAAATAAAAATAATCCTGGAGTTAAACTATTTTTAGGACATTAAGAGTTACATTCTTAGGGGTGATAATCTACTTGTAACACTGTAAAGGAATAACTGTCAATTTCATACAGCTTTGGATTCGATCCTTTGTATACGCCAGGTACCTATGCAAATAAATATCCCATTCGATTCATGTCCATACTGTAGAATCTGCCTGCTTCTTTCTTACTTCTTTAATATTAATTATTTAAAACAAGGAGAAATCCCACAGGGAATTTTTGGCTCAAAAAGTAGCTGACTTATTTTTGTCATATGGGAGTAACAGAAAAAGATGAGAAAATCTAATTCTTTTTAAGTCCTAAAACTGAAACTCAAATAAGAAGAGTGAGGAGAAAAAAATTAAAACCTAGAAACCAAACTTACCCCCCACACTTTTTATATGAATATTCTGGTTTTTACTGTAGCTATTAATAGTTGTGCCTAAATGTAGTCTATAAATCTACTAATATATTATTTAACACTCTAACTAGTGGTATAAAAAAAATATAAACTATTCTGTTGGCAATACATTTAATTGAATTATTTTCAGAGACAGCTTGTTATTGCCAGACATGCTTTTAGAGATAGTACAGAGAAATAAAAGAATTTCAGGAGGCAGTAAAACAAATAATTAACATTTTCATCATTACCTTCAGATACTCTCCCATCTAGTCACTAAAACCTTTAAGTCTAAATCAAAAGGTTTCAGTGAACAAAACTGTACAGATCATTTTAAAGAATACAAAAATTATGTTGATGTTTTATCTGAAGAGAGAAATTGAAATTCACGTAGCACTTTACTGGCTGAGGCGTCCGAGGAGTTATTAAAAAAAAAAAAAGGAAAAAAAAGCAGGCTAGTTTAGCCTGAACTTTAGAGGCCTGTTGCAAAATGATCTGGATCAATGCAAATCCCTATTTTAATGTAAGTGTGCTTGTGCTCGTAAAAGTTTGAGGCATCGTCCTCCTTCTGAGGATCTCGTCTGCTTTTTAATATCAGGGATTCACAAGATTCTCCGAGGCATGAGCACAAGACTAACAAATAACACTATTAACCATCCAAAGCAAGTGCTGCCTTTATTATTTTATTTTTCCTGACAAAGCAACCACTTTTGCATTAGGTTACTTCAGTGTAAATCCTTATCAGGAAAGTATTTGTAAGGGTAAGTGACGCTTTTTTAATCTTGACAGCTGAAAGTTGACAAACGTGCTGAAAAGTAAAGAGATCAATGGTGCTGCTCAGCCACGGGCCAAGGGTTTTCAGCTTCCATGGGTCACACGCTTCATATTTTCGTGGGTGCCCAGATGGCAAGACTTGGGCACAAGCTGGGGACACTGGCTGGGTGAAGGATCCCTCACCATGTGCCCTGCCAGGAGGCTCCTTGCCCAGCATGGACCCCTCGAAACACTGCCAGGCTTTGGCCCACAATTAGTTAAAAATTGATTGCGACCAAGGAGGGGTCGGAACTAATTATCTGTGGCTAGAAAACCTCAGGATGAAGTTTCCGTTTTAAGTCAAAGATGAGGCAGAGATGGCAGGGGGCTGTTGGTGCTCAGTGGGACAGGGACGGTCCTTATGCACATCCATAAATGATATTTATTCACAGTCAGTGTCTGGGAGATCAGGCAAGCAGACAGGTATCTCCCACTTTTGCCTGTATGGGAGGAAAGTAGTTTTTGACAGGCAAGCCTGCACTCTCTCCTGACAGTGGGAGCCAGGCAGATATGCCAGTTATTTGGGTGATTTCACAGGAATATCATCCTCGGATTTTATCTGAGCATGGCAGGGCCATACAGCCCTCCTTTATCGGAGCAGTTCTTGTCGCGGGATATTGGTCTGAGTGCGATTCGTTACTCTAAACGAGGTGCCTGCACGTGGCTTGGAGGCAGCAATATGCTCTCAGGCGGTATGGGGAGCCGCACCGTTGTACGGAGGCACTGGGGGATGGATGGCCACACACCCCTCCGCAACCTCTGGCTGTTGCTCAGTCCCCTTGTCCATCTCTCCATCCCCCCATCCATCTCTCCATCCCCCTGCTCCTGACCTCCAGGGTGCCCCATACCTCCCCCTCTATGCTGCACTGGTCCAGCTCTGGATGCTGGTGGATGCTGAGTGGTACCTACGGCCGTCTAAAGCCTCTCCATGAGGTGCGATGGGAGCAACAAAAATTGGGCCAGGGGCTTGCAGATGGGCAAGCTGTCAGTGGGCTGACAGGGAGCCAGGCTGGGAGGGGACGAGGTATGGCCAGGTGTGCCCAAGGCGTGCTGGAACAGCCAGGCTCTACCATGACATTCAAGTTTTTCCACTTCCAGTCCTTTCCCTTGCACTAAGGACTGAGCCAGATCACAAACACTCCAATTAAAACAGAAAAGAAAAAAAAAAAAAAGAAAAGAAAAAGAAGAAAAAAGGAAGAAGAAAACAATTTTTTGTTTATTTTTTTTTTAAAAAAAGAAGAAAGCAAGAAAAAGGAACGCCGATGAGCATCACCGTGCTCCACTCCCTGCCACTTCCACATGCCCGGCTGCTGCTCCCTCTTCTCCTCCCAGCCGCAGCCCATGCCTCTTCCCATACCCAGGAAAACATTTTGTTCTGCGTTAAAAGCTAAAGCTAACACATGACCAGCGAGAGGCAGCAGTTTGTTTAGCTCTTGGAGTTTATTTTAATTGCGGCCTTGTTTTGTAATGAGGACGTCCGCGGCAGGGGGAGCCTTCTGGGATCTGAGGGGCTGTTCCGGAGGAGTTTCCTTATCAATAAAAAGATGTCTCGTCTATTTAAATTAACAAGAACCGGATGGGATGCATGTTCAGCTGCTTTGTTTTCTTGGAAGTTAAACCGTACACGTTTGCTTATTAAGGATTTCAGTGGCCATCTGGGATCACAGGTCCCCTCCAAGCGCTACCTTCAACATCCCCAACCTCCATCACGGAGGAAGAAGGGGGAGAGAGACGGGCCCCACATTCATGCTGACAAGCAGAAAACAGCCTGGTAAACCTGAGTAGTTTGTTATGATGATGCATGAAAAAAAAAGAGGGGGGAAAAAAGAAAGAAAACCCACGTGATTTTTATGCAAATCAGGTGAAATGGACGGTTAAAAAAACCCTAAATGTCAGGTAGATAAGATCGCATACACCTAGAGCAGTGTCATGGTATTCTATGCACGTTACATTCATACTGGAAACCAAAACGTGTTACAGAAATCAGACACCCACAAAAAGCTCTGAGATTGCACTGAGAACAGGTTCCTGCAAAGCACCAACCTCTGACAAAAAGAAAAAAAAAAAGAAAAAAGATAAAAAGTAGGTTAGATTAGAAAACAAGATAGTCCAATTCAGCCAGGGAATAGGCTGTCCCCGTGCAGCGTGCAGCCTGGCCTCAGTGCACACGCATTAATATGCACAAAACTCCTTTTAAGTACCATTCGTGCAGCGGCACTCGGCTTTGAAATGGGCAGGCTGCTCCCGCAACCCGTCCTCGACTGCCAAGGGGAAGGGGAGAGATTTATGGGCCCTCTTCTGTCAGGCTAAACTTTTCTTTCTCGGACACATGATTTTTGTTTTTTCTTTAAAAGTCCTGGCAGCTATTTTGCATGGGGATGGGTAAGCCTCATGACCTGAAGGAGTTAATGTCTAAAGAAAAAAATTATAGCGGGGCACTGTTTATTTAAGTAGTATTTTGTAAAAGATGAGGCAGTTCTTTCCAGAGGTGCACTTCACCTGGGAAAAATACTCAGCGGCCTCGACACCACTTAAAAACCCACTGTGTCCCCTGGGGGGCACGACCCAAACCCTGGGGTCTCCTGTCACCACTGAGCAGCACCTCCAGCTCTGAGGGCCTTCAACATCGAACTGCAGCTCTCACAGAGGGCTAAATAATGTCACATCGCTTCGTGCCCCGCATGCCAACATGCAGGCAGAGGGGTTGCCCTTCATCTGAGGAGCTTTGCTGGGGGAAGGAATGGAGAGGCTGGAGCTGGATCCCCATCAGGGGGATACGAGGCACCTGTAGCGATGCCCGGCACTGCTCCTGCCCCTGCTCACACTCCTCAGAGCCGCTCCGGTGTGCCCAGAAACAGCCCTGCCGGCTTCGAGGGGACCGTTCTCCAGCAGCATCCTTCCCGTCCCGGCATCACCACCGCTTTGCAGGGCAGCACATGCGGGTTAAAACCCCTGCCTGGGTGTGTGTGGGGGGGTCTCTGCAGGGTGGAGGTGAGTCTTTGAGAGGGGGATGTGTAGGGCTGGCCCCCCGCAGTGGGGTATGGCAGCACAAACAGTGGGGCTGAGCTGCTGCCCCTCCACATGCCGTGCGGGAACCTTGTGGGTGCGCGGGAGCTGCCCCGAGGCCGAGGCTGGTGGGGAGCACCCCACAGCTAACATGGGGGCTGCCGGCAGCTTCCCAACCCCCCAGCACCCCACCTTCCGCACCACGGGGCTGCCTTCACCCCCAAAGCGGAGTCGTTCACATTCAGCTGGCGGAGGCGAGGGAGGCCGCCCCGCTGGGGCATCGCTGCCTTGGCCACCTGGCAGCCATCGCTGCCGCCACCGGCTGCCAAGCTCGTCCCCAGAGCTGGGACAGGCAAGGGAAGAGGGTGACAAGGTGACAAGGCCTCGCTCTGCCCTGACCCCTCTGGTTGATGGGGGAAGAGAAATGACCCCCGTCCCCGGCACCCCGAATCCCCCAGCGAGGTGCCGCGGGGATGGCCGCTGCTTTTCGGGGGGCAGAAGGAAGCGGTGGGAGGTGGGGGTGGGTGGCAGGAGCCCCTGGGAAGCTGCAGCCAGGCCCCAGGTGATGGACTGGGTGGAAGAAAAGGTAGAAAACCAGAGGAGAGAGGCCAAAAACCCCGCAAAGGCACCCAGGCCGCCCAGTTCCCAGCCCGAAGGGGATGCTGGTGGCCGATCTCTAAATCCCCATAACGAGGGGAGTTTGAATGGAAACTCTGATGCACGCCCGCGCTCAGCAGCGGCCAGGCAGAGTGAGAAATCTCCCCCGTAAAAGTGCTACTTGAACAGAAGCCGTGCTCGACCTCGGGTCTCCACCAAAAAAAAATATCCAAGCGGCAGCGCTCTCGCTGCTCCCGAACGTCCCGCAGGCGCCGGGCTCCGCCAGGCACACGTTCCAGCTAAAGCGAAAGCATCACACGCTGCAGAGAAATGACATAAAAAATTAAAAGATCTGCCCCCTCCCTTTCAATTTCATTACTGTAAAAAAAAAAAAAAAAATCAAAATCCTGGAGCAGAGTTTATATTATTGGGTCCATTCCTCCTTCACCTCCGAGCCGGCCGCCTGCAGACACCCCGGGAGCCCCTTCTCTTCCCGGGGCCGGGAGCAAAGTCGCTCAGCTCGAGCTGCGCTCACTTTCTGGGAATTACATATTGCTTTTTAACTACAGGAAAGCGGTCTCTCCAGCATATCTGTACCATCTCAAGTGTCTCAGGAGTGCCATCCCTGCCTTGCCACCGGGCTATTTTTAATGATGAGTTGGATTAGCAGAAGGGCTTTCTTCCTAGTTTCTTTTTCCCCCCCTCCTTGCTTTCAAGCATTTCGGTTCAAGAGCTCAGCTTAGAAATAAAAGCAGCACCCGGCGACTTTGCATCCAGGGTGGCTGCTCTGTGGGGCCCGGCGGTGGCTGAATCAGTAGCTCTGAGCAATTGCATTAGTAGATCGAGGGCACTGTGACCCGCGGTGGTTATTCTCGTAAATAAATTTCTATTAATTGTGACGGCCCGGGAACGCCATCGCCGCTCGGAGCGTGCCCACCCCCTGCTCCCCACCACACCGAGTGCCCACAGAACCGACCGGGAAAGAAAAATGAGACTTGTGATCCGCTGATCCACCCCCCCCCACCCCGAGACAAACCCTCGCAGCAGGCCTGCTGGAAATAAACACGCAAGGCTGGAGGACAGAGAGGCAGAAATCTCCACAGATTTACATACGGGGCGATATATTTCCATACAGGACCAGGGGAAGGCTGGGGTGACAGGTCCCCTCCCTCTGCACCCCCCCAGCAAAACCCACCGGACATACGGATTGCAAAGGCTTTACATTATTCCCTTTGCCGCCCCACACCTCCCAGCAAAGGCCTTTGCCCAGCAATAGGCGAAAAGCGCCGAAACTAAACCCCTTCCAGAAAAGCAAACGCAATTAAGCATCCCCGCACAGTTCAACATTTCCATACAAGCAGAATATTTACAGACTTACAGGTTATTTTGCAACAATAACAATAACAGCTACAAAGAATCAACCCACCACTCCAGAGTCCTGGAAAGGAAAAGAGAAAATGGATTAAAAAAAAAAAAAAAAAAAAAAAGAAATTGGGATTTTTTTCAGATCTGGAGAATCCCAGCAAAGAAATAAAATAAATTTTAAAAATAAAGATGAAAAGGAAAAAGTGGGGTATATGGGGACGTCTTTAAGGAAAAAGCTTCTTTCCCCGAGAGTAAATCCCGCTGGAGGCTGTAAGCCGAGTGTGGCTGTTTGCAAAATTAAAAAAAAAGCTGATTGAGGGAAAAATAATTTAAAAAATGTAAAAATCCAGTGCAATGCAGCAGGATCCTGCGTTTCCTCGCTGGGTTGGTTTTTTTCTTAAGGGGGGAGGCTTGCTTTTTAAACGCGAAAGTGAGCTCCCCCCCCCCGCCCGCCAAATTAAATATAAAAAATAAATAATAACGTTAAAAAATAAAAAAATTAAAAGGCGCGGTTTGGTTGTTTTTTTGGTTTTTTTTTTTTTTCAGATCTCTTCCTTTTTCTCTTTCGGAGAGTGACGGGAGGGGGGAGGTTGGGATGTGTGTTTGCACCGCCCGGCGTTGCCACCCGGGACCCCCCGTTTGTCGCCGCCGTTGTCGCCGCCGCCGCTCCGCTCCGCGCCGCGCGCGCTGCCCCGCGGCCGCGCGCGCTGCCCCGCCGCGCCCCCACGTCACACACAGCACCCGCCGCCACGTGACCCGCCGCCCGGGCGCGACCACTGGGAACCGGGGGGGGGGGGGGGTTGTGAAGAAGGGAGGGTGAGTCGGTGGGACCCCCGCCGGTGCCGGCGGCCCCCCGGACCCCGCGCCCCCTCCCGGGCCGCCCCGAGCGGGGCGGCCCGGGAGGGGGCGCGGGGTCCGGGGGGGCGCCGGCGCCGGCGATGGAGCGGCGGGGGGAGGTCCGTGGCCCTCCCCATGCTTAGCGCAATGGTAGAGTCTGCAGCTCAAATTCCGAGAATTGGGCTCTGTTGATTCTTAGAACTGGGGTTCTTAGAAGTGGTGATGCAAGGAGTTTCTAGGAAAGCCCGGAGACCAGGTGATTGCTGCTTCTATTGCCGCGGCCGATTTTACCCTTTAATTCTCTCTCGCTCGCTCTTTTTTTTTTTTTTTTCTCTCCTTTTTTTTTTTTTTTTTTTTCCCTCCCTGCCCCGCTCCGACGCCTGGCGCAGAGCCGCCTCTATATATTTCTACCCTTTTTTTTTCCCCCCTCTCTCTTTCCTTCCCCCCATTTCCCGCGGCAGGTGCCCCGACAGCCCTTTTTTATTATTATTATTATCTCTTAAATTTTAATGTTGTTTCTGCTTTATTTAACTCCCCCCCACGCTCCCCCCTCCCTCTTTCTTTCCCCCGCTGTCAGACGAGAAAAATAGGGGTGCCTGCATGTCTTAACGCTGGGAGCGTGGATAAGGGGAGGCGGGAGGGGGGCGTGGGGGTCTCCTCTCGCCGTCCTCTCCCGGGGATTATCGGTTATCTGGGATTATTGCCTTTCCCGCACGCGTGACGGCCGGGTGGGGACGGGGAGGACGGCGGCAGCGGCGGCTCCGCTCTGCACCTGCAGCCGCCCGGCGGGCGCAGGACGGCGGCGAGCGCGGCCGCCGAGCTTGTGGCGTTTTGCGTGACTCGGGGTCGGTACCCAATGGCTGGATCCCTCGGTCAGGGTGTCTTATTTTTCTTCCCCCACCTCCCCGTCTTTTTTTTTTTTTCTTTTCCTTCTTATTTTTTTTTTTCCTCCCCTGTATGTGCGTGTTGTGTCGCTGTTGTCGTTTCGCCGCCGCACAAAAGCCGACGCGGAGCGGGGCTGGCGGTGGCACTGGGCACCGCCGCTCCGGCCTTTCCGCGTCATTATATCTCCCCTCTCCTCTTTTTATTATTGTATTAATACATCATTATTGTTATTATTCCGTCACCGATGCAACTGCGAAATTGCTGGTGCGTTTTGCAACCTGTGGCGGGGCTGTGCCGTGATCTGTCAAGCCCCGGGCTAGGAGCGGGCGGTGATGGAGAAGACTTGCGGCATTTCCCTGCCCGGGGAAGGGGGGAGCCCGCGGGGAGGCTCGGCCGTCGCCGGCTGCCGGCCCCGGGAACCGCGCTCGCCTCTGCAATGTGTGCCGAGGCTTTTACCGGCTGGAAAATAAAACGCGACGCAAAGCTCGGCAAGGGGGGAAAAAGTGTATGGAGCAACTGTGATACTACGCACGGGGCTCAATAATAATAAGAAGAAGAACAACGCCAGCGGGGAGGAGAGGGGGTCGGCCGTCGGGGGAAGTGGGGCGCAGCCGTGCAAGGGATGGGGGTCCCGGGTACGGTGCGGGGGGAGCCCCCCGGGTGCCCTCATCGCAGCCCTTCCCCTGTGTTTACTACCGCGGCGGACTTGGCGCGGCGACAGGCGCTCGTAAATCTGCCGCCGGCAGCCGCGGGGCTGGCCCCCGGCCACACGCTATTCCTGGAGCGAGCGGCGCGGAGAGCCGCGCAACCCCCGCGCACCGCGCCCGGCCCGCGCCGCCTCGCCCCCCCGCCGCCCTCCGACTCCCCCGAAAAAAGCCAAAAGCGGGTGGGGGAAGGGATAAGGCTTCTTGGGGGGGGGGGGGGCGGGGGAGGTTAGGTGTATGTTTTAGCGGGTGTGTAGATATTATTTTTTTACCCCCTCAAAAAAAAAAAAAAAGGGAAAACAAAACCAAAAAAGCCCAACTTTGTTATGAAAACTTTCGTGGTCGGGCGGCAGCGACCTCTCCCGGCCTCCCCTCCCACCCCCCCAGCCCTCCGCCTCGCCCCCCCCTGCCTTTAGTTTGCAAAGTCACAGTATGAAATGTTATGAAATCGCCTCTTGGGAAGGAGGGAAACAGAAAGCAAGGCGTTTGTTTAGAAAAATCTGCGGCGGCCTCTCAGATGTGCCTAAAAAGCTGCCTTTGACCCCACTGTTGCATTTCCAGGGAAGAGGCAAATCTGGGCTTAAAATCATGAGTCAAAAACAACAAAAACAAACCCGGCCCGGGTTAGTTTTTTCCACTGACTTCAGTAGGCGCAGGATCGGTGCGAAGGGAGGCTGGGGCCAGATGGATGAGACTCAGCAAGAAAAGCTGCGTTGGTCTGACGTCTCTGTCTGGGGCCAAATTTGTACCTGTACCAGTGGAAGTGTTGGTAGGGCTGGGTATGGGATCAGGCCCTCGTTTGATCTGGGGATGCTTATTGATTCTGTTCCTGAGGTTTTACATGCTTTAAAAATTATTATTTGCCATATTGTTTCCAAGATTTAAAGCATAAGTGCTTTAAGAGCAAATACAGGCTTCTTTCTGCAGTTCTCGGGGGAGTTACAATTCAAAATTTGCTTTAAAAATATTTTAGGGGAAACCTCTCTTTATATATGTATGGAGAGGCAGAACCTGAGGTTCTGTTATTTTCTGCTAATGATAGGATGTCAGGTTTAAAAACTTGTGTTATAGATGGCAATTTTTGCCCCATGAAACAAATCATCAAGCCATTAAAGTATTCAAAGAGTGTCTAGCAATTTTCCAGAAGAATGGATTATTACATTGTTCCAGTAAGAAAAGTCTTCGTCTCCGAGCATTCAATTTTGACTGGCAAAACAGATCAAAGATCTCTTGGGATGCACTTCAATTTCAATTTCCAATCCTCCTCAGTTCTGACTGTCTGAGTCAATACTGGGAGAGGAAGTGGAGGTTAACTGGTTAGTTATTATTGCAAAGGAAGAAGTCGGAATGAGAAGTGATTCTTACGAATCCCACCCCCCCCCCAAAAAAAAAAAAAAAAAATCAGTCAAAAGTCTTCATGATACTTTTTAGACATCTCTGTTTGCAGCTCTGGGAGGACCTCAGCTTGCAGCCTGAGACAAAAATAAACCTAGCAGAAACATTAAGTTTTTCAAAACAAGGCTGGAAAAGCTCATAAAAATAATGTTACTCAGACGCGTTTTAAGAGCAACAGAATTACATCGGCAAAATTATATGTTTTCCAGGTTTGGTTGGGGTGTTTTATTTTCCAAGGGGAAAAATCGCTCCTGCAGCAAAGCTGACTGGTGCCATCTAGTGTCACCATTCGGCTCCGCCCGGCCAGGGCAGGGGCTGCCGGAGCCTCGGGAGAGCGGGAACGTGTTTATTAGCTGCTCGTTAAAAAAAGAAAAAAATCGTGCTTGCCAGCTAGGAGGAAGGTGGCAGAGGAAACTCTGGATGCCACTGAACTTACTTAAGGAGCCTAATTGGAAACAACCGAACGCTTATTAAAGTCACTGACATTTCCATATGAAGTTCTCTCCGGGTCTGGTCATGAAATCACATGTGAAAATCTTTCTGAGTTGTGGTGTTAATCTGCCCTTGAATTTCTGCCTAATTTAGGATGTATTGTAAAGCCATGCTTTTTTTCTTTCCTTTTTTTTTTTTTTTCTATTTTTTTCCCGGGGAGGGTAGGGGAAGTTTTCAGCCCCTGAAGGCAGCAAACTAACATTAATTTGTAGGGATGGTTTTTGGGTTTGGGTTTTTTTGTTTGTTTGTTTTGTAAATACTAATGTTGTCCTCAAAAAACTCATTCCAAATACAAGTGGTAACACTTTGTAAGGCAATCCTGTGTCTTAGGAGCAGGGGTTGGCTGTCCTCATTTTATATGAATACTCCATTTAAAAGATAATCTTGTTACAAAGCCTATCGGTGAGCAACACGAATCTCTAACCAGTAGGTGCATTTCTTAGTGTGCAGCTTATGTACATTCACATATTTATGTTGCTGAGGTTGAAGAACTGTTTCACGCCTGGTTTAGTCTATATGTTATATTATTTGGGCTGCAAACTCCACAGAGAGAGCTTTTACTGGTTCAGTCAGAGCCTGAAATGTTGTTTTCAGGTTTCTGAGAAGTTTGTAAAATCTAAATTTGGTGGAAAGTCGCCTGCATGCTCATAACCTCTTGTTCCATTTTATAGTAGCAAGGGAGTCTATAAACGGGAGCCCTGTATGCTGAGTGCCTGTATTCTTTTCTAGATCTATTTTTAAACCATTCTTCTGTTTGGCAAAAAGTGACACTTGGTTTCCATGTTTACAGCAGGCATTGGCAAACCTCAGGAGTTCACAGTTTGCACTTTGGTTAGATGAGTATCCAAAAGTCAGCATCTGACCAGTAAACTACTTCAGACTGCAAATTTAGACTGCAAATGTAGTCCTCCCTGCATTTTTTTTTTTTTTTTTAATCCACGCTAGGTCTTGTGTGTTCCCATTGCTACAGGACTCTGGCAACCAAAAAGACACAGACCCCGACATCAGAGCAAGCAAGTCTTCAGAACTTTAAAATCCCACCAATCTCACTGGAGCTTCACATCTAAAATGCAGGGAGAGCAAAGAGCATTGGGAAATAGGAGAAATTTTGGGGCTATATTGTTTTCCTCCCCCTCTTTCTCCTAGTCAGCCTTTGTGGGATCTCTGTTTACGAAAGGGATGGTTTGGGACAAGCACACTGCAGTACAGTGAGTCCTGAAGAATGTGTCCTGTAGGACCAGGCACCCTCTGAAATGGGTCTCCTTAAATCTGTTTGGTTGAATAAATGTAGGGGTGAGGGGGTGCCTCTACCCTGGCCAAGGGATGCTAAGCTGCATACATGTCTTGTCCCATTGAGGTGGGATGCCAAAGCAGTTTCTTGCTGCCAAAATGAGCTGTGCCAACCTTCAGTCCCAGGAGGATGGAGGCAGGGAGGGGAGGGCTGATGCCAACTGATGATTTACCACCTCGGTGCAGGGTGGGGATGATGTGACACCTCTGAGCCTACCTGGGCCAGGGACCCAGCTCAGCTGCTGGGGGTGCTCAGTTCTGTCGGCACCGCAGTGCAAGGCTCGGTGCTGGCAGGGCACAGTGTCGGTCCCTTGCTCTCTGCAACAGCTCCTGTGACTTCAGCTGGGACGCGTTTCCTGCCTTCCCTTGAAAAATTAATGTGCCAAATTGCTTGGGTTCGTTTGAAATGCTGAAGAAGGCTTGACTCCTTGCTCCCCAAGGACATGCGCTGCCTCACAGTCGGAACTTGGCTCCGTGAAGGGCAGGGGAGTCCTCTTTAGTGGAAAACATTGGCCGCAGTTTTAGTGTGCTTCCCCCCTCCTCTGTGTTTTCTTCTGCAAAGACCAAAACAATGTGGAGACTTGAGCCAGGCCAGCTTTCAAGGGCAATCCTTTTAAACCCTCTTTTGAAGTACAAACTATAAAGTTCCCTGCAGCGCTCGAGAAAATATGCAGTTTTCCTGGTTCCAAATGCTGATAATAAACCTATCCAGATAATGTATTGCATTTCCTAGAAACATTTGTTTGCTGGCAGGAAATTGGATCAGATTGAAAGTTAGCAGAGACCGCTCGATAGAGCGAGCGCAATCTGCTCACGGAAGGGTACGATGGAAAAAAACGACAGGGCTTGCACTAGTGATGCTGCTTTTGATCTGTGCTGACACCGTGCGCTAGGACTTCTCTTGGTCTCTCCTTGGGTTATTATTAACCCAGCCACGTTTTGGCCTAGACGCCAACCAGAAGCTACTAAATTAATAAAACTGTGCTGTGACAGCTAAAGAACGCTTAGTGCTGCCTGGCTGCATGACACCAGGAAAGCTGAGCTGTGCACTTGCATACCCCCAGCCAAGAGCATCCTCTTCACCATGGCTTGTGGCACCAATCACTCTGCCCAGGGGTGCCCCCCACACCACCCCATTCTCTTGGTTGTCCCGCTGTTCAGGAGAAACCAGGCATCCCTTGGCAGGGTGGAGGAGCAGCTGGCAGGCAGAGGGGGGTGTTCCAGGGGGCTGGGACCCTGCAGGGTGCTGGGACTGCAGAGGAAGAGGGGGTGGCAGGATGGAGCTTCCCCTGGGCGGGCAGTTTCAGGGCGGTGTGTGGCATGAGGCTGTGGGGAAGGGAGACTTCTTCACCCAACCACCCCTCCAGGGTGATGCAAGGGAGTCAACGCTGCAGGCTCTGGAGGGGTAGGAGACTGGGACCCTGGGAGGGGAAGTAATTGGGACTCCTCTTCCCGACTATGTATTTGGGGGTGAAAGGGAGGAAAAGACAAGGGGGTATCCCCCATGCAATTAAGGGTAGGGGAGGAAGGGGTCTCCCCCTGTGCATAGGGTGGGAGGAAGATGGATGGAAAGGGATTCCTTGTAAATGGGAGAGTGAATGGATGGAGGGGTTTCCCTGTGCATGGCAAAAAGATGGATGGGGGAGTGGGAGGCAGGTCCCTGGATCTCTGTTCTGCTATGGGCTGGGGGAGCTGTGAGGGTCTTCTGTTTGCAAGAGGTGGAGCTGAGAGGGGTTCCCCCATATGCAGGTGAACCCTCCCCATGCTCACTGAGCCGGGTGCAGGGAGGGCAGAGCCAGCCCTGGGCTCCCTTCCAGGAATGGGTTTTCACAGGGAGGTGCTGTCAGGAAAGGGCCGTTCCCTGAACCACTGGGGCAGACCCATTGCCTTCCTGGAAGGCAGCAGCATTGACAGTCCCATGCGGCTACCCCCGAAATGTGTCCTGTGCCTGGCCCAGAACTTCCTCTCTGGGCACAGTGAGCCCTGGGGATGTGCAGCCCCAAGCGCTGCCGGAGAGCCCACACCTGCAAGGTACTGGGGCAGGAAAACTGGAGCGGGGGGGCTTGGGGTGATGCTCTGGCCCCAGTTGAGTCTGTGGGAGCCTCGTGGGCTTTGGAGGGGGTGGAACGGAGAAGGCCATGCTTGGCTGTGGTGGTCTTCTCTGCTCCCATCACTGGTCTCTGCTGCTGTCCCCTTATCTGCTGGTCTCCGGTCGGAGCATCCTCCCATGTGGGGATGCAGAGCTGGTGCGGTGCAGAGGCCGGGAGGGGCAGGGTTAACCCGGCTCAGCATAGCGAGGGGAAGGAAGGTCCTTTCCCTTTTTCGTGCCCACATCCTGCAGCCGGGAGCTGCTTGGGATGCACCTGCCCGGCTCCTGTGGCCGTGGGTGTTGCAGCAGCACTGTTCTGAAGAGGGATAATTTGGGAGGGTGGGGAGGGGGCTGTGCCGGAGTCCAGCTCTAGGAGAGGAGCAGGGTGTCTCCCTGGCCCGGCAGCACTGCGGGCTCACTGTGGGTAAGGGAATTTGGCAACAGCAGCAGCTTCTCACATGATGCTCACAGGCACAGAGTTCATCTCATGGTTTGTAACTTCATTGGTTTATGGATGGGTCACCTCCCTGTGTCTGTGACACTGGGGTAAGTCCCGGGAGCCCTGCAGAGCATGTCTGCCAGTGCGGCCGAGGTCAGGATGCCAGCCGGCTACCCCAGATGTGTACATCCGCTTGTATGGACACACAGATGCGTGCTGGCTCTTTGCAGAGCGCAGTGACTCCCTTGACGGTAGCAAGCGGGTGGTAGTGAGCGTGTAGAGAAAGGTCAGAGTCTGCAGTATTTGGGAAATGAGTCACTTTGTGCGTGTGTGCGTAAAGTTTTAAGCTAGCCAGGCTCAGAGCAGGTCTGAAAATTTGCATTTCATAGCTGGAATGGGGCTGTAAGACACCCCGCTGGGTTTTGCATGTGGTACCTTGCCTTAAATCTCACCTCTTCATCCTATCCCAGTGTCTCTGGGGACATGAGGGGAGCTTGGACTCCAATCTGTGCATCTCCCACAGGGGAGAGGGAAGGAGATGCTTGTCCTTGCAGGGCTGGATGGGCTCTCTGCAAGGGCTGGCAGTCCTACTGTCTCTGTCATTTTCTTGGGGGTCAGTCCTCAAAATAGTGTGATGAAGGTCTTGGGGTTTGTTTGTTCACTTATTTGTCGTGCTTCTCCCTGCTGGGGCAGCTGCCTGAGGACCTTCTTCCTGCATTGGTGCCAGTCCAATTGTCTTTGTTGGTTTTAAGTAAATTTGGGAGTAACAGTGTGAGTTCTGGAAGTCGGTTAATTCCTGGGTTTCCTTGTCGTGCTGCCCCAGCTGCGTTACCCATGAAGCCAGCAGCTGGAGACAAAGCTTGCGGTTTGGGGGAAGGCTTTTCCAGCAGCCAGAGGAAGACATTTGTTCTGAGTCCTCATCTGCCTCCGCCACTGTTTTCCTCTGCGATCCTGGCCAAGTCACCTCAGTCACACTCCCATATCCTCCCAAGTCTGTTCGTCAGTACCGTCCCAGGGTGTTTTCACTGGTGGCTGGAGCATGTGGGTATTCCGAGAAGGGCAGTAGCTGTTTTGTAGGACTGGATTCGGGCTCTTTCTAGGTTTCTGAGCAGAGTGACAGCAGATGTTTGTGTGTAAGTCATACCTATTAACAAGGTGCTGGGAAGATAGTATTGGTCTTGGATGTGGCACTGGCTGGGAATTTGATCTTGGCAGGGAAAGAGTTATTTCTGAAAGAAATGGTGAGAAAATTCTCGCTTGACTTCCCTTCCCCACCTGCCTTTAAGTTCCTGAGTCATGGAAATGAAAATCTCCTTGGCATACGCCCATGGTTTGGGCTAGAGGGTGTGGAAGAAGCTATGATTGGATTCTCAAAGCCTGTGGTTGTGATAGGAACGTACTGTACCGGAAGAAACAAATGTTAACCTTACTGGAGAGTAGAAGGTTTGTTATCTCTAGCTTTTATCCAGCTGATACTCGAGCGAAACAGCAGGCTTGTGTCCTGCCATGGCCAATTCATAATTACCAGCTAATGTGGCATTTATTTTCTTGTGCTTTATTTGTAGGTTTGAAAGAAACTTTTGGACTGTGAATTGAGGCATTGGGTATGTAAATTTAAATTTTGTCCTTCTCCTCCTAATCCCCCCACCCCTTTCCTTTACCATGTTGAATGAGATGTTTCATTAGACCCAGCTGGAATTTGTTTTCAGGAGAGCAGCTGCTCTGTAGAAAATACTGTACGTTCATATGCTGCTGGTGAAGGAGGAGGAGTTGGGGTTGTGGGAGGGGGATGATCACGGAGGAATTTGACACTGAAGATGCACATTCCAGCCCAAACTTCAGGCGCAGGAAGATGGAGGCTCTCCTGGGTGCTGGCTGGGAGGACAATTCTGAGATAGGTCAGCGGGTACTCTATTGGGGGAAGGCTTCATGTTCCTCTACTAAGCCAAGCCTTGCTTACTGGGAGAGACTGGGCTGCAGTGTGGGTAGCAGCCCAGCAGGTTAGATGAGTTCTACTCATCATTGCCACCACCAATTCATTGGGAAACAGTGGACAGGTCTTCTCCAGAGTGGCTATCACTCGTGAGCAGGAAGGTGGGTGAGGGTTGGTGCTCCACTGTGGGCTGGATTTTCCAGATGTTGAAATCCCTCTGCTTCAGTTGGGACTTCTAAAGTTTGTTTTGATTCCCAGGCTGGATTTGCAGCCAGCCAGCAGACAGGTGAGGGGGATGGCTCCTGAGGAAGATCTGAAGGCTGTGTTGGGAGCTTCGTGGAGATGAACCCAAGGAGCAGTGGTGGTGCGAGGAGTGGGCTGGGGTGGAGCCACCACGGGCAAGACAGGGAGAAAGAGAAGGTGGTGAGCTAACCCTCAGGAGGGTCTGGTTGCCTTCTCCCACCACCTGGCTGGGTGGGACTGAAACATGCCAGGTCTCGCTGTTGGCCGAGAGACCTCACTGGGCAGCCTGGCAAACACTTGATGTGGCACAAGGCTGTTTGCCTTGGGACTGAGGGGCTGGTGCTGTCCCTACCAGTGGCAGTTGGCCATCTGAGCACATCCCAGAGCAGCAGCTGTCCCTTTGCTGGGTTTAGGGTATTTGACTGGCTGCTTCTCCATTCCCATCCTCCTCCCGCTTCTGTTCCGAGCAGACTCGAGATGGCCTCGCCGGCAGACAGCTGCATCCAGTTCACCCGCCACGCGAGCGATGTCCTCCTCAATCTCAACCGCCTTAGAAGCCGGGATATCTTGACCGATGTCATCATCGTCGTGAACCGGGAGCAGTTCAGAGCCCACAAAACAGTCTTGATGGCCTGCAGGTGAGAGCAGTGTCTCCTCCTTGTCTCCTTTCCCTGTTTCCTCTGCCCGTGGCCACCAGCAACACTGCTGTAGCCCCAGGGAGGCTCGTGAGGTTTACAGGCGAGGAAACAGAGGCAGAGAAGCAGAACTGAAAGGGGCTGCCAAAAAATTTGTACCTGCAGTGGGATTAGAGCAGAGGCCTTTTGCCTCCAGCACGGTGCCCACACCTCTGCTCCTTGCATGCCCGTGTCTGCCAACCTGCAGCCCACAGAGACCAACAGGAGGGCAGAGGACTTGGGGCACATCCCTGAAGGCAAAGCACAAACGCTCTTACAGGCAGGGACAGGATGAGATAGGAGAGAGAAGGGAGGGCTGGATGCTCTGTGGGGTGAATGAGTCCTCTGTGACCACAGTGTCCCCTACTCCTGCTATTTTTGGAACTATTCCTCCCTGACTGCTGGCTGCAGCCACCTTTGATTTTTTTACTTTTTTTTTTTCTAAGCATGATGAGGTCTGAAATCCCTTTCCAGCTCCTAGGATTGCTGGAATTGCTTCCTAGTGAACGCTAATTAACATCCCACCATTGCGCAGTTGAATTACAGCAGATGCCTTCCAGGGTCTCCTGCTGACAAGGTATAAAGATTTGAAAAAGGCAGTCTTTGACTGTTAAGACATCTGAAAAATGTTTTGCCAACATTTCCATGTTGTGTTTTGTTGGGCTTTTGTTTGGTTTTTTTTCCTGGTTAAAGAGTGAGCGTGGATGCCCCGAGAGATGCTTCTGAAAGAAATGAGTCACAGTGGGAAGGGGGTGGCAGTAAGAACAACACGAACAAAAAAGGGAATTTCTAAATGGAGGCAGTGGGGAGTTGTTGAGCAGGTGAGATCTAAAAGCAGGCTGTTCCAGTTGGAGAAAAGTGCAGCACAGAAGATGCTTACTAAGCTGAGAAACCAAGCTTGATAATAAGGGGGAAGCTCAGGGAATTCTGTAATTGCCTCCTCCTCCCTTCCCATTCATGAACCCCTCTGCGCTAAGGGATTTCAGCCAAATTCTCCTTTTTTCTTCTGCATTCTCATAACACTTGCCTTCTTTTCTGTCTCATCTCTGTAGTGGCCTCTTCTACAGCATCTTCACTGACCAGCTCAAGTGCAACTTGAATGTTATCAACCTGGACCCCGAAATAAACCCTGAGGGATTTTGCATCCTCTTGGACTTCATGTATACGTCCCGCCTGAACTTGAGGGAGAACAATATCATGGCCGTGATGGCCACAGCACTGTACCTGCAGATGGAACATGTGGTTGATACCTGCCGAAGGTTTGTCAAGTCTAGGTGAGCGCTGTGAGTGAACTTCGGAGAGCCTAGGATGGTGGTTTTGGGTGGGAGGGGTGGAAAATTGTCAAAATATCTTCAAACTTATCCTCGCGGGCTGAAAATGACTGCATCTCTCTCCTTTTTGCCTGATTCCAGTGAAGCGGAGATGGTGTCTGCTGTGAAGACCGCAAGGGAAGAGTTTTTGGCTGGACGGATGCTGAGCCATCCAGAAGTGATGGCTTATCGGAGCAGAGATGTCCTGGAGAACGGCATGCCTCTCCAAAATGGGTCCCTCTGCAATGGGAGGGCCTTTGCACCTGGTTTGATTAACAGTTTGTCTGGATCGCCCATTTCCTACCATGGATACAGCCCTCTCCCTCTAAATAGCTACCTTGTGGATGATGAGTCGCGGGAGATGAGGATGCCTCTCTCCGAACTCTCGAGGGCAGGTGCCTTCTCCAAGGAGAGGATCCCTCCATGTGACAGCTCCAGGACAATCCCCACCGAGTACATGAGAACCATTACCGACATCTCGGCCAACATGTGCCATGCTACCATCTATGCTCCGAAAGAAGGTGCTGCTGAAGAAGCCAGGAGCGACATGCACTACAGTGTAGCCTCTGGCCCCAAACCTGTTGTCCCTTCAATCCGGAACAATCATTACTTCTCTTGCGACAAAGTGGCCAAAGAGGAGGAGCGGACCTCTTCAGAGGATGAGATCAGCCAGCATTTTGAACCCACCAATACCCCTCTGGACCGCAAGGGTCTCATCAGCCCCCAGAGCCCCCAGAAGTCAGACTGTCAGCCCAACTCGCCAACCGAGTCCAGCAGTAGCAAGAACGCCCGTATCAGTCAGAGCTCTGGCTCCCTCTTCACCAAGAGCCCCACAGACCCCAAAGCCTGCAACTGGAAGAAGTACAAGTTCATTGTCCTCAACTCTCTGAATCAGAGCACCAAGCAAGACAGCACTGACCAGAATGAGATGGGAACCCTCTCTCCTCGCACCTACATGCCCATGTCCACTTGCCAGCAGTCCATGGAGCCGGAGCATCTCAATGTGCAATCCCCCACCAAGATGAGTGTGAATGGAGAAGACTCTACTATCCCACAAGCGAGCAGACTCAACAATATTGTTAACAGGTGAGAAGATTTCCCACTCCCCACACCCTTCCCAAGAGCAACAGGACTCCCTGCGTTGTTGGTGAGGGTTTTCAAGTGTGCAAAATAGGTGTAGCATTGAGCTGGGGAGTCCAGCCATGAGCCAGTTTAAACCTCTGCATTTGGTGGAGCACTGCCAGTGACATCAGCTGGGTGCCAGCCATTCCCACCATAGTGATGCCAGCCTGACGTGGTGATGGAATTGTGAACACTGGGTCAGGAATCCCTGGCTCACTTCAGCAGCTCTGGATGGTTTCTGGAGCCTGGATGTGCCCAACCTGGCTTTCACGAGACTCCCTGTGCCTCAAGCTTTTGTTGGCTGCAAGTGTTGGGATGGCCAAACTACCAATGGAACAGTATGCTATCCTCTGGACCTGGATGTTCCTAGAGAGCTTTGAGGTCATTTGGTGGTGGGCACCTGAAAGATTGAGGTTCACAGACCTGTTGTTGATCAGGGCTAGGCTGTGTGTTTCGCCACGAAAGTGTCCCCGTAAAACATGACTGTACCTCATGTCTGGAAGGTTGCAAACAAGGGCCCAGTAGGTCAAGCACAGCAAGAGTCTTCTCACAGCTGTGTACGTTGGTGTCCTTCCGCAGGTCCCGGGACGGGTCCCCTCGGAGCAGCGAAGGGCAGTCCCCGCTGTACATACATTCGTCGAAGTGCAGCTCCTGTGGCTGCCAGTCTCCACAACATGCTGAGATGTGCCTTCATACCTCTGGCTCAAACTTTGGAGAGGAGATGGGAGAAACCCAGTCTGAATACTCTGACTCCAGCTGCGGTGAGTCTTGCATCCCTGGTCGCCTTTTTTTGACCAGCAGACAAGGGGGCTGTGCAGTCTGGGAACCTGTCCAGCTGGTATCCTGTGTCCAAATGGGCAGTCAGACCTGTCCCTGATGCTGTTGGATCCCAAGGTGCTTTAGAGTCTTATCTTAACTGGCTGACCAGCTGTGTGCATGCATGTGAGGGACACACACATGGGAATTGCTTCCTTCCTCCCCTTCCCTAGCACTGTCCAGATGCCTTGTGCAGGGCGTCATCTGCTGCAAACTTGGCAGCTAAGGACAGGAAACAAAGTGCACCCCACCCCACCCGAACCACAGGAGAACAAGCTTGGCAGATGTAATGACCCTAATGGGGATTGGGCAAGATGGTATGCCTCATGCATCTGTCATGATATCTTCATTATCAGGGAGCCCAATGTGCGCATCTGTAGAAATGCAGATAATGAGGCTTGCAACCTTGTTGCAAAACTCCACAAGCCCAGAGACAAGTACCTGTGCACCCATCTGCTTGTAGCTCAGGGAGGGGGAATGCACAATTGTCACCTGTGGTGTGGGCAGAGATCCATAGAGGGATCCCCACTTTGGTTATGCTCAAAGCTACATACGGCATTTAGGAGTTAGGCACCCTCAGTCTGCCCTGTGCTTCAGATGATAATGGTCTTTCCATGCTCAAGGAAGCCATCGTATACGTGTGAAAGTTTAAGACCTCTAAAGGTGCTGGAGTTGCTCCAGAGCTGAGCAGCCATCCTTCAGAGGATGCCTGATAACTTGGGTGCCTTTGTGGATGTCTCTGAAAGACATCCAGGTGAGATACTGGCTTCTTGGAAGCAATTTGTGTCACAGTGAGGGAGAGACAGCTTGTGATGACTTTGCTCTCTCAAACCAGCATATTGTTGCTGCGTGCACAAGGATATCAGTAAATAATGGCACAGTGCAAGCACTGCAGACTGCAAACATTTGCACTTGGTGTCTTGTTCCAACACTTGCCCTGGCTGTCCCTCTCCACCATCCCAAACCTAGCCTGTGCCCCATCGAGGAGCTGGCCCACATATTGGCCATCTCATTGACCTCCTCTCTGCCCTCTCAGAGAACGGAGCCTTCTTCTGCAACGAATGTGACTGCCGGTTCTCCGAGGAGGCCTCTCTCAAGAGACACTCTTTGCAAGTCCACAGTGACAAGCCCTACAAGTGTGACCGCTGCCAGGCCTCCTTCCGCTACAAGGGGAACCTCGCCAGCCACAAAACTGTCCACACAGGTACAGTGTTGGCCACAGACACAACTTACTGGGGCGGCTGTGGGTTGCTGGGCATGCGGGTGTTTGACTGGGTTTGTCCCAGGTGCAGCATCCCATGCTCTGTGCCACAAGTTGTCCCCGGTGGGTTGAACAAGGTGCTTTTCTTGGTGCTGCCAGGGAGCCCCTGGGCAGAGCATCAAACCTGGGAACAAGCGAGATGCTGCCTGGTCTTGCGGCAGAGATGGAGCTCAAGCTCCTTTGCTGTAAAGTGCTGGGCCACCACTGTTGCTAAAGGTGTCTTGCAAAATGCATGGGAGGGAGCAGATGCATGGCCTCTAGGTTACTTTGTGGTAGACTTAAAAAATAAAAAGAATGCTTAGGGAAAAGTCTGGGATGGTTTGGTTGGTTTTTTTCCCCTACATCCTAGAAATCTAGATCATACCTAGCTTGGTAGAAACTGCTGACAGGAAAATTCGTGAACAGATGGATTCTGTGAATCAGCACAATGAAAGCTGAGAAAGGAAGGGGATATTAAGGGTTTAGTCATTTGCTGACAAACCTGGGGATTTTTTTTTCATGCTTGCTTTAATGCTTAACATGTCAACAACCAATTCATTGGCTGGGGAGGGGAAGTTGGTGCTAATGACTCAATGCTGCTGCACTGTGTTGGACATCAAATCCAGCAGCCTCAGGTGAGCTCTAGGAGGGCTCTGCAGGTGAATAAGAAGTCCCAGGGCAAGGTTCAAAGATGCGTAGGATCGAAGCCTGGAAACAAAAGAAAAAGGCAGGAAGGGGTGCATGATGGCTGTTTCCCACTCTCCTTTGAGCCTGTCTTCAACCATCCTAAAGAAAGTAGTTAAGACCTTTCCGCAGCTCCCCCCATCACCATGAGAAAGTCACCTGGGACTGGCAGCGGTGGTTGTAACTGTATAATGACCTGGGAGCCAGGTCGCTGGGCATGCCTTGGCTTTCTACTCTACCAGCTCTTCTCACTCCTCTGAAGAGGTGACAGACAGCCAAGGCGGGATGTGCTGGGGACCACGAGGAGCCCAAGGGGAGCCAGGTGGCCCTGCATGGTTCACACTATGGCTGTAGGGAGATAGAGGGTGCCAGCTGCTGTCACAGGGCCAGGAGGAGCAATGCTGTTAATCCTCGCTGGCAGAGCTGTCTGACTTTCTCTCTTGCACTGAAGACTGCAGCTCCCAACCCAAAAAAGAAAAGGTACCTGTGGTGGCCAAGTACCTCCTGAGCTCACCCTGCTCTGGGGACACCCCAAGCTGTCCTGACTGATGCTGCTTGTCCACAGCCATCACCAAAAGGGACAGGAGCCATGGCTAATGCTTCTTGTCAGGGGTCTGGCACCTGAAGGGACTTAGCTTTGGGGGGCACCATGGATCGTGGAAGCTGAGCATGCCCGTACTTAATCCCTTACCCTTTCTTTTGTGCTCTGCAGGAGAAAAGCCATACCGCTGCAACATCTGCGGGGCGCAGTTCAACCGGCCAGCCAACCTGAAAACCCACACGCGCATCCACTCCGGAGAGAAACCCTACAAGTGCGAGACCTGCGGGGCCAGATTTGTCCAGGTATGTGTGGCCTCTGGGACCTGCAGTGCCTGGGGAGGGGGACATGGCCGGATCTCCTGCCAGAGACCAGTGACGCTTCATGGCAAGGAGGAGGCTGATGAGCCATGCTCGCTGCCGTGGGCAGCTTTTCTGTGATGTTATGGGATAAAGAGGGGCCTTAAGGTCTGTGCCAGCTAGTTCGGCTTAGCAGGAAACCTCATTGCTGGATTTAGCTCCTCTCCTCCATTTGCTGTTAAGGATTGAAGTTATATGACTTCAGACACATGTGGCCCAGACTTCCAGCTAGAATTCCATAGACCAAAAAAAAGATGGATGGGCAGAACCCTGCTCCTGGTGGGATGCTGTTGCTCCCAGTGGGGTGCCCTCGTCCCTGGGGTTGTCCTCACCCAGAGCTGCTCTCTCTAGGTGGCCCATCTCCGTGCTCACGTGCTCATTCACACTGGGGAGAAGCCATACCCCTGCGAGATCTGCGGCACACGCTTCCGGCACCTGCAGACCCTCAAAAGTCACCTTCGAATTCACACAGGAGAGAAACCGTATCATGTGAGTGACCCTGCTTCTTTTTAGGGGGGCTCTCAGCAGGGGCTACCAGAGGATGCTGCCAAACCCAGGGGGCTGGGAAGACACCTGAGCATTTACATAGGCTGGCTGCAGCACCCCAGTGCTATTTGCCAGCCTTGTGAGGATGCATGCCAAGGTCACGTCTCTGTTCCTTGTGCCCTGTCCTCATCTCATGCATTAGCCAATGCAAATGTGGTATTAAGTCATGTGCAGCTGTGCTGGAAACACTGACGTGGGCACATCTTAGCTGCTCTTCTTCCGGCCCATCCAGAAGAAGGTCACACTTCTCCAAATAGCTGTGGCTTAAATTACAGCCACCCACTGTGTGCGGGGATGGGGGAAAGGAGCGGACAGCCTGGGGTCCCCTGTGCCAGTGGTACTCGTGCCGAGCAGCCTGCCCTGCCTTGCTGCAGCCCTGAGGCGTCCCAGCTCTTTTCCAAGGATTTCTGGCTTTCCCCATCTGCTAGAGAGGGAATCAGAGCAGGGGTTATCGTCCAAACATCCCTGTGGAGCTGTCTGGCTTGACAGGAATCAAAAGCAGCTCCTAAAATAGCCCTATAGCTGGTTTGAGCATCTAGATAAGGAGCTTGGCATAGATCCATCAGAGCCAAGGTCCCCTCCTAAGGGACCTCACCTTTTGTGCATCCCACAAACCAAAATGTGCTGCTGAGAGCCTGGGATGGGGTTCCTGACCCCAGGAGAGATGCCCATGCTGTGGGGACAGCAACAGGACATGGAAACAAGGTTTAGGGGCTCAAAGAAGGGCAGCTCAGGACCCCTGGGTGTTGCTTCAGCTTCCCCACCGCGTCCTCACCATCCTCCATCTACCAGCAAAACGGGTGCAGCATCCTGGGGTTGCTGGATGTGGGGACCTCTGCCGCGAAGGGACGGACGTGTTCTCTCGCGTTGTGTTTAACACCCTCGGCTTTTGCCTCTCGCCCCGCAGTGTGAGAAGTGCAACCTGCATTTCCGCCACAAGAGCCAGCTGCGGCTTCACCTGCGGCAGAAGCACGGGGCCATCACCAACACCAAGGTGCAGTACCGCATCTCCGCGAGCGAGGTGCCTCCGGAGCTCCCCAAGGCCTGCTGAGCGCAGAGGGTTTCCCAGGAGGAGGTCAGCTTGGGAGAGGGAGCAGCTGTCCAAAGGATACTTGCAACACTTTAAAAGAAAAAGTGGGGGGGGGGGGAAGAAAAAAAAGAAAGAAAAAAATTCATCACATGATGGAGTGCCTCTAAACCCATAGTGCAGATAGGTGGAAAAACATTACAAATTAAAAAAAAAAAAATTACAAATACACGGGTTTTATTTTTCCCAGTTATGTGAAATGAAAAGAAAAAGACAATTATTCAGATCTTACTGTATATAAAACATAAAAATAGTCATTTTAAATGTCTGTGCAGTGGAGTGTTGATAAACTCTGGAGTCTGACCTTCACAGCCTTTGCCGTTCAAAGATGAGGAATGTAATGTTGATTTATGGGAACAGATTTTTTTCTTTTGTATGCAAAATGTGTGTTCTTTTAAAGAGAAAGTATGCTATTAAAGAGAGGGCTTTAACTTTTTTAACCAAAGGTGAAGGAATCTATGGCAGAGTTGTAAATATATATAGATATAAATATATAAATATATATATAAAATAAATATATATAGACCTTTAAAAAAAAGCTATATTAAAAATATATAAAATGCATTAAAGGCTCAGTTGGACTCTGCAGGCAGAAGCCACTCTGAGAATCTTTATTATGATAGAGCACTTAACAAGATATTTTAAAGTATTGCATCTGTACAAGTAAGAAAATATTTTGTCTAAATGCATCAGTGTATTTGTATTTTTTTGCAAGTGAAGGTTTACAATTTACAAAAAAGTGTGTATTAAACCAACAAAGCTGCAGAAGGAATTTAAAATAATAATAAAGTGTAATTTTTTTTTTGTTCTAGTTCTCAGTCTGTATATATGTAAAATGTGGTTTCGCACGGTGCCTTTCTTTTCAATGGAAGTTTTCAATGTATGGACTATATTGAGCTCAGTTTCTTCAAGGTACAGCCTGATGTTGCAAAAGGAGTTTTGGTGGAACTCTATTGGGAAATGTTTTATTTTTGTTTTTGGTTGGTTTTTGGTTCTTTGCGTTTTGTTTTTATTTTTTTTTGGTCTTATTTTACATGCTTGTGTTATAAACAATCTCGGGAGACAGGGTTTGGGCTGTGTCTAAACTGCATTAATGCGTTCTGTAAAATATAGCTGTACAAATAAAAGAATAAAACGAAGAAAAGTGAAGTATGATGGAGTGAGGGGTGTGTTCTTGCCTGTCCTTCTCCTTAAGCACCTTGAAGGCCAGTCAGTGCCCGGGGAAGGAGCTGAGCATCCCCAGCCCCGGCACAGCTCCGGGTTTGGTGCATCCCTTGCCCTGCGTGGCAGGCAGGTCTGGCTGATGCGGCCTTTTCCAGGGTTGAGTGGAGATTGTCTCTGGGATGAGGTCAGAGCAAGACTCGGGCTTGCTGCTCTGCATCCTGGCAGGGACTGTCCCACTGTGTCACCTCCTCAGTGCTGTCTGCATTTGCATCAAGTAGCTGGAAGAAATAGGGCAGAGCCTGGGAGAGACCTTTTGCTGACCAGCCCAGGGCTGGTTCCAGATGGCTGGGTAGTTATTTATATTTCCTGGAAACCGATGCCATTGCCAGACTTGCTCAGGGAAGAAGGCTGCCTGCTGCTCCTGTTGCTTTCCAGCGCCTGGGGCAGGGAGGGAAGAGCTGCTGCTTCAGCTGCCTTGTGCAATGGTTCAGTGCAGCCGGGTCTGTAACCCCCTCCAGGAACTCCCTGGCCAATATAATCTCTGGGCTTCCAGCCATTGCGCTCTGGCTGCCAGCCACAGCAGAGAAAGCCCAGCTTGAGGGAATCCCCCTGCTCCCCCCCAGCTGGGAGAGGAGATGCTTTGGTCCATTTGGATGGCTGTGCAGAGGTGGGGGGGTGAAACCATGGAGTGACAAGGCCCTCGGACAGTGAGGATGCCTGGGGTGCATTCAAGTGCCTTGTGCTCTTCTGCAAGCAACCCAGCAGCTCTTCGGTGGTGAGGACTCACTAGTTGCAGAAAATCAAGGAGCGTCATGCTAAAAGCTTCTCTGAGTTACACTGACAGGACTGGCTGCAACCAGTGCTGCTGCATGAGCCAGGGCAGGGTCTGAGCTGCACGGGGCTTGTTTCATTTTTAGTTTAGTTAATTCATAGATAATTTTGGAGCAGGGCTTGTTGGGGGGCATGATTCACAATGGGGGGACTTGCAAACACCAGCTGGGAGGGAAGAGCCTGGCCATTTGCAGCGTCAGGAGAGGCTGCAGTAAGGGGGAGCTGCAGGTGAAGAGAGGATGGGCTTTTCAACACGCCATGGGACGGACATGAGACAACCAAGGCAGCCCTGCATGGGAGGGAAATGCCAAGAAGGTGGGGAGCCAATTTGCAGTGCTGCTTTGCAGGACCCCCAGCTCCTCTGGCTTATCTCCCAGCAGACCAGATCTGGTGGCATGTGAAGAAGGCCCCCCCAAAAACGAGGGCTGAGCACTGAGCTGGAACCAGCCTCTCCCCCCTCCTGCTGTGGGATTTGGCCAGGCAGGACGGTAGTGCAGGCTTTTTGGGGCATAAAGTCCTCACAGCCACAAAAACCTCGCTCTGTGTGCCTCCTCCTGGGGCAGGAGCCTATTTCTTACCCCAGAGGCTGGGAGCACCCCGCTGACTGTTTGGCAGGGCTGAATCGAGCACAAATCCACACCAGCTTACTTGTGGTAGGCACAGGGCGGTGGAAAAATTACAATGAATGGGGCATTGCCTGAATATTTGGAATAGAAAAAAACTTGCTTTCCTACCTTGTTCCCTCCCTTCCCCACAGCACCTCTCCCAGGTAGGTTTTTGAAGTTTTGTAGAGCTGGTTGTCCTCATGACAGGCTTTTGACACACATCCTGTCCTCATTTGACACACATACTTATGTTTCTCCCCTCTCTGTCCGGACCTGCCTGTCTTTGAGCTCTGTACCTCTCTGATTACTGCAGTTGTCGCTTTTGGAAGTGGCTGGTTGGGCTGACAGCCCCGCTTGCCCCGGATGACCAGGCTGTGTAACCACAACCTCTATTTCCCATTGACTTACTCAGCTGCAGTTGCAAAATAAACACTGTATTTTCCTGGATCATGGCTGCATTTCCTTCTCCTGACAGATTGATTTTTTTTAATATATATATATATATATTTTTAAACCAATGATGTCACGGATTTCCAGGCAGCTCAGCTGGACCAATAGCTATTGTTCCCTTACAATTGGCAGGGCAGAGGTCTGCAGGCATCTGGCACTGCCAGCCCATGCCAGCAAGCTTTGCTCAGCATGGACGGTGTTTGCAGAGGTGAGGGAGCAGTGGCACGCAGGGCTGCCCCACGTTTTGTGGCTGCAGAGCCCACAAACATTGAACTGGTCAGACCTGCCTCGATCAGTACCACTGGGTTATTTGCCGTTTGAAAACCCAGGATTCAGGTACAGGGTCTGACTCTTGCCAAGCCTCAGAAGAAAGGACAATACAAAACTGATAAACTGCCTGGTTTCCAGGAAACTTCCCAGAATGCTTTTGAGCAGCCCCTTTGGTACCCATCTCCCCCTCCTCCCACATAAAGACCTGCCTAAGAGATGGAGACGTGGTCCAGTTTTCCTTTTCTTCAGATTTCTTCTGCACTGAAAAACAAACAAACAACAAACAAAAAAAAAACCCCAAACTCGCCACACTGCAAACTGCTTCCCATTTTACTTTTCCTCACAGACTTCAGGAAGGCCCAGCAGATAAATGCGGATTCAAATTACCTGGGGCTGAGCAGGGCTCGGGCTTGCCCACAGTGGTGCTGTGAACCGCTGCGACCCAGCCCTTGCTGCGCTCAGCAATTTACTCTCTGGTCCTCGGGCCGGCCCGGTTTTGATGCTGAAAAACCTGTGCTGAGTGTAAACGACACTAAAACGTGGACGGCTTGAATGCAAGAACCAAGGCTGTGACTTTCCAAAATGCGGAAGATCCAGCGGCGCCTGGCTGGACTCAACGACACCAGCGGTGCTTTCCCTTGCGCACCCCGCTGCCCCCGCCCGGCACGGCGGGCCCCGGCCCCGCTCCGCTGTATTCTGCCGGCTCCCCACGAGAGGGCAGGCGAAGACAAAGTTTAAGCGAGGAGTCCCTGAGCAAAGACGTCCGTCCAAAAAAAAAAAAAAAAAAAAATTGAAGCCCGACAGATGACATCCGTTGCTGCCGGGGAAAATCTTACAGCCCCGGGTGGGTGGGAGGTTTGCAGGCAGAAAGCAGGTGCTCGCCTGCCGCTCATCCCCCGCAGGTGTGGATCTGCTGTGGGGAATGACCAGCTGCAGCCCAAGCTGGCCGGGAGAGCTGCTGTGAACCCGTGGGCAGGATCCCGCGTCCCTGGGACACGCGCTGTCTAGTTGTGGGTTGGACCCAAGTGCCCATGGCCACCTGGAGCCTCCTGGCTTGACCTGAGGAGCTGTGGAGCTGGTGTTTGTAGAGGAGACTTATACAGAGAGAAAGCAGAGCTCTGAATTATTTCATGTGCTCACCTATCTGTATCCATCATCTCTTGCCTTACACTAGTAAATCCTCACAGCACAGGCCAGCATCTGTTTGTATAGTCCCTAACACAGCCCCATCCGTGGCTCCCAGTAGTAACTGCAGTAGTACAGGTAAACACCTTGGTGCTGCTCTTAGCTCATCCTGTTCACCTTTGCTTCTGCACAGGTTTGTGCTGATCTTTCCCTTGTCTGACTTCAAGGGGGCTGCCCTCAGCCCTACAGATGCCATGGCAGCATCCTAGGAGGCTGAGACTGGGAATCAATCTCAGGTAGCAGCAAGAGAAGTCCTGAACGCAGCTCGGGTTCTTAGATGGAGACATTGCAAAAATAAGATAGCAGGATCCCTCCTCTCTGAACCTCCGCATCCTGCCTTCTCTCTCTCTTTGCTACCTGGAGCAGAAATCCTAGAGGCCTGTAATTAATGAAGAGTCCAAATATTTTGGATTTGTGCCTAAGTTTACTACAGAAACAGAGTTTTGTCCAGAAACCTTGCAGAGCTATTGCAAGTCAATGTACGGTCCCAACACCACTACTCTCTACATGGCCCATCCCAGGGACACATGGTACCATTCAGCAGGAGTTTTCTTCCCTTATTGAGCTCTTCGTTTTCATTATCACTAAGGCACGAACAACTGCTCTCCCTCCACTCACCTGTGTCTCCTGGGGCAGCATCACCCCTCTACAAGCAGGAACCTGCTCTATTAGGTTTTTAGAAAACTGCAAGAGCTGCAGGGCTGTGGCAGCTTCCTCACTGCCCCGCAACACCGGCTGCGTGTCCAGAGCCAGGATGAGGAATTTCATGACCCCAGCTCCCAGATCACAGCTCAGCCCTACCAGGTTGAGTACTAGAATGTAAGAAAAAGGGGTTTTCACTGCTGGCAAGGTAGTGATAAATGACAAAACTGTTCTGCTCATCAAAGCAGAGCTGAGAGAGTCTGGAGAGCTTTTTGTAGGTGATAGCCAAGGAGGTGAGGTGTAATGAGAGCTGATCTTGCGGCTGTAGTGACAGCAGAGGGCACGCTTTGCTGGTACAACGCTGAGCGTGCAGCCTGTGCACACAGTTCTGGGCATTGCTGGGCTGCTCTGGATCTGTGGAGCAAGTGGGGATAAGGAAGCAGTCACAGGAATTCAGTGCAATTCAATCATCTGCAAAGCCACATGCCCTGCAGTGCTGCAGCAGAAAGAAAGGAATAGAGTCGCCTTCACCGCAGATGATGGATTTATCTGGTTGGGGAATGAGTGTTAAAAATTCAGACCACACTGACTATATAGAGGAGCTGCAGAAGGGGGAACTGGTAAATCAATCTGCAACTTATTCGTCGCTCCATGCCTGTGCCAGAGTCGTAAGTACATCTGGAGGTCGGCCCTTACCCCTTCCCAGGAGTCCTCAGTAGGAGACAGTCTAAAGATAATCAGAGCAGAAGGACTCCCTCCCTTTCTCCACTCCCTCATTGCTGGTGCCTTAAGCTCAGCACAAGGTAATTTTCTGACAAAGCACATGTTTGCATCTTGGTTTAAATGCTGTTTTTCCTCTAGATTTTCCTTTAAATGAAACGTCAAAACTTTTCAGATGGAGAATATCAGAGTGATTCTCCCAAATACTAGCTGAGATCACAAAGAACTTTGGTCCATTCAACATTTTATCTACCAACAAGGCTCAGATTTGATGGGAACTCAGTTTCTCTCCTTTAAACAGGCTGAGATGTTTCTAGAGGAACATTTCCACTGAAACTCTGTCTCTTGTCCTGCCTCCAACAGCCTCACAACCTCAGCCCAAGAGAGAAAAAGCAGTCAAGGTGGATGTCAGAGCTTTCCTGAGGCTGCTCTGGCTCAGGAGCCAAATCATCTCCTGATGGGGAGCAGGACAAGAAAGCGGAAAGCATGCACACCCTTGTTTTCCTCAGGTGTCTGAAATTCAGTGGGACAAATCCAATACATTTACCTGCAGTAATATTTTTCCTGTTGCTAGAGGACACCAGTGTAATTCCTCCAGCCTGCCCTGCACTACCAGATGGCCAGATGGCGTGGGTAGATGTTAAAATGAAAAAACAAAGGGTGGGTGAAGAAAGGGGCTAGAAAGGAACAGCTCTGGGCTGAAAGTCTTTAGTAAGGCTGGACTCATGCACACAGAGGTGCTGCAGGTGGCTGGAGAAGAGTGGGGTGCTGAGCAGTCTGGGTTTGGGCAGGACATCATGAATGGCCTCTCAAAACCCCTTAAGGACTCCAGTCTGATATCTTCCCCCATTTATACCAGCATGACCATACCACCTTCCTAAAACCAGCCCCGCTGGCCTGCCCAGAACCCAGCCATCTCAGACTGAGCGCTTGCACCTCTGCAAAATCCTGTAAAGTGTGTATGCGTCCTGCTGGCCCAACACAAAGTCAGCAGGAAACAAGAAAAATGGGGAACTCATCAAGGAAGTTGTTCGTGCACCGTGTCAACCACTACAGCTCCCATATCCATGTTGATGTACACATGGGTCCTAATGGTGCCGAAACGTAGAAGTTTTTCCATCCCATGCTACACTCCAACGCTCTAGCCCATTACTATAGCCTGTGAAATACAGACACTGAACTGATGCCTGGGGCACACCAGTGCAGATCCATAGCTGTGGCAGCTCAAGGGGCTGGTAGCCATTCCTCCCCACCCAGGAGTGATGGGGGTTCCCAGTGTCCCCTTCCCTTTGGGGTGACAAGCTGAATGGCAAAAGGGAGCCAAGCTGGACAGTTGCCTGCTGTGTGAAGTGACAGGGGACATTAGGTAACAGCTTCCAGTAGCCACAGGGGAGCCTGAAATAACCCTGTGCTGCCTCCCATTTCCTTCTCTGTTGCTCCTTGACACAGCACCCAAGCAGGCTGCTCTGCCCTGGGCTGTGGGAGCTCAGACAAGCTGTTGGGGTGTTGGGGACGTTTGCAAAGCTGGTCACAGCTGGCACAGCAGCGTGGCATAGCTGGGTGGTGCTGTGCTAAGGATAAGAATCTGGGGACTACAAAAGCAGTCTGTTCCCAATGCAAGAAAACTGGGAGAACTCAGCTTGCTGCTACTGGCACAGTTGGTAGAAGTTGGGAAATTACTGTTGCTGGGAGAAACCGTCCCTAGGGAATCTCTTTTGAAGGCAGGTAAGAGAGCCAGGATAGCTTTGATGCCCTGGTGTCTGCTGCCTTGGCCATTTGGCATGCCCAGGACTGGCTCTGCTTCTCTGACCAGGTGAGAGACATGCTGGTCCAGCTGCTAGCACAGTGTTCGAGAAAGAAGCTCTGGGACTTTTTACTCTTTTTGAGTCCAAATTTCTCCTGTTGGCCTTGGCAGGAGGCTGCGTCCTGTGCCTGAAACAAGGCAATGTGTCTTAACTAGAGTAAGGGCTGACTCTCTACCAGGTTCCACAGAGCAACACCAGTGCTAGAAGACAGACAGGGTCCTGGGAGTGCAGGGCTTGGCCTCATTCAGGTCAGGCAGCTGGGGAAAGGCTGGCTGTAAAAACAGCGCAAGTCAACTCAACCCATAGGGTCTCCTGGGCTACAAAAGAAGGCTTCTTCTCTTATGGATGTCATTCGTTTTGTGCCATTATTTGGGGAGAATGCAGGGGATGAAGGCTATGGCTGGCTGCAGATGTCTGCACAAAGGAAGAGATGCTCCATGCAGGTAGGGCAGTCCCAGTTCAGCCCTGAAGTCTTCCTGGTCTTGAACCAGTGACCGGCACCAATTCCTCTTGCTGGGCTGTAAAGCAGAGCAGAAACACCTTGGTTCACGGTCCTTGCATCCAGGTCAGCCTCAGCAAACCCAGCCAGCAGTCCCAGGGTTGAAGCAGGTGTAGGCACATTAATTCAACATGAAATAAAGTCCCCTTTTGGAAATTTCTGGAGATGTTTGTGCAATACTTGGGTCCTCCTTGTCCCCACAAGCCCTTGACTTTCCACAGGTGGAAACTGAGTGGGAAGAAAGCTCCTGATAACCCTTTTCTGGGAGGTAGCAGAGCCCCTTTCTTGTGCGCCCTCCACTGTTCCTGCCAGCTGGCACACAGCTGAAGAGCCCTGTCCTCTGGGGGAACAGGGGCTTGCCCAGTGTGGTCCCGACAGCCACGGGCTGCCAGTGGAGCTGCCCTGATGGAGTGGAAGGAGCTGCTCAGGGACATGGCGGGGAAAGGTCCAGGCAAGGACCGATGCCCGAGAGCCCCACAGAGGCCACTGAAGGCAGAAAGGACCCCCGGGTGCAGCTCAGCATCCCCCACTCCCTGCTGGCACCGGATGCAAATCCAGCCTTAGGGGCACCCTTTCCAGCTCCCCAGACCCTGCAGCCGGTTCTTAACCGATGGGGCGGGAAGCTGTGCTAGGGCGAGGGGCTTCAGCACCGGTGTTGTGGAGGGGCTTAGGCCTCTGGCATGGGGGTCAGATCGCGGGCTGGCTGGTGCACAGCCAGGACTCCCCACCGCTGTGCCGGGGAGCTTGTGGCTGGGGAGGAGGGAGTAGACATGCAGGGTCGGGGGCTCCGGAGGGGTGGTGATTTGGGCAGAAAAAGCGCCGGGGGGCAGCCGGAGGAGGTTGCTCGGGGGGCACTGCGGACGCTTGGCCAGCCCCGAGCTGAGCGGAGCATCCCCGGTCCCGGCCCCCTCGCTCGGTCCCGGGCAGGGACCCACCCCCGGCGGCGTGGGGCGAGGGGGGCGCCCCCGCCTTGACGTCAGGAGAAGGGTTTATAAAGGCGACGGGAGGCGAGGAGATCCCCAACGCCGGAGCCGAGCCGCAGCGGAGCCGCCAGCGCCGACCCGCCGCCGCTGCCTCTCCGCGCCCGACCCGCCGGCGAGATGCTGTCGTGCCGCCTCCAGTGCGCCCTGGCCCTGATCTCCATCGCCCTGGCCCTCGGCACCGTCTCGGCCGCCCCGTCGGACCCGCGGCTCCGGCAGTTCCTGCAGAAGTCCTTGGCTGCTGCCGCCGGGAAGCAGGTGAGAGCCCCGCGACGGGGCGGCCACCGCTCGGGCACCCCGACGGCCCTGCTGCAGACCCCCACTTCTCTCCTGCAGTCCCACACTTCTCCTCCAGAGATCCCCCCTGATTCCCCGTTGCAGACCCTCCGTTTCCCTAGCAGAGCCCTTGGCACCTCCATTGCATGCCCCCAGCTTCACTGCTGCAGAGCCCTCCAGTTCCCCACTGGACACCCCAGGGCCCTCAGTGTAGTTTCTCACCAGACCTTTGCTCTGTCCCCATTTCAGACCCCCAGTTGCTTGGTGCAGACCCCAGTTCCCTGACAGATGCTGTAGTTCCCTGACAGATGCCATAGTTCCCTGCGGAAGCTGAGCCAGTGACAGGCTAGGCAGCTGGGGGTGGGAAGGGGAGACACCCCCCAGCCCAGCCCAGCTGGGTGCTGATGGAGAATTAGGAGCAGCTGCTGCTGGGGCAGAGCCCCTGGTGAAGCTCTTCAGGGTTTCTCCAGGGTGCAGAACCAAGGCAGCTGCCCTGATGCAGCAGGAGGTTGTCCTTATCTGTGCAAGGGGCCAGCCAAGGCTCGGAGGAAAAATAATTCCCAGTGAGAGGGTGACCCAAATCAGCCTCCCCTGAAAGCTCCCCCAAAGACCTTTCCCATGTCACTTTAGCCACAGCCTCGTAGCATCCTTGCTGAGTCCGGTACAGTGTGCTGGAGCAGTGGGAGGGGAAGGTAATGTGGTGCTTAGATGGGTTCATTCCCTGTCGTGGACAGGACGGTGGTCACTTCTCCACACCAGGTAGATGTCAGCCCTCTTCTGCTCTGCTTTTTTTTGTAGGCACAGCTGCTGCGTAGCAGCTGTCAGGCTGGGCTCTTTGGAAAACCAGGGTTCCCTTTCTCCTCCAGAGTCCTGCATGTCTCTAATCTGCACACAAAGGTGTCTTAGATGGACAGAGTGGTGAGTCCCCAAAAGCCAAGGAGTAATTGTTGTCTCTTTCTCTCTTTTCCCCCAAGGAGCTGGCCAAGTACTTTTTGGCAGAACTGCTCTCAGAGCCAAGCCAGACAGAAAATGAAGCCCTGGAGTCTGAGGACTTGTCCCGAGGGGCTGAGCAGGATGAAGTGAGACTGGAGCTGGAGCGCTCGGCTAACTCAAACCCCGCTCTGGCACCCCGGGAACGCAAAGCGGGCTGCAAGAACTTCTTCTGGAAAACTTTCACATCCTGTTAGCTTTTGAAACCCACCTCTTCTCCCCATCCATCCCTGCCTTCTTCCTAGCCCCAGCCCTGAGCAGAACCTTCACCATAAAAGGCGAAGACTGTAAATACACAATCCACGGTTATGGTGAAATTAAACAAGGAAAAATTGAGTTTGATTTCCAGTTGTTTTAATAAAACTTTCTGTTCCAATTGTACATGATTCGCTTGAGTTGTGATTTCTGACTAGTCCTTTAATGACATGCACTCTGCAGCTCTTTCAGATGTACTATTTTTAATTCTTTGTTGCAATAAAGTTTATGTTTCAAACGGTGATGTAGAGACTTGGTGGTCAATGAGAAAACCTAAGTCACCTCTCAGGCTGCTTGTTTTCAAAATGCTGCCCATCTTGGGGCAGCAGCAGCAAACAGCATCCACACATATGCACACACATACATTATCTGTTAAAGCGATTTCTTTTTGTTGTTTGTTTGCTGTGGTCTTTCTAAGGGACCCAGAGACACAGTGGTATTTTGAACGTCAAATCACTGTAATTGTGACTGAGTCAAATCCACAGCACCGGCACTTCAATCAGTCTAGAGGATTTACACCCATCACCAGAAGCATCACTATAAATCACAGGTGTGTATTCCAGGTGATGGGGGTTAGGAAAGTAGTTCACAGTACAAATTTACTCCACACATACCTTATTCTGTTCTCAGCCACAAAGACTAAAAGGTTTTCTTACCTGGTATATTTTACTCCTTACAATATCCCTGATAAACACTGCTTCTGAGATTCCTTCGTAAAGTTTTCCTTTGTTCTGCTGCACGGGAGGAGGTTTTGCATCCCTGTAAAACTAAGATGTTAACCCTATGCCACCATTTCTTCGTCATCTAAAGGAACTGGTTACTGCAGCTTTTTTACCCACTGCATCATCGTTAAAGACAATATTAAAAGGTTCAGTGTGGCAGGAGAGAGCATCAGGAAAAAGACAGGTTTCTCTCAATGGAAGATAAATTCTTTGTGCTTTTGCAGAGCCTCTTCACTTTCTGGCCATGCTGGTTTGTGATGTGCAACCGTGGGTGAGTTGGAGCCACAGAATACACATCCTGCAAGGGGGACAGATATCACTTCTATGAGAAAGTCACCATTCAGGATTAAAGGTAACAAACATTTCGTAACCATCGTATGTGAAGGAAAGGTGGAAAATGGGAGATCTTAGAGATGTTCACGGCTGAAGGGCTGAGCACGACGCTGGTGGAGGTGGATTCCCCATCTGAGGGCATGTTAAGTCGCTTCTGATCTGTGCTTAGCGTAGCTCTCTGTGGGGGTTGTTGCTTTTATTCTTGGTCTGCGCCTCCTTTCCCTGTGGGCAGGAATCTCCTTAGATTTGAGTTGGAGGCAGGTTAATCCTTTGTCCTTGGGAACTATAGCAGTGAAACGTGAAATCCCAGCCCTGCCATGCTCACTCACCACAGGGCTGGGCCACTCCACCACCGACCGGCAAGAGGCCAAGGCAGCGGGGGACGTGTGGGGTGGGGAGCCGCTGGCATCGCCCCCCCCCGAGCCCAGCGGCAGGACTGGATGCTGCTCTCCCTTCCTGGAGCAGGGCAGCTGCGGCTGCTGCCGGTGCTGCAGGCAGGTTAAGGGCTGCCTGCTCCCTGCCTGGCTGCTGGGAAGCTGAATCCTGCACCCACTGGAGAAGACTTGCCGTGATGTGATCTTGAGTCTCACCAGCTCCTGGGAGCCTCCTCTCCTCCTCCCTCATATGAGGAGTAGGTTTTGCAGTACGGTGGGGTTGAGGGCTCCGTCCTCTTTACTGGAGCTGGGTGTGTTGCAGAATGGGCAGGGAATGGTGATCCCCGCAGTGTTTCAGGGGGGCAGGGGGAGAGCACTGGCAGGGAACTCTTTTTCACCCCCTGGATTTCTGTGGCTGGTACAGCTGTGGAGAGTGCAGGATTAACTCACCTTTGGGAGAGGGGCAGGGCTGGCATCGTTGGGGGCAAAGCCTCCAAAAAGACATTTGAGAAGCACAGGTAATGTAGATCGTTTCTCAGCCCTAAAAGCAGACAGGGTGAGAAGATTATCCCATTTGAAAGAGTGGAGGCAGACTCTCTAAGGAGACAACAATAGTCCTAGCTCATGTCTGATACCTTTTTTGCTGTGCATCATCAAGGGAGCAGATTTTCGGGGATTCAGTAAAGCAGACACCTCCCCATCCCTGGCTGCTCACTCCTGTCTTGACTGAGGTTCCACTTAGCTTTCAAAAAGCAGCTAATTCTTCAGTGCTGAGACAGCTTCAAGACAGCGACTACAGGAACAGAAAGGGGGTGGAAGTGCCAGGGGCTTGAATATTCTTATGCACTGAGTCCATATTTCATGGGATATAAATAGACCACTCCTCGCCTGAGGTTTTTCTTCATGGTCCCTATGTTCAGCCAGTGCTTCTGAAGGGAGTTTAATCCTGGCAATTGCTGGAGTGAAAGTCATTGCAAATAAGGATGTGGATGATCCTCAAGCACAAGCAGGAATTAAAGACAGTGATTCACATGTTACACCAGCCTGTTTCAGCAATACGGCTGGCGTCACATCACGGCAGCTTCTGCGAAGCTAAATGAAGATATGCTGGTGGAATCACGTGCGAATGTCCTCAGTTCAGAGGCAGAAAGACAAACCCTCTCCTTCCATCAACTCGGGAGCTCCTGGGGTTTGGGGAAGCGGCTCCCAGGGTATTAAATATGGTATCACCATGTGTAATTACACTGCAGCAGCTCCAGCAATCCCAGGTGCTGGGAGTCGTACAAACAGAACGCAAAAGACAGTCTTGGCCTGCTGAGGTAAAAAGACTAGAAAGACAAAGGAAGATTTATTGTTTCTCTTTGATAGGTGGGAAAAATGGGATAAAGAGATTAAATGACTGTGTTTAATCCCTGGCCACACAGCCACGAAACAGTGTTCCAGGCTGGGAAGACTCTTGCTGGGCAAGGCTGAGTGTGGGATGAGCACATAGATATGGTCATCTCCCATGGGCCAGAGCTGCCAAAGGGGAGAGCAGTTTTTGTGAGAGGTTTTTCAAGTGATGTTCTCTGGAGTTCAATGGAGCAGCAGCCTCAGCACGGGCCAGAGGGAGGTGAGGGGCTGTGATGATCCGTATGTGGCTGATTCATCTCCCCTTTTGCACTCGGTGTCACGGGCAGACCCAGAGCAATCCCCATTCCAGCAGGTATCTTCAACCCGATGATTCATCTGAGTGAGGCAGTGCAGGGAAATGTCCATGGGGAACCAAATAAAAGGGCTCAAAATTGCTGTCTGAAAAGTTACTTTTAACGAAAATGAGAAAAGCTTGTATGAGGCCTGGAAACACACATCCCTCGATGGGAAGTCAGTGAGGAGCTGCTCAGCCATCCCCAGCAGCAAACTCTCTGACTAACGATGCCAGGGGGTCATTCACTCTAGGAAGCAGGTCAGGGTCTTTTTAAAGTGCATTCCAAATTGGTAAAAAAGGCAAGTCTTCCTTGGCCTGAAAGGCTCATTGGTGACAGATAGATTGAAACGATCCTAGCTGTGGTGCAGAGCGAATACTTGTGGGATCCAGATTTCACAACCTGTGTCCACTCTGGCACCAGATCGCTCCTTTTGGTTCTGCAGAAAAGACCAAGAACGCGGACCCATGAGCACAGCTACCCTTCACTCAGAACAGCCTGTAAGATGCTCTGTGCTGCTTTTGCATTTGTGCTCTGCCTGTGTACCTCCGAGCAAGCGTTACACTGTCACTCTGATCTGCAGCCACAAGGAGCATCTCAGATTCCCAGACCTCTGCTCTCCCCACAGGAATCTTCTTCCCTTTCATCCTGCCCAACTCCAGCACCTCTGGGGAGCACCAGAACACGCCCCAGCCCCCTTATGGGTCAGCACCGGGTTTTGAGAAGAAGTACTTGCTGTTGCGAGTCCTAGTTCTCTGAATGCGAAGCAGCAGGATGTTTATAGACCAAGGTGAGAAAAGCTATACCTGGGCAATAAAAGTTATTATGATAAAGGAACAAACTGTACTCCCTGCTTTCTGAACACCTTCTGACTCTTTGACAGCTTCTCACCAGAACAGTGCAATAAAACTCACTTACACTCTGCATTTTCTTTTCCTTTGTTTTATTAGGGAATTATTTGTTACTTTTTGTCAGCACCTAATTGCACTTCTGAGAACAGCCATTTGGCCAGATACTGTGAATACTTCAGAAGACTTTTTGGATCCCAGTCTTAGGAGATTTACCCCATAAACAACTTGTAGAACACAAACAAAAAATAACAAGGTCACAAAAGAACTACCAAGTTCAGTTTTTCTCAAATGTATAGTACAAATGCCAGTTTGTCCCATGAACTAAAATTTCTACCATCATCTGAAAAAGAAACCCACCTGGTCATTCAATTAACAAAATTAATTTAATGAAGGTCCCCAGTGTTTCAAATCAAGAGATTCCCTGAGAAAGCATAAAATGATGCACTCAAATCCAGACTTTGTTCATCACCTGAGTTGGCTGCTGGACCAGAGGGAGAGTGGCCTGGTCCTGCACACAATACCAGAGCATCCCTCACAATGCTCTCCACTGCATTCCCCTCCCGCACAGCTGGCTCTTGCAACCACAGCCCGCCATGCTCCGTGGTGGGAGGGAGGAAGCTCTCCTTGCGTCCAGCCCTGGCAAAGCATCCCCAGGAGGTGAGCCTAGAGACGGTCCCAGGTCCTCTCTTGCTTTTCCCTCAATCATTGTTAGGAGAGTCCCCCAGGCATGGAGCAGAAGCTGGTGAATCTCCCAAAGACCAGCAATAAACCCAGCACTGCTGTGTCCTGAGGTAGAGTGTTTGCTCCCTTACATAGCTCTGTGTTCTGCCTTCAAGGAAAATCTCTCCTTCTGCTCAGGACTGAGATTTAAGGAAGGAAAAGATTCCTCCTGGTGACTGGCTGCCACATCTTCAAGGCTCTTTTGTAAAACTTTGGTGCTGCCTCTTTTCTTCCCTATATTACTTCTTGTGTTTGTCAAGGTTTGTGGTTCTTCCCAGAGGCTGCTCTGCTCCCCATGCCAGCCCCTTCCCCAAAGGGTGCAATGTGGGGAGACATCGCTGAGCAGAAGCCAAGGAATGGGGTGCACTGCAGCCAGCAGAGAGAGCCAAAGAGCACAGATTGTCCTATTTATGGTCTACATCTGCAAGACCAGATGCTTAGGATGGCTGCCTTCTGTGCCAGGGGCTGTCCAAGCTCACTAGAGGGAGATGGGCTGGAGACAAGGGTCCCGCAAAGGGGCTTTCCATGGAGCGGCACTTGCAGAGGCCAGAGCTGTGTGAGGATGCAGGCAATGCTGCTGCGACGACGATTTTTCCCCCAAACTATGTGCCTGCTTTTCATTTCTAAGGGGCATTTCTCGTGTCAGTGTTGCCAAGTTTTAATGGATTGGAAGAAAGATAAATAACATGAAAGTAAGTCAACTAGTGTTAAACGCAGTGGAGTTTGTTCTAATGGCAACCTGTAAGAAATCGCTTTCATGCAAATCTTCTTCCCTTAGAATGTTTTTGTTGTTGTTTTTCAGCATCCAAAACAATTCCTTATTCACTCAGCCATTCTGAAACTTCACAGCTTAAGCAGCATTGGCAAAGGCAGAGGGAGGAAAGGTTACATCCAGTTAAAGGCTCAGGGGACCAGATGGCCCGTGGTGGTGGCACTTTGGCACAATGTGTGGCAGTCACCGTTTCCCAGACGTGAGAGCTCCAGGCTGCAGGAGACTGTATCTTCCATAGCTTGAATAAACAGCCCCCAGAGGCAATGGGGGCTGGAGGTTATGTTACCTGTACTGATGTCTTCTCCTCCCAATTGCAAGAAGTGGTCCTGGACCTGGGGGTCTCAGACCTTGCTGTGCGAAGAATGGTAGCTTCTTGTGGCAATAAGACACCACCACACCGGTGTGGATCCCCACGGGCTGTCCCCCCAGCACAGTTGGGATCACACCAACCTCACAATGGCTGGTGCTCTCCAGGGCTGTTCCGTGGGTTCCATGCACTCTACCAAGGGGGACTCAAAGCTGCTACCCTAACATCTCCATTCCCCTTGATACGACCTAGTAGCAGGAACACCCAGTAATACTTTCTCGCTCCTGATCTGAGGTCCTTGGAAGGAAACCCCATCATCCTTGAAAGGACAGAGGCCAACAGCAAACAGGAAAATTGGTCTCAAGTAACATGTTTGAACCAGAGCTCTCAGCAGAAGAGTGTAGGAAAAAGGCATTGGCTGTTCTCCCTGAAACCTGCATACAGAATTTGGAAAGCAACGACTGGAAAGAGAGGCTTTCCAGTATGGATACCCTTCAGAAAACTGTTGGGGAGATGAAGAAAAGTGAAATACCATGCCAAGCCCTGGTGAGACTGCTGTCACAAAGACACAAGGAAACAAAGCTCCAGGTGATGCAGAAGAAACTTCACACCATCACCTTGCTAGCCCAGAAAGGGAACTTCTCCAGAACATCTGCCCAAATTGTCCTGGAAAGTGTGGTAGAAATGGTGGGAGATGTGTTATGCAGCAACAATGCTCAAGGAGCCCTGACAGCTATAGCGGAGGCATGTTCATTGCCTTGGACTGCAAAGATAGCCATGTTGTTGGCCTTCTCACAGAATAACTGCAGGATCCATTCCAAGATCTTGGACTGGCTGTCAAATGCAATTTTGGAGTTTGGCTTTGCAGGGATGCAGGCCAAGGCACTGGTCAATACCCTGAAGATCGCTCTTGCTTCTGTTCACTCAGGTGTGCAGAGATCAGCCATCACTTTGCTGGGGGTTATTTACCTGTACATGGGAGACTCATTGAGAGCACTGATTGAGAGTGAAGAGCTGCCGCTTCTTCCCCAGATAGATGCTGAGCTGGAGAAGTTGCATGGACAGGTCCCACCAATTCCCAGTCGTGCCAAGCCCAAGCCACACCTAGATGACAGGGCCCAGGAGGAGCCAGGGGATCACAGAAGGACTGAAGCCATAGACATTGGTGACAGGATCACACCAGAGCTGGTGTCAAAGCTGCAGGAGAAGAACTGGACCATCCAGAGGGAGGGCCTGGAGGAGGTTGCAGGCATCCTTCAGGATGCCAGACTGATCCAGCCAAACATAGGAGAGCTCCCAAGAGCCCTGAGGGCTTGTCTCTGCAACCCAAACCCCACCCTGGTACAGATGGCTCTGAGGGTTCTCCAGCAACTGTCCACAGCCATGGGTTCAAACATCAAACAGCATATGAAGGACTTGGGCTTTCCCCTCATTGCTCTGTTTAGGGAAAGCAAGAGCAACACAAGAGCTGCTGCCCTGGCCGCTGTGAATGCCTGGGCTGCACAGATCAACATATTGGAGTGGCTGGAAGGGCAAGACATTTCAGAAGGTCCAGGTGAAGGAGTGCCTTCACAGAAGCAAGTGCTGGTGCAGTGGTTGGCTGAACAGCTGCCAACCCTCAAGTCAGCTCCCTTGGACCTGCTTCGGTGTGTGCCTCACCTCTACTCTTCCCTGCAGGACAGCAACAGGGACGTGCGGACAGCCTCACAGGCAGCCCTGCCTTTCTTCATAATGCACCTTGGCTTTGAGAAGATGATTGAGGCCACCAGTCAGCTGAAGGCAGCTGCAAAGGACCATGTACTTGCGATACTAGAGAATGCCAATGACAGTCCATCAGCCCAGTCCACTGCTTCTGCTAGGTCACTTTGCAGACATCCTAGAGTCACCACCACAACTGCTTTCCCCTCTGTTCTAACCACACCACCTGTAGCAACAGCCTTGTCTTCACATGCATCAGCTAAAGGGCCAGCACACAAAACCAGAGGAGAGGGTAAGGAGGGTCCCAAGGCACCCAAGTCAAGAGAAACAATACTGATGGACACAGGTGCAGCCAAGGGAAAAGCACAAATGAATTTGACTCTGAAGGATGGGGTCAGCAAACTGGGACCTATCTTCATCATTGTTCCCAAGGGGAAAGAGCAGAGAATGAGGGACGAGAAAGGCAGCAAGGTGCTGCAGTGGAACTTCACTGCTCCCAGTGACAGGTATGTCAAGCAGCTGAAAGCTCAGATGAGCGGCTGTGTGTCCAGCAGTTTCCAGGCAGAAATGTTCCACTCCAGCTTCACACACCACATCAAAGCCTTGGCCATCATGGCCAAGCACTTAGAGACAGAGAAGGAAGGAGTTATCAGCTGCCTGGACCTGATCCTGAAGTGGCTCACCCTGCGTTTCTTTGACACCAACACATGGGTACTTATCAAGAGCCTAGATTACCTCAATCTGCTGCTAACCTTGCTGATCCAAGAAAAGTACCAGCTGATGGACAATGAGGCATTTTCCTTACTCCCATACCTGGTCCTGAAGATGGGGGAGCCAAGGCAAACTGTTCTTAAATTGCTGCATGCCACCCTGAAGAGGATTTGCCTGGTGTACCCAGCTAGGAAGGTGTTTGGCTTCCTCATGGAAGGTATCAAGTCCAATAACACTAAGCAGCAGGAAGGCTGCCTGGTGGAGATGGGTTATCTCCTTGAAACGTACGGCCTGGGAGTATGTGGGCCAAGCCCTAGCAAAGCCTTGAAGAGGATAGCTGCCTTCCTTGGAGACCAAGACAGTGCTATTCATCATGCTGCTCTAAACATTATGGTCACAGCTTGCAAAACTCATGGGGAAGCCCTGTTCAAAATGGTTGGGCATCTTCCTGAAGAACATATGAGGATGCTGGGAGAAATTGCTAAACAGCAGCCTGGTAGGTCAAGAATTTCTTCAGCAAAGCATTATAGTGAGAAAACTCAGCATGGTTCAAATGCAAGATCTGAAGTCACCTGTCAGCATGCAGGAGATGCACCCTCTAAGCTAGATTCCACCAGCTCTGAAGGAGGGAATTTCAACACAGTGAGTGTGGCTCCTCAAACATTGCCTCCACCTGTAGGTGAGCAAGCGAGCAGGCTGGTCTCCAGAAAATACAATCTGTTTAGACTGAAGGATATCATTCAGTTGGAAACGATCCCTGAATTCCAAACCCTACCTATCTCCATAGACACTGATGACACATGTCATAACATCACCTCCACCATTAATTCCCTTATTTGTCGCATTAGCAGTGGCGATACTGACACCAGCGTCCAGGCAATGAAAGAAACTGAGGAGATCCTGAGACAGAAGAACAAAGTAGGAGCCATGTCTGGGCACATTAATGAGTTCCTTGTAGCCAGCTTTCAATCACTCAAGTTTATCAACCAGCAAAAGGAAGCAGATAAGAAATGGCAGAAGGAACAACTCATTCTGCGATGCAAATGCGTTATCCAGGTCTGTAACTGTGTCTTCCAGGAGATAAAACTGGCTCAGGAGGTCTCAGTGGAAGTGCTTAAGGCTATAATGCACAACCTCTTTACCTTAATGCTAGACTTCCTGGATGGAGACCTAGAGGAAGATCAGAAGCTCATACAGTCCATTAATGTCCTCACAAAGAGGGTGTTGGAAAAATCTGACCAGACAAGGATTTTTCGTGCCTTGCTGAAACTGCTCCAAGACAGCCTGCTGGGTGAGGGCAGCCCAGACAAGTTTTCTGACCTGCTGGCCAAGTGCCTGTGGAGGGCCACATGGCTTCTCCCAGCCACCATCAGCACCATCAACCTGGATGAAATCCTGCTGGATGCCCACATGCTCATGAAGGCTCTCTCAAAGGAAAAACTGAAGCAGAGCACAAACAAACACACACTGTGGCCACTGAAAACTCTGCTGCATAACCTGTGCAAGCTGAAAGGAGCAAGGATCCTGGACCATCTCACTCTGATTGAGGATGCAGCTGGCTCTGAGGTGGAAGTTTACCTCCGAAAGACAGTCAGTCCTACTGCCAAGCATGGAGCAAAGGAAACCACTGTAGGAGCAGGGGAGGAGGATCCCTGGGCAGCTTGCAGGCTTGCAAAGGACAAAGCAGGTGATGTTTTAGAGAGCATCTTCTAGAAGATTTGTGGGAGGGTCTAGGGGAGTTAAATTAATGTAAGAAAAAATGGCCCAGGGGAAAGTTGGAGTCTTTTCTAGAAAACCTCTGCCTCCTCTTGCAGAGCTATGTGAAGCAAAGCCTGGCCATCATCTGCACAGAACAGGACACCAGAGAGCATCTTCCTCCTCCTTTGGGGACGTAACATGAGGGGAAGCATCTCCCTTTAGATCAACAGGGATCCCTGGAGGGACTATAAAGGGGAAGGCTGTCACACCATCCCACCACCTGGAAAACCTGCCATTCACCCGCGGCAGCAACACTGCCTTGAGAGCGAGACAGCCCATGGCAGGTTCCCTGCGAGTCAGCTCCCCTCGAAGGGCACTAAAGTCATGCTTCTCCCTCCTTTCCAGGGCTGTACAACAGTAATGTCCCTGGGGGCATGGAGAACCACGACCAAAGATAGCATCGGGACCTCACAACTAGCCAGCCCTCCTTCACACATGCATCAAGGGGCAGATGGGTGAACCACGAACCAATAAAAAAAGAACTCCAGCATGAATATTGGGTGAGTTACCTGTGTGCGGGAGCCCAGGGGTGCAACCTCTAGGAAGTAGCCCCAGTTTCTGGTTGATGTCTCTGTTGCTGTTGTTCAGAAGAGCGAAGAGTGGGGTTGGTAGTGCTGGGGCACAGGTACTCAGCTAGGGAGAATTAAAAGAGGGCATGTACCTACGGAGATGTCACTCCAGCTCAGGCTGGGCTCCGCGGGTGAGCATGTGGAGGCTGATCCCTTCCCCAAGGGGTGTGGGTAAATAGAAAGAAGAGTGAAGTGCTGCTCTTTCCAAAGCCGAAGAGGAGATAGGTCTTAAGACCAGGAGAGACGCAACCCAGACAAAGTGAAGAGGGTCTCCCAGGTTTCCTGGGTGCTGCAAGGAACAGCTATAAGGTTTGCTTGTTTCCAGAGCTCAGAGTCTTCATGTTTCCATGTCACAGGACAACTTTTTAGCCTTTAAAAAAATAAAGTGAGTGAGACCAAAGCCTTGGGACAAAACCGAACTGGGAATACACAAATCTGGCCAGAGCACAGGGCAGCAAGCCATTGGGGTGCTGACCCTGCCCAGAGGACTTCCACAGGAGTCCTTCCAACTCAGGATTTTCTAGCAGTCAAAACATTCACAGTCAGTGAAGCTTCAGATCAACAGTGCCCTTGTTCCTAGCTGGGAGCTGCCTGAAGAGATCGGGGCTTTCAAGCAGCATTTCTGCCTTTCTGCACTATGGCCACCAGTTGCACAATGAGCCTACCAAAGGCACAGGTTGCAATAGGAAATTCATCAGGTAAAGCGATTCATACAAGTTTCTGTTTTGTCTCAGGTAAAATCAGTAAGACACAGACTTTCTAACCTGCTTCCACGTGTCAAACTGAAAGAGTTCAAGAAAGCAGACTTGCTATGGGACAACTGCAGAATGCCAGTGCCTGATCCCAGCCCATCCCTTCCAGGGTGCCCAAGGAGCACTCTGCTATTCTCATGTAAAACCACCTTGATTTGTGTTTAACACCCCTCTTGCCTGTAAGTTCCCGAAGGCAGGACTCCTCTAGCTTTGTGTCATGTGTAACTGTAAGCACTTCAAGGATGCTCTCTAAATTACAAGGCCTGTTTACTAAGACACAATTCAGCCAATTACAAAATGCTGTTAAGCATTTGTACTCAGACAGAGCAAGCCAGCCGCCTGGTGAACATGGCAAATCTATATTTTTAATTAAAATACAGAAAAAAGAATACACAGCCTGAATACTGGCCAATAAGAAAAATACACCCCAGAGATCTCAAAGTGTAATTACCCTTTCTGAATGGCCAAAATGACTTGTTTGCTGCAGACTATAACTCTCTCTAATGCCGCTACAAAGTCATGGCCACCCCTTCACCTATCCCATTCATCCAGTGCTGTACCTGCCCAGGGGCTGTGCCAGTATCTATGAAATCAGGCTGTGATACATCCATATCTACTTTCTGCTTTATTTTCTGGCTGGTTAGCTGAAGGATTCCAAATAAGAACGTGACTGAAGCCTCTACAGTTTTTATTCTTTGATTCCTTCCTGTTCTGTCCTTGGGATGCCCTCTCTTTTTGTGCTAACGGACATAAACTTCTTTAAGGCCGGAGTGGAGCTGTGTAGCTCACATGCAACGCAAAATGGTGCCCTTTATGTGGCTTTCCAAAAGTAAATTCATACCCATGTTGAGCTGTGAGGTCAGGCGACTGGACATGCTGTTCCAGGTTTCCTTCAGTGCTGTGCTCCCTTTTTGCTGGTAATCAGTGCCCCACAAGCAGCTGTTTTTATAGCTTCGTCTCCACTAGCTCCTGGAAATGCTTTGTATGGATGCATGAGCATCATTCCAGCACAGTTACCAGGGGGTGCTGTCTAGCTACTGCCCTGCCACTCAGGCCACACTGAAACTGGCCCAGGAATAGTGTTTCCCTTGCAAAAGCCTCTCTGGCAACATGTTATCATCAAGCTGTCCTCCCGATCCCTGCTGCAGCTGTGGTGCTGCATCTGGCACACCGCTGGAGGAAAAGCCATTACCCAGCAGACAGCACCGATGTGCTGAGGCCATACACTATGTTGTAGCCAGGGGACACAGGCAGACTCCTCTTCTACAATGCTGAAGACCTGATTCATTCCTTAAGGTTTCCAGAGACTGTATAAAACGAGGCAAAGTGAAATGTTTGGGAGGCTGGCAGTACTTGCCAGCCAGGCAGACTATTCATCACATTCTGATGTGTCAGCAGTCAGAAACCTGCTGTAGTGGGTGCAGCATGAATTCAAAAAAGAGAAGGTCCCTGCCCTGCAGATATTACATGCGATAGGAGATAAGTGCATCAGCAGAGATGCCCTGGAGTCCCGCAGCAGCAAGCAGCCTCTTGAATACTCCCAGTGTGTTCTCACGTGTGCCCCTCAGCACAGCACCTGAAAAGCAATCGGGAGTGCCCTGAATATCAGGATGATGATCTACAAGTTATTCTTCCTTGCACCTCCTTGTTGCTGGCAGAGAACACCTTGCCATGGAGTATCACGGTCCAGCATGAGTCTAACTGCTTATTCTGGGTTTTACCCAACAGTCACATTCGGGTGGTGCTATGAGAGAAAGCAAGGCTTAGAAATACGCTTTGCACTCAGATCTGGACAGTGGAGGCTTCTGTCCTGAAAGAGCTATTTCCAACATGGGTAACCCAGCCTGCCAGGAAATCATGCCTTCTGCCAGGGAAATTTTACATTTTTAGAGTCCCTCAGAAACAGGGGAGTGAGTTCCTGCCTGTGAAACAATGGTTAAGGAATGGACCCTAAGACACAGGATGAAACCTCAGGGTCCTGGGCTGCTCCTGCCAGCACCACATCCTGAGGTTTGCTGGAGAGCAATTCAATTTTCCCCCATCACGGACAGACAGTCCTCCAGGCTGTTCATCCTCCCCCACAGCTCTGGGGAAGAGCAAAGAGCAAAAGAGCACCTGGGTCGGGAGGCGAAGAAGGAGAGATGCAAAGAGCTCATAAGGGAGAGCTGACCTCATACCTTTTGCTCTTTCCTGGTTTGTCTCTCTTCCATTTGCTGGAATCATGACCAAACTGCGTGCTCAGGAGATAGCAGGGTCAGGGAGATCAATGAATTATAAATAAATACAGTAAAAACAAATCAATCAGAGGGATAAAAACATTCGACAGAGCCACGCTAATTAAAAATGTAATAATCCAGATAGCGGACATTTATTTAAAATTCTGCAACTACAGCTTTTAATCATCTAGGTTTAAATTAACAGCAGCAGTGAAGTGGCTGTGCAAATGCTTTTTCTGTAATGAACTGATATTAGAAAGCCAGCTCGGTGATCTCTCCCTGCCTCTCTCAGGCTAATTCTCACTCCTCTCGTTGTAAAATAACCTTTTGGTGTCATTTTCTTGTAGAATCTTGAAGCTGAAGACACAATATTGGAGCTAAATTAAATCCCCTTCACATATTTCTCTTCTTTCAAGCTGTAAAAATTGCTGGTATCAGTCATTCAGTCTAGTGCTGACGCAACCACACTTGAGGAGAACATCTGGGGGCCCCAAGAGTCATTATAGGGAAAATAAAATCTTATGTTACAATCAGTCAGCAATTAAAAGGCAGGATGCAGGAGGGTCAATCCTGCAAGCTGCTGAGCAGGCTTGGTGAGGAAATCAAATGGCAGACTTGTGATTGTCTGGGGCTCTTTTCATCTTCACTGGGTCAACTGAGAGGAGGCAAGAAAATTTCTAAGTCTGTTGCTGCCCAGCACGAATGGTCTTGGAAGTAGCTCGTGTTAATTTGGGTCGGTGCCGATCCAGAGGTCTCAGGTTTAGTACCTGCTCACCACCAGCTAACCTGGTTTGCAGGGCTGCAGGCAAATCTTGCCTTGTCTTGGCAGGTCCCAGCCAGGCTCGACATTCGAACAGACATGGTGTGGCTGAAGGCAGCGCTCAGCTTGCCACATGAAGCCCCCATGGTTAGAGTGGGCTTGACACAGGCACAGGAAAATCAGAGATGTGAAATCTCTCTGCACCTGGCATGGTTCTGATTTAGCAAAGTGATGGGTCTTATCTGCCCTGGGCAATTGTCACGATTTTTCTCCCACATATGTATCTACAGCTGCCCTGTAAAAGCATCTTTCCTACAGAACAGCCCAGTGTCTACCAGCCAAGATGTTGACAGGCATGCAATGCAGTGATGGAAGTGAGCAGATTTACAGACACCTGGCAAGTAAAACTGTTGAAGGCAAAGCCTTCCAGTCGCTTCTGTCCCGAGTGGGTTTGGACCAGCAGCCAATTCTCCATGGGCTGCAAAATCTCTCCAGGTCTGCAGCGCTGCCAGCCAGCACACCCAGGTCTGCTCTACCCTGCCTTTGCTCTGTCCCCTTGTCATGCTCTGCACAGGGAGCATCACAGCAGGGCAGAAACAGCCCCAAAAGTTCCTGAGCTCAAGACTCAGCTTCCAGCAATGCCCAGCATGTCTGTCCCACAGCTCATGCAGGTGACACTGCGGTGGTGGTCCTGCTCACAGCATTGGGATGCTCTATGCCTCAGCTGGATTGCAAGGAAAGGGACAAGAAGAAAAAAATATGGGGCAAAAATCATTTCAGACGTGTGAAAGATTACTGTGTGGGAAATAAACAACACAGGGAGAACATGAATGTGACTGTGTGTGCATGCCTACACGTGGGCTTCTGCATGTCTAAGTCACAGCTCCTTCCGGACCTGCTCACCCACTCCTGTTTTTTGGCCACTGTCACCAAACACAATTACCTACCTGCAGCCATAGTCCTCAGCACACGATTAAGGAGACCTTTGGAAAGAGAATTTCATCTCTCTAATTAGCACCAAACCCTCCTCTTTTTCCTGTTTACCCAAAGAGTGTGTAAATATACAGCGAGAGAGCAACTGAGAGTCACGCCGTCCTCACTGCCGCAATGGGCAAAGTAATTACCTGGCCTGCACATTAAGATTAATAAATATTAACTTTACTTGTGTTTTTACTGTCCACCTAAGATGGAAACAATGAGCTTTACTACTTAATCAAATTAGAGCGATAAAATTATTTCCCTTTTAGAAGGTCCATTTCTGTTTTGCTGGCAATTAATGTTGATGACTTGAGTCCCATCTTTAAAACATTTTGAAATATGGAAAATGGCAGAAGTGCCACAGTGCATTAATGGAGCCATAATACACATCAGGTAATAAAGCATGAAGAGCCTGTTTACTTTGAATACTCTAATTATTTGAGAGCTTTTTAAAAAAAGAACAAATGCAACATGTGAAAACTTCCATTTCATTTAAATATTTTTTTAAAAAACAAACAGAAAAAAAAAAAAGAACATTAAAAAAACCCCACCCTTTTTGAAGTGTTAGGGTTTTGAAATCCCCTGCAGCCAGGCCAGGTTCCAGGCAGACACTGAGGAGCAAATTTTTCTTTTTGTTTTTCTCTAGCTATTCTCTCTGTAGGGTGTGCAGGGCAGGGGCTTCAACTGCACCCTGGATTCTCATATAGCTGCCCCTGTACCATCCGTAAATGCCTCAAGGAATAAATGTGCCATCGCGTAGGAGACACTCCCCTCACTGGGCTGCAGGGGACAGAGTCACTGTCACTCCACCATTCAGCTACAGCCACAGAGAAGACAAAATTACATGGAAAAAGACTGAATGGCTGATACCGGAGAGAGGAAACATGGCCAAATACTTGCAGTCCACCTCCATGCGGCTCAGTAATGCGAGCGGGTTGGCTAGGACCAACCTCTTCCTTACTGCACCTATGCTGCTGTTTGTGTCCAAACACAGCTTCCCTGACCTGTTGCCTGCAGCTTAGTGAGTTCTCCTCCCTGGCCTGGGACATCTTAGCCTGTCCCAGCCCAAAACACACAGGTTAGCTTGCGCACTCTCACCCTGGTTTGATCAGGTAGCACCAAACAGCTGGTTGACGTGGGATTAGCTCAAGACCTTTGCAGCTGCACAAAGAACAAGGAGGTGCAGTATCTGACCCCAGATCTGATGGCCTGGTTTTTCTAAAGCACGGCTGTTCTCCCTGTTGCAGAGCATGGATTGCTTCACCAGTCAAGTGTATTTGCAAGGCTACACAAGCCAAGATAAATTTGCCCCCGAAGTAATAACTTTTCAATTACCTTCATTATTCCTTGCTCCATACAAGAACAGCACAACACCTCTTGAGGGAGCAGCGGAGTATTTTTCTCCAGGGTGCACATTTATTATTTTAAGAATCATTTAATTTTCCATCTGAACAAAAGGGGCGAATGTAGGTCCTGAATGGCTCCAGGGCCCCATTCAATACCTTGCCGCATTATCCATCATGACAATTACACATGGTAATTAATCTCTGAGAAACTTCAATACACGGATCTGAGAGCATTTGAGGTACCTGGCTCACGACTCTAGGAGCCCATGGAAAGAAGGCATCACGACTGGGAAGCATGCCACTATGCCAAAGAAACTCAGACAAAGTCTTTCGTACTGGAACTTTCAGCATACCGGTAACCTGCAGCCTGGCTTTCCAATGCCTCTCCCAAGCTCTGCTCCATCCCTGCAAGTCCCATTGCTAGGGCCAATGGGATTTACAGCATTTACGCAGTGATGCTCTGCACAACAGGTTCCCTATCGGGTCAGGCTGAAGGTGCTGCCAGTGTGAGAAATGTGACTAAATGCCACCACAGCAAATAGACCAGTAGATAAACAATTTACTCTCCAGGGTCTGCAGAGCAGGACTATCTCTCCATCAAAGTGACCTGCAGGGCTTGAACCAAAACCCACGGAGGGAGGAGGAGAAAGGTTTAATTACAGTTTCCATACCTAGAGGAAATACCAAGACAGCTCTGATCTTGTAGCTGAGGTCCTTCCCCGCCTCCAGCTGCTCTCTGCCACCCTTATTTGCCTTCCAGCATCCATTTAGAAAAGGCTGTCTGGTCTAGAGGTACTACCGTGGGATGCGAGTTTGTCTTTGCCACAGATCTAGCCAGGACTAGCTCTCCAGGATATTTCCAGACGATACCTACATGGCTGTGTGCTGGTCTGTAAAGCAATTCAGGGATCAAGCTGGGCACTGCAGGAGTGCACATGGCTGCAGGGCGCTCTTGTTCAAGAGCTCTCCCCACTGACAGGAGTGGGTGGACTCCTGTCACCTCCTCAGAAGCACAAGAAACAGCCTCAGATGAAGTAACAGCACTGTCACCAGGCTCAGAAAATAATGAGAACCTTAGCTTGCTTCGAAGCGTTTCAGTAACAGGTACTTGTCTCATGCTGAGAGGCCACTTCACACAACTGCATCCTTGCGCAAGCACAAGTGCTGGTGCCCAAGGACAGGCACCCTGGAGAGATTCCCCTCCGTGTTGCTAACACATCTATCAGCACTCAGCAGCGATGACAGCAGACAGTAACCCGGCACACAAGTGACATTCTGACCCTGTGCTCACACCTCTAGGGAACATTCCACCTCCAGCCCCCTGAGCCCATCACACAGACTGGCTGTGGGTCACCTGCCACCAGACACAAGAGCTGGCTGTTTCACTGGAAAGTTAAAGGTTAGCGGAACAGAGCAGTGTTTTTCACTGGATGACACTTGCCTCCTTACAGCTATTTCTTATCCTGTCCCCAGCACACTCCAGGCAGGTCACTGGAACCAGCATCCTTGCAGACCCCAAGGAAGGGATGGCTTGAGTCCTTAGAAAAGAGAAAGGTGAAAGTCAGTCCCTGGGATTTTATTTCTCTGAGTCTCTAGAAGATTAAAGGCAGTAGAAAGTCTGCTTGCATGATGGTCTTTGGTCAGGGGAAGCCAAGCAACAGAGAAGCAGGGGATTTTGGTAAATTCTTAGGCAAGCCCCAAACAGAGAAGCAGAGCTCCCTTTACCTTCATTTGTTCCTCAGTGCTGCAACTGTTCTAAAGCAGTTTCCTGCCTACAAGGACATGTCCAGGTATCAACCTGTGTCTGGCTCTCATGGTTTTTGCAAGGAGAAGCAGGCAGCAAGGTGAGTTGAAAGGGTAGAATTGACAAGCAGGGCAGCACAATGCATTGGTGAGTTCTCTACAGAGCTCACGGGAGGTAATCTGTAAGTCTGGCTAATCAGAAAATCATCACAGTCAGCTGTGGAGGTAAAGGGCTGCTCCTGAATTATCACTGCTCAGAGATCCATTACTAACAGGGGAGCAGAGAAAAGATATCTCAAGCATTTGCATTCCCTGCTATTTTCCTCTCTTTTTCTCTATTCAACTGATAAACAATTTATTTATTTACAATTCCCCAAATTATCACAAGCCTGGAAATACCGAGCTGTTGTCTCGTTTAGCAAACAGTCCCCCAGGGTGCCAAAAAGCATATGGGTCACTCAGCTCAGCAGAGAAGCATGACAATGTTCAGACGCTATCCCAGTATCCTCCTCCATCAAATTGTCCAAGGAATACGTCTTTTCCACAGTCCACCCCAGAGGCATGCTGTTTTTGCTGATAGTACATGCAGCTGTGGGGACCAGGAGAAATCCCTCTATCTCCTTGCTGCTGCTCACTGCCCTGCATGACATTTTATTTGTGTAATGTGCATGTTTTCTGCCTAAGACGCGGTCTCCCATCCTCTGAAAGTGTCAAGTGCCACCCAACTGGTCACCATTGAGTCTCTTGTATGCCCAGTTCCTCGCACTTCGGTGCTCTGTGCACTGAAACATTTGGCTGGAGTATTTTAAGGCCAGCGGTTTGCTATTCGACACAAACCAGGATGCCATATTCAGGTGAACATTTCCCAAGCTCTGATTAGGTTTGCAAGAGGACTCACATCCTCCTCTAAGCATCCTGGTGCACTCCTGCTGCACAAAATACATAGAGGGCTCAGTGAGGCAATGTCTGGACCTGGGCTCCTTTGCCAGCAAGATCCCTTAGAGTGGCCAGAAGAGCCTCTTTGCTGCTCTGCTTAAACCTTTGCAAGCAGCTAAATCAGCCTGTGTGCAAATACAAAATATGTGGTGTGTGTAGCTCTTTCATCTCTGCCTTCGTCTGCCTCTTGAAAAACAAAGCACTTAACTCTAATTGTGTAGACTGACTGTCAGCTAAGGATATGACAGCAGTGTGAGTTGCAGAGCAAGGAGCTTAGCAGATTTTTTAAAGCAGCATGGAGTGGGCTTTTTCCTGGAAGACCAGAGCACATCAGCACTGCCAGACCCATGAAACAAGGAGAACTGCTATCTTTTGGTAGCACCGTCAGACCAAGGAGCTGTGTAGAGATACTGATCTCACTGGGTCTTGCACAGATCAAGAAGCGATATAACAAACTTTCTTCCCGCGTAGTATTTAGAAGAGGCTCTGTGTTTCCTCTTGCTGGTGATTGGGGAATAGCTGCTATCAGATATCTGACACCATACAGGGGATCCAGAAATAACAAGAGAATAACATTGCTAATTAGCCTCATGGAGTAGTTTAACCAGCTCCCTCCGGAATACCTTCGTTGAACAGGGTTAGATTTCTTCCCTTCCCCCATTACTGATCCTCACATTTAATTACACTGGAAACCTGGCTGCGCCCAGCTCGGATGGAGTGTTTTACTGCTTATATGGTCTTTGCAGATAAGAGACGCTGCTGCTGTTGCACAAGTGGAGAAATGGTTTGTGGGGTTTTATATCTCCTTTGGGAGGCTGCAGCTCCAGCCACCTCAAGCAGTAAGACCAAGGCAGAGGTAGAAATCTATGAGTGGAAGCAATAATTCTCACTTTTTGTATAGGAGAAACATCACTGTCATTGTCTCAGTCCTTTCACCTAATTGGAGAGGCTAAAAATGGTAAATTGTCGGGTGAATGGTCCATGTGGGAGAGGGGAGATAGCATCGGTTCCAACTGATCTCACAAGTATAGTGACCTTCCTGAAGAGCTTACTCAAAGGGCGATGTCAGGCAGCGTCTGGAGAAAACAGGATGGACATCCCTTCCAGACAAGGCTATTCAAGGCAATGAAATTGATATGGTTAACAGCCAAGGTGAAACTGCAGTATGCAAATTCTTCCATCCCATGAACTGATCAGAACATTTTCAAGAAACACACAATTGGGTCCCTCCAGAAAGGGAGTGATCACCCCATGGATAAGAGAAGACACTGGACTGGAAACCCAGCGTTTATTCCAATATTTTTTTGTACCAGCCACTGATAAGACCTTTAAAATGGGAGCAGCATTACACTTGTTTCCCCAAAACACCATGACTATTTAGATTATAAATTCTTTAATATCAAGGCCTTGACATCATCTTCCCTCCCATGCTGTCACCGTTTGTCAATCCACTGTTTCATACACTGTGTCCACCCACAGCAAGGGACTGTGCCTGCCCTGAGACAAGACTAGCAGAGGGCTCAGCAGCATCCTAGAGCTCTTTATGATACAGTTGGACTTGGTTTCCATGTTAAACTAGCAAGAATTACATTTGAATCACATAATCGTACAAAATTTTCATCTTAGGAAAAGTCATTTTCTTCTGACAGGCTGAATCCCTCCCCTGCATCTCTTCTTAAACTAACACGGAGCTTTTCAGACAAAGATTTCAGACTAATTGTGCACAGCAGCAGGTTAATATGATCAAAGGAGCTAATAGGCTTTCATGTATACTTACATGGTATAAGACTCACAAATTCAAAGGCTGGATCAAGAGATTTGCGATAAGTTGCATGAGGATTATTTGTCTGCCTGTTGTGCAGTGGAGAACTTGCCTCTGCTCTGTTGCAGAAGTCAATGGAGTATTTGCCCAGGCTGGGGAATTGAAGCTTTCTCAATAACACCATACAGCTTTCGCCTTCTTCTATAAGCACAGGAAAACCGCAGTAGCTGGCATGAATCTAACCAAGTTCCTTGTACAAAAGGAACTGTGAGCCAGGCTTTGCAAAGCTGGGAAGATGCTCAGGGGCAGAGACTTTCTGCTGAGCAAGGGGCACCACGGCAGAAACAACAGGAGGAATGAGCAGAGGCTGGGAAGGAAACTACATATCAGGGCATGGGTTTTTTGGGGGGAAGATCAAGCAAACTTTGCCTAGCAAAAGCAAAGCCATCTTCATTGTTGGCTGTTTGAAATGAGTGAGCCCAAGGCAGAGGAAAACGTGCTGCTGGAGAGATGATGCTTTAAGCAGGGTCCAGGCAAAGCTTAACAGGTCTACTCTATTTACCTTGTGGAAAAATTGAGTGATGTGAGCATGGGACAATGAGAGAAGCCCATAAAAGGTAAGTGAGGCTTTTTTTGTAAAAGAGATACATCCACATTTCCAGTCTAAATCAAGAAGGTGAGGGATGTGAACCCAGGTTTCCTGTGTTCCTTGTGTCAGTCCGTCAGTAGAAGAACGAGGTGGAAACTCCATGGTTTTTTTCCTAAAAATTCCACAAATCCTTCTCTTTCTTTCCAGTTCCGAAGTAGAAAATCCAAAAATCTTTAAACTTTCCCAATGTTATTGCCTTGTAAAAACTATTTTAATTTAAATACTTTGTTTTAGTGAATTCAAGCTTCATTTTTATTTGACCTTTAAAGTTATATGAGAGATATATATCTCTCTCTCTTATAAAGTGTGGGTTTGTTTTCAAATCAGAAAAAAAATGGAAATTGACCAATGCCAGCATACGAATACAGGATAATTTGAGCCTCTTTTTCCTAGGCGATACTGTGCTGAAATTGATATGTTTTGAAAAAGAATTCCACTTGAAGGAAAAAAGCCTTTTCTCTTCCAAAACTCTAAAGTATTTCTGGCTTCTCTATTAGAGGTACAGCTGATTATCATCTCCCTTCTGCTGGTACAAATCGGTTGAATCCAGTGGAGCCCACAGCTGCAGCTGGGGTGTGACAGGCTGAGACCAGGAGCTGTGCCATACCGCGATCCTGGTGCAGCAAAAGGGGGATGATGGTGTTGAGGAGGCGGTAGAGTGTTGTAGTGTGGCTTTGTCATCTCCCTTTGTGTCCCCTGTGTCTCAGTTTTTGACCTGTTACTGTGAGAGAAAAGAAGGAAAAAAAAGGACATGGGGAGAATAATACATCGAGTGTTGCTACTGTGACCTTCTGGATCTGCAAAGCTTTGCAAAGCTCTGCAGGATCTCCCCAGGAAACATGACGCTTAACAAAGCGCTTTGCATGGCCTTTTTATTTCACTAGTAGATTTTTCACTTGGCTCAAAAGAGAAATATGGTCTGAGAATTGTTATCTGCTTAGAAAACAGAGAGGGGAAGAAAAGCGAGAAGCAGGGGAAAATCTGCCTTTCTGATACCCACGCTGCATGGACCAAAGTGCTGCACAGTCCATCCCCAAGCCTTCCCAACATCCCACATGGACAGATGATGTTAGGCAATGTACTCCTCTCCTTCCAACATAATTATCATTTCTGCACAGAAACACACAGCCTTTGGACATGAAAGCCCATTTCCTGGAAACATCAAACATGCAGATCCTGTCTGGGTAAAGAGAGAGAAGGGACATGTCCTGGGAGGTAGAGAAGACACCAAAGCTTGTGGGATGGGAGCCTTGGTGTCAAGCAGTGCCTAAAATATCTCCTTTGCATCATACTGGCTTTTAATAGTCACCAACCATGGAGGAACTGATTGAGCCCAGCAAGGGTCCAGCAAAATAGATAATTTCTCCCAGGCATCTAAAATTCATGAACACGGTGGTGGTCCCATCACACCATTGCTATGTGTTTGACGGCCCAGAGTCTCCCATGAAGGGTGAAAATATCAGGGGTAATATTTTTTTCCTCTGAGCAGAATACATTTGAGTTGTTAACGCATGGCTCACACTTCAGGCAGATCCTCACCAAAGGGCCAAGAGCTCGTCTAAGACCGCGTGTTGTAAATTAACTCTTAATGTGATGAATGCATTAAAGGACTGCTAGGCCTGAAGGATGTGCTCAGAAACCCAAAGTTCTGATTAAGGTCTTGATTCATAAAAGCTTTACGCACCACTTACGCAGGTTTCTTTATTGGAAATGTTACTTGGAAAGAGCTCTTGAGTGGCTTCTTCCCAGATAAATGGGGTTAGGAGTCTGGACACGCAGGCTCATACGTGTGCTTGCAAATATATATACTCCCAGAGGCAAGGAGATGGGGTGGACACGTGCAGAGTCTCCACACACTTGTTACACACTTCTGCCACACATGTCTGGTGTGTCCTGAGCCACCCATGCAGGAGTACAGAGGCTGAGCCCTGTGGAACAGGCAGTGGTCCTCCTCCATCCTCAGGCCCGTGCATTTCTGAGGCTGTAAGCCTTGGTCCTGCTCAGGAGTTTTTCTGTGCATGGCTACTGCAGTCTGCAAACAGGCCAGGGACTCCCCAGCCATAGGGCTGCCCTCTTTGCAGGGACTTTGGGACACAGCAGCCCCCTCGATGATCAAGGGTTTGGGCAGCATCTCCAGCTCGGACAGGGAAACTCGAGTGGGACCAACCAGGAGATGCTGAGCCAGGATGAGGGCTGGTGGAGAAGACCCAGACAAATAATGAAAAACTTCATTTTTCATTATTACTTTATAGATTTTTATTAGTTTCGTTTAGTTAATATTTTTTTAGTAACACTTTAGTGCCAGTGTTAGCTTAACAGTTGGACTCAATGATCTTGAGGGTCTCTTCCAGCTGAAATCATTCTATGATTCTATAAAACTCTTCCAAAAGGAAAGGCTCTGGGAAGTGACCCATGCTGGCTGAGGCAGGGTGCTGTGGATGGGATGAGCAAATGAAACCCTTTTCTTGTGCCTCACCTGTACAATCTTGGGGGCTTCACCTTTGCAAAGAGGTTCAGGGATTTTACATTGTAGAAACTGGAGCATGCCAGGCTGGCTTTTATCTCAGGGAAAGAGAGGCTGGGGGCCAGATGCACTGAATGGGAGGGGATGGTACCTGGACCACAGGACACAAGCAGCGTGTGTCCCCAAGGTGCTTTGACCAGGGCTGTGTCCCTGCAACCAGAGGTAATGAAGCAGCCTGCCAGCTCTGCTACCTGGGCTCCAGCTCAGGGGAAAATATGTCCCTTGAGGAATCAAGTTGTTTAATTTCCGTGTTGGCTGCGTGAAAGGGGCTATATGCCATTTTCTGTATCTTGCAGATCTATGGAGAAGAGCAGTCAGAAAATTGCTGGAAGATAAAAAATAATTCATATTAAACATGTCATTCCATGGGGATCCGGATGAATCAGGTTTTAAGTGACACCCCACGCTGATCATGACAAACATCCCACTTGCAAAGCAGCCCCAGGAATTTTACAGCCTTTACTTGAATAGCTTACACGGAGAAACAAGGAGAGTCTGCTGAGCGCTGAGCAGCAGGGTAGTGCTGTGCTCCGTGCTGTTTCTACCTTGTGCCATAGGTTGAAGGACAGCTACAATAACGCTGGCTCTTGCACAAACAGCCACACCGACCTCGCTGACTCCGTCAGCCTCTGCAATCTGCAGGCAGCGTGTTTTGGAAATGTGCTACCTCTGTGCAGAAGCCTGCCGCCTTGTATCTGGTTTAAATTGGTACCCTGCTAGGTTAACTGAGTGCTGTGGGATATGGTGAACAAGTCTGCAGTACCTTACCTGAAACCTTCATGATTTCATCGGTCCCAAGCCTTCTCTTCTCCTTGCTAAAGAGTCACAGCTCTTTTATTCTCTCCTCATAAGGCTGCTCTCTCACTCCCTGCATCACTCCAGTCTTCCCTGTAGCCTCTCTAACCCTCTTCATGCTACATTAGTGTGGAGACCAGGGCTGTCCACAGAGCTCAAGTGCATCCCCAAACCTACATCAGGACTTGGGACTGAGAGTCCCCCTGCACAGCTCTCCTGACAGCTTCTTTAAACCCAGGGCATTATCATCAGTTCAGGCAAGAGCAATCAGTCTAGTCTACTCCTTCAAGCCTCTGGAATTACCTTATATTTTATACCCAAATTCCCCCAGTGCAGCACAAATTCAACCTGCTTCCATGTGCCAAAACGGAGGATGCTGCAGAATCAGTCCTCTGTGTTTCACCTGACATGCCTGCATGGGTGCAAGGCCTGAAGCTCTTCTCATCAAAGTTTATCGATGACATTTGTCTTGGTTTTAATTATAACGTACTTCTGTGAGTCTGCTATTAGCAGGACAGAATAAAGGCCCATTCAATCCAAGCAGTCTGCCTGATCCCAGAGATGTTTAATCAGGCATTAGCAACTGCACCTGAAATCATCATATTAGCTATATGGCAATACCCCTCCTCTCATGATGCTGCAATAATGAGCCCCTGTTCAACAGGATCGGGCTTTATTTGAAGGGTGTAAGGAAAAAGACTGATTCCTCTGGGTTTAGTCTCAGCATTTGTTGTTTCCAGCATCTGCTTTGACCCTGCAGCCAATGCCTGTTCCAGAGCCCCGGCACGGGGACGGGCAGTTGTAGGTGGCTCACGTGTCACATCCATTGCAGTCCTGTCTGCTCCTCAGTATCTGTAAATGAAAATAGAGAAAAGAGGATAAAATAAAGTCAGGGGGTGGCGAATCAAACAAGAACTGTGATTGCTCGCTTATGGCATGCATGGGTGTCTCATTTCCAAACGTTCTTGCAGAAAAGTTGCTCAGCAGACAAATTCAGGGAAACTATGTGCTGAGAGTGAAGCACTGGCTGCACTATGTAACTCCATGTGTCAGGAATGACACCACATGGCTCTGCTACACCTTAGCACCTTGTTAGGTCTGGCCAAGGCAGCTCCCAAGTCTCTGAGCAGCCAAGGGAGCAGGAATGGGCCGGCAGAGAGTTTTGCCCAGGTAATGAGTGATCCCCACGTCTTTGCACCGTGCAGCCAGGGCTCCAGGTACCTTGTCTTTGCTCTCCTCTCTGAGTACAGCTCACAGTCAAGCTGGAAAAATAGGAAGCTGAATAGCGGCAAAATCAAAACAACGAATTAGTTTCCCAGCTGTCTTTGAAATGAAAAAAAACCCAATTCAGTCTGGGAAATTTTAAGCGAACCTCAGAATTTGGAAGAAGGAGGCTTGCGTTTGCTATCCGAATGCACAAGGTGAGCAGGGCAACCTGGAGGGCTTCTCCTGGGAGCTTGTTTAAAAAGCTACTTCTTTTTCTCCTTCTTTTTTTCTTTTTTTTTTCTGGTGGCATAAAGCTGCAGTTTAATCACTGTTTGCTGAGGAAGAGCCACAGGAAGCTCTGCTCCCAGGAGCAACAACCAGAGACATTCAATTTTGAAGCTGCCAGTCAACAAAAGGGCATGAAGTTATTAGCTCTGAAGACTCCATTACCTGCCAGTTTGGACCCCAGATACCATCCTTCATAGATTTTTCTGGGGATTCCCATTTTGAGTAGGGTCAGAAGCCAGCTTACTGCTAGGTGGTTGCCAAAACGTCTCCAGAGGTGCAGTGAACATATCTTAATGTTTAGATGTAGTGTATTTTGTTAAAAACCACCACGTTAATAGAATAACTATGCCCAAATATGTTTCCATACAGATATGCAAGTGCTTTTAATGCAAGTAGATGAAAAGCACAATGATGGGAAATTCTGTGGGCAGATGAGGCTGTTTTACTTCCCCTGTGGTCCCCAGCCATCCCCAGGGCATGTCCCCATTCAGCTGGGGGATTCTCTCTCAATTCTCTCCTGCAGGAGCAGGACAGGCAGTGCCTCATCGGAACGGCAGGAACAGTCTGTTTTGAGCACCAAGAAGAAAATAAATAAGGGTTTGCTGCTTAATCCCTGCTCCAGCCAGGACTATTTCAGATTTGGCAGTTTAAGCTGCAGGAGGATTTATCTATCAAAGAACAACTTTGAACACCTTAAAGAAACGCAGGCAGAGGCCACTAAATTATGGTGTCAGGCAGAGGGGACTCAGCAGACACCGTGGTGAGGAGTGAGAGAGGGATCAGTCCCTGTCCGTCTGTCTGCCTGCAAAAGTAAGTGGATTAAATGAGGAAAGTGAGCAAAATCCTCTAGACTGGCAAAGGTTTAAACTGAGTAGATTCAGTACACACCCCAATCTCAGTGGTTAATAGACTGGGGAGCCTTTTCAGTACATTCCTCTTGGAGTATTTGCTATCATTTTTATCTTGAGTAATCAGAGGCTCCCTGGTCTCCAACCCTCCCCTTCACAGTGCAGCATCAATAGGAGTTCCTGAGCTGCAGCAGCTCCTTAAAGCACAGCCTCCCAGCCAATGTACAGGGCTATAATTTTACAATTTGCCTGTGGGTAATGGAGTAAATAGAATGGAGTTCATATAGTCAGAATTTAAAATGAAAAATATCTGTATTTATGGGCAGAAAATAACGTGCTCACAGATATCCTCCACCATGAAGCTCTTCGTATCAAAGCTAGATGATGCTAAGCAGCTGGATGCAAAGATGCAAAATCTGCTGTATTTAACAAGCAGTGGTGGCATCTGGACAAGATCAGAGAGGAGGGTAAGGATCACAGGGAATCACAGAAGCACCAAGACAGGTCCACCCACACTGGACTTCAAATGGGTTAAATTCACAGGGGGTCCTCCCCCAGCTTTGCGAGAAGCTGGGGAGGAGGAATGACATCTCCAGGGAGCAAGTTGGAGATGGCGCCAAGCCTGAAGTCCCCCCTGTGCTCTGACAGACCCCCCTTTCTCTTTCCAGTGCCCATGGAGAGGATTGGGGTCCAGGCAGCCAGCACAGCTGGCCAAGGACAGGGCATCTGGGTGCAGAGCAGCCTCAAACCAGCACCATGAAGCTCAGCACAGGGCACTACCTGCTCCTTTCTGGCCCCTGTGCTCTGGGCAGAGCCCCACAAAAGCTTCTTTTGGGTCCTGGGAGAAACCTCTGACAGCATTGCCAAGCATTACATAGCATCAGAGAGCCATAATTTAGCCTTGCTGACACATTAGACCAAGTTGCTATGCAATATATCTCAACTAATCCGTTCCTTTATAGGTCTGTTAAGATAGAAATCTCCAAAATGAAGAGAAAGCTGCCAGAAAGCTTTTGAATTGACAGTGGGTTGCTCGACTGTTTTAACACACTATCATCCTAAATTGCCTGCTGCTCAGCGCTTACACCGACTGCCCTAATGGCACTTCTGTACCACGCAGAACTGGAGGATGCATCTTCCTGCATTTATGAGAAATGAGGACATTATGTGAAGGGAGAATAAAACAACTCCGAGATCAGTTGTTAGGGCCAGGGATGTTTTATCGGCTGGTCCATGGGAGAAAGTTTGGAAGAGCAGCAGGGAAGCCCCCAGGGGCTGAGCAGCCAGACAGATGGTCATTGCTGAAGGCCAAAATAGAGCTCTCAGTCATGAATTCATGGAGCAGATAAAACACCACCAGTGGCAGAAGGCTCAGTTCATGGGTTTTGGCCATGATTTGGAAGGACCACACAAGCACAGTTTGTAACTGCCACTCAGTGTCTGAGTTTCGAGGCTAATTTGCTTTTAGGTTTTCCAGCAGAGGGAAGAAGATGTTCCTCATCCCTGCACAGGGTCTGTCCAATATTCCTGCTATGGTCACAGTTCCCTAAAACCAACCTGAGCACTGCCTTAAGCAGAGAGCAAAAGAACATTGCTGAGACCTGGAGATGTAGTATCCTTCAGGAACCTCCTTCAAGCCAGTCTTTTTTGAGACATTATTAGAAGGAGACAAGTTGGAGCCTGGCTTCTGAAAGCCTGTTTGCAGCCAGAGATATAACCAAAGCAGCTGAGTCAGAGAATCGCTGTCTTGGGGAGGGGGCTTTGTCCATAACTTGCAGAAAAGAAATGGGAAAAGTCTTGTTTTGAAATACCTCACTGCTGAAGGAGGCAGTGAGGAAGAGAAAACCACCCTCACGCAATGTGTTAGGGAGCAACAGGGCTTCATTCAGCCTGGGAAGGAGTGTGGGTCTGCTTGGAGCACAACCGGAGTGACCCTGCACCTTTCTGCAAAGGACCAGCTTTTCACTCTTCCATACCTGTCTGCCCCAAACAGTCCCAGGCACAGTTTAGGGGGAAGTAAGCAATTTCCAGCATGTTCCTTTTGCAGCATGAACAGAGAAACACAAAGGGTGCTGCCAGACACTGCAGATGTTGGAAACAAACCTCCGCAGAGAGCATGATGCTTGGTGGACAGCTCGGGACAGGTATCCTCTGAAAGCAGATCACTGTGGTGGGATGAGCATAATTTGGTCTGCAGATGTGCCCCCTCCAGGTCTCATTCAGGCTGCATGGCTGTGACCCGCTTCCCTGCTGGGCTTGGCCAGACCATGCAGAAGGTTAAACCTGGGCTCTGGGTGGAAGAGTGTTACTCCCGTCTTGCTGTACCAAAGGTCTCATATCACAACTGCAGCGGGGAAGGAGTGAGGGTCCAAGACAACACAATTTGGAAGAAGGCAGCTCAAGTCTTGGTCTATATTGCACCACGTTGTTTGATCTGCCGGGCTACAAAGGCGACTCACATCCTGGCTGTGGGTTGCCAAATGTTTGTGTTTCCTACAGCCCTCAGCCTTCTTCAAATTATTATCTCATTTGAGCCAGAACATATTTTACCTTGAGGATGTATGGGAAGTCTGCAGTAGATACAGTATCCTATACCTCCTGCAAGATCACTCCTTCCATTGGAGGGAACAATCTTGTTCACAACCCCCCAACTTACCCAGATCAATAATTTTTAAGGCTCCAGTGCCTGGTTGAAGCATGGGGCCTGGGGACAGCAGCAGAGACAATTCCAACTCACAAAATGTTTCATTAAACCGATACGGCAGAAGGATCGTGTCTCACGCTGCCAGAATCCCTCGGCATCCTCTCACGGGCGCTGCACAGCGCCCAGCCCCGTGTGCCGCTGCACAGAACGGATGCATTATGTCATTTCAGAGGTTGTTTTAGTGAAGAGGAAACAAGAGTGTCACATTAGCAGCAAAGGCGGGTCAGCAGTGTAATAATTGAGTACAAGATCTATCCTGTGGGGCGGGGTAATAGAATAACAAGCAATCAACCGCAGTACAGGAAGAATAAATTAAGCAGAGTGTGTCTGTTTTCATCCAGGCACAATTAACATCGTTAGTCCTGAGAGATGATCTAGCTTTCTGGGGATAACTCTGAGACAGGTAACTCTGCCTGCACCCGGGAAAGGGGCTCCAGCCCCCACTCAGCCCCCAGCATTTGCAGGTTCCTGCACAGACATCGTCGTGTCCCCCGGGACAGGCAGCAGGGCTGCGCCTTCCCTCTGAAAATCCCTCCGTGCCCGACCAGAGCGACTCGGCAGAGTTTTGGTTGAGTCCCTCATTGTGGCAGCTCTCAGGGGGGTTAGGTGACCTTCGGGCAATGCACAGCTGTGAGTGGCCATCAGCTGGTAAAAGACCATCGGTGAGACAGGCAAAGCTACGGCCGAAAGGCTCTGGGTCTGACAACCCAAGGTATCTGGAGCTCAGAGTTTTACCCCCAACTTAAAAGCGAATATATTGTTCACATGGTGAAACAGCCTGTTTACAGTCTCTTCACTCTTAGCTAAACTGTCGAATTGCCTCTTGCCTGCAAGTGATATTTGTCACCTTATAAATTAATCACTTTCAGGCTGTTCCTCAGCTAAAGCTGTTAAGATCCGGAGAGTCTGGGACAGTTTAATCTAGAGTAAACAACTCTGCAGGAGCTCTTCTTATTTCTGCCTTGGTTTCTTTCTTTCCGCTATCACAAAAAAAAAAAAAAAAAAAAAAAAAAAGGTTGTATTAATACTTTCCTGATGTTTCATCTCAGGAGCAAAACTTCAAAGTGATTTCATGGTCTAGCTCACTCCTGAAAAGAAATAAATCACAAAGTCAAAGAGGCTGGTAGCGGAGCCGTTGTGGGGATTGTTAAAAAAGCTGTTTTCAGCCTTTTCCATTTTCCAGGGAGCTCTCCCAAAGACTGCCCAAGGGAGTTATTTATTCTGTGTTGCTCCAGGGAAGACACAGCCAAAGAGCCCAGGCTTGTTCCTACCTCACTGATTAATGTGAGGAAAGAGGAAAAAAGGTTGCAACCCAGTGCACACAGCACAGGGCACCTCATGGGCACAAGAGATGGGACAGTGGGGCTGGGACATTGCTGACCATGGACAACAGTGGAGCTCGTAACAGCAGCACAAGCATCATCCTAGCACCACATCTCCACCCTGTAAAATAAAGACAAAGGATCTGATTTTTTAAATTACTTCCATCTCTCACAAAGGAAGATGCCCTGAGCAGGATGGCTGAATAAACATTTGCACCACACGACTTGTCAAAAGGAGCCTGGCTCTGTCAGGCTGCAATTTGGAGAGTGGGGTGTAGGAGGCAGCCCCAGCCCCTTGCTGGTCACAGGAGGTCTCATAAGTAGGATGCTCTGGAAAGGACCAAAGGTTGCTTTTTTTTGTTGTGAGCCAAAACCACCTAAGGGGTGGGTTAAGGGAAAGCTTTACGGTAATAGTTCAACTAATGCATGAGCAATAGCAGGGCTGAGGCAGAAGCTGTACTGATTAGTGTATTGTCAGTGCTGAGGCCTCCCACACAGACAGCTCTGTCTGCCTTCCCTTCCTTCGCAAACTCAAAGATGCTACATTCATTAGCGTGCTTCTGTGCTCGGTGCTCTCCATCCCTCACCCAGTGTCCTCTACCTGTTTATTCAAGCTTAATGCCAAGGCAAATAATCCACCTACGAGGCACTTTTTCACACTCCCGGCGAGAAGCTTTGTGCTCCGGGTTAAAAGCAGCAGCTCCCATCACTGCTTCATCTTCAGGAAGGCTGGGAATGGCAGAGTCAGAGCTGGATGCCATGTGTGTCCTGCACCCAAAGCTGAGTGACTTCACATGCTTCAAAGAACACCACTGCCACCTCTATACAATGCTGGGATGCCTCAAGGGAAACTTTCCTCCCATCTTTTAGCTGACTGGCTTTGAAAAGGGTGACTCTGGGGCCTCTGTCCTGCTAGAGTTTGGACTAAACAAGGATTTTGAGCTGAAAGCATACAGTTTTGTCCCATTGCTAAATGAAGAAATACTAACACTTTTATAAAGGGGCCATATAACAGACTTCCCCTCTCTGCCCTGCACAGCCTGAGGAATGTTATGTGCTGCATAAATGCAGCGGTGACTGCTCGAAAGAGCTCCTGTCCCAGCAGAAAAAGAGGAGAGGGGACAGAGGGGCCACGGCATGCAGGGTGACCTGGGCTAGAAGTGGCAGGGAGGTCCCTGTACTTCTGACCCTGCCATATACCCAAAGAGTACCCAAGAGAAAGGGGATGCCCTCCGATCCATGCTACCCTCATAAGAAACTGAAGAAGACCAAGTCTTAGAGAATCTAAGGCCATTTCTGGCCAAATCTGTGGGAATTTATCATTCCTTGAGCCATGATGTCTTGCCTCAGGTGCCACAGAAAGCCTAAGGCAGAGGGGAGCACCAAAGCCCAACCTCGGGCATTGTCACCAGCATCTCCCGTGCCTTCAGTTTGTGTCTCCTCTGGGGTGTTTGTGTGCAGGAGCCAGAACTTCTCCTCTTGCAACCGGCTGCTTGGGACATACAGTGGCATTTATTTGCATCCATCCTGCTGGAGGGCGGTAGTTTGCAGAAAGCCAGGGCTGGGGAAGCTTTCCGGTGCAAACACACCTTGTGATGGGCAGTGATTGCTCCTTCCCAAGCCAGAATCCTCTGGAAGAGCTTTCCTAAGGGCTGACACTGCAGACAGGTACAGGCTGGCAGCGTTGCAGACCCGCCTGGCTCACCCCAGGAAAGGGGAGGACTGAATGGAAGTGGTGCCTGAAGAGAGGCAGAGCTGCGCTTGACGCTTTTGATGATGATGGTGGCCTGTGAAATAAGGCTTAATCAGCGCTGCTCCAAATGCAGCTGCAGGGTGTATGGTGAGGGGCATTACTGGTGCCCAGAAGATTTCACTGAGTCTGTAAAGCTCCCTGTCCCCCCAAACCCCCTTTTATTCACCTCCACCCTTCTTTTACTCAAGAAACATCTGGAAAGCACAAAATTATCAGTCTCCCTGCAGTCACTGCCCCCCACAGCCATCTCCCACCTGGGACTGGTGAGAATGCGGCGGCTGATGTGTCATTTCATGGAAAATCCTGAAAAACAACCGCATCTGGAGTTCTGAGATGGATTTGGGTCAGTCCCGGGGAGATTTTTACTGAGGGAGTTTCAGAGTCCCCTGCATCGCTCCTCATTAACGGAGGCTCCACCAAGTCCCTGACGGAGCAGCAGGCTCTGGGAGGGAGCCGAGCGGGGGGAGCCGCCTTCCTCTAGCCAACCCAACGGCTTTGGTACAGTCAGGGCAGCATCATGATTTGGGAAGCCACACACTCAGAGGATGCCCCGGCTTTGTTTCAGCATCCCAGGCTCCTAGAGAATAGCTGCCATAGCGTGCCGACAGTTAAACAGTAGCCGGGCTCATTTCCTCGCTCTGCTGTGTCTTTATGTTAGGGAGCGCGGGATGCACAGCATGTGCGGGGGATCTGGGGGTGGGAGCCCCTCGGAAATGAACCATGTTCTCCTCTGATTGCCACCTTCAGCAAGAAAATTGTCCTTTCAGTTCCAATTAAAAAAAAAAAAAAAAGAAAGAAAGAAAAAAGAAAAAAAAAGTAAAAGATCCTTATGTGTACGTGCATAGATATAGAAAGCAATTGCAGCCCCCACAGAGTGAAAGGAATAAATAAAGGAGTGGGAGAATGATTCAGTAGCAAAGGCTGGTTATGTGAGTGCCCATTAGCAAAACTTAGAGGGGAACGGGACTAATGACATTGGAATAATAAAGTCATTAGAGTGAATAGCCAGAGACGGTGCTTACACTTGTAAGTGCTGCCGAGCCATTGAGTAGATTAAGTTCACCTTAGTGACCACGGCTGCCTCTTCAAAAGTAATTATTGACAGATCTGTGAACTGTTTGCTTTGCATTTAGTGATCAATTAGAATGCAAACACTCCCGTCTTCCTAGTCAGGCCTGTGGGATGTTTCTGTAGTTAATTATTTAAATGCTTAGGTGACAGGATAATGGATTTCAGGAATTTTGTTGTATTTAAAGCCTGGCTGTGCCCTGTGATGTGGAAACAATCTGACTCTCATTTTAAAATTTCCATCGCAGCAAGAATTTGCTCAGTTAGAGAGGGGAAATATCTGCAGATGCGTCATTAAGAGCATGCAATAAAACGGAGCATTAACGCAGTGCTCGGAGCTGGGAACGCGTTGGATGGGGAGGGCTGGTTTGCAAGGGAGGGAGAATGGGGATGCCAGGAAAGCCGGGAACCTTTTGACTAAATGCAGCAGTTAGTAGGGATGTTGGGAAAACACTCACGGTAAAAGACCGGGATGTGGTGGTTATAAGAAAAGGACCCTGAGCAGGGTCAAATACAAGCATTAAGGTTAAATGCACAAAATCTTAACTCTGTCATTTCTTCCTGCTTTGAGCATGCCCAGTGTTTGTCCCTGAAAAAAAAGCATGGCATGCATTGGGGGACAGCAGGAGCTGTGATGTTTTGCTGCTACTCCAGCAGTAAACACTGTGGGCGACAGCAGCCAAGACCATCTTTTTAGTCCAGGAATGAAGCTGCCCTGAGCAGCTTGCCCATACCCTGCAACCAGACCCAGAACCCCTCTCAGAGCTGCTGTCTTGTCTGGCAGAATCTCAGCTTTAAAACAAAAACTCAGCCCCTTCATTTCTGGTTGCAAAGGAGAAGTCACCAATGCAGCCCAGCAGCACTCAGTGCAAAGATGAGGGTGCACTGGGAGCCTTGACCAGTGACTTGCAGGTGGCTTGGTCAAGCCCGGTCCCCTGAGAGATAACTCCTGCCAGCGTGACTGACTGCAGGCATCTCTTTGTTCCTTAGGAAAGAAGGTGCTGCCCTCCTGGGGAATGATGTCTCATGACACCAGGTTGGATGGAGAGCTGCCACTGTCAGAGGAGGAGCCGAGCCTAAAATGTCTGTCATGGAGAAATCTCAGAGAGGAGCTGAAATGGTCCAGGTGATGCTGAGCCACCCCTGCAGCCCACATGCTTGGCCATTCCCCCATCTCCCCAGCCAGGTGGAGCTGGTACCTGTGCAGAGACACCTGTGGGTCTGTCCTGCTGGAAAGGATGTCCAGAAAGTCCTGCTTGGTGCTGACATGTTAGCTCTGGCCCTTGCTAATGATCTCTGCAGCCCACACTCTCCTCCTCCTCTGTGGAGGGGAGTGGGTTTGTCACCCAGCTGCTAGCAGAGTCCTGCCATCACCTGACCCTGCACACCCTTGCAAATACCCGCATTCAGACGGTGCTGTGGCTGGCAAGGGTTCCCCTGTGCCAAATGATGTGGCACCATGGGGTCACTTTGGCCCATGGGCCACTAAGCCAGTGTCTCCTTGGACTAATCCCTTCACCCCCTCTGAGCTGCAGGTCAGCCAGCTCCTGCTGCAAGCCATGCTGTGCCCCTCATCCCGACGAAGGGACCTGGTCGGGGAAGGACCAGCTCTCCCCGGCATCCATGCCATCACAAGATGGGGCCATCCAGCCCCACACCACAGCCCTCATCAGCCGCATCCCCGCCTGAGTCTCCCAGGCAGCCACAAAACTCCTCTCCCCCACAACCAAGATGGATTAACATAGCAAATCACAACCAAGCAAAAAAAACTCCGTATCCCATTATCCATCTCCTAAACCACCCTGTCCTCCAACATAGCATTCTTCACAGAGCAAAACAGCGTTGATTCCAGTGCCAGTTTTCCAAACCTGTTATTTATTTAGCATGAAAAGGGTAGTTTACACGCTTCTTCCCTCTCTGCTTATCAGTCAAGGGATGTTTACATTGTGAAAGGCATCTGTTAAGACAACAGCATCTTTCTCCATAATAATTTATTGCCCTCAAAAAAAGAGTGGGGCAGTTTAATATCTTGTTAACGAGTCTGTCAAGCAGATTGTGATGGCTGGGGAAAGAATACAAAATAAAAAATGGAGCTTATATCAAAATCAATGGAAGTTTAACTACTTTATAAAATGGCATTTTTCCCATTGGGTGTTGATTAAGCTGTCAGACTTAATATGCCTGTCCCAGAAAAAAAAATATATCTTCAATAAATAAATGGCCTAGATAAATACATTAATAACTGGTATGTACTGAAGGGTCCTCTGCTGATATTTGTTATCTTTTTTTTCTCCTCTCTCAAGTTTACATAACTGTCTGAGAGCTAAAAAGCATTTAATTCTCTCCTAGCATAGGGCTATTAAGTAGGATTTACTGTAGAAAGTGCTTTCTGACATGTGGCTAATAAAGTCTGTGTATGTCTTGGCTCTGCAATAGGCTCTTGAACTTCAGCTGCATTTCCACACTGCTGAGGACTCAGCAACACAGTCTGCTCTCTCCTGCCTCCGCTACCTACCAGTTCCACGCTAACTTGGCAAATTTGAGGGGCTCCTAATTACTTTTTCCTCCCCATTCACAACTCCTTATCACTGCCTTTGGAGGGGACATGGGACCAGTGTTCCCAGTCCAGCAGGCAGCTCATGTGCTGGCTGCCAGGAAAAGTCTCATGGAGCATCTTGGACACCTTTGGCACCTCCTGGGCCTGGGTAACACTTCCCATGCTTTTCTAGCAGACCAGAGCTCTGCCCATGCTTCAAACTCCCACGGTCATAGCAAAGCCAGGGCCGAGAGAAAGAAGTCATCAGGATGGTTAAAATGAATCATGCAAAGGCTCTGTCCTGATTTTTTATCCCATGACTTGGCCTTCTCTCATTTTCCTGCAAAAAGACTCAATGGGAAGGGGAACTCTGGGCACAGAGGTGTAACACCAAACCAAGGGCTTCACCTGCTCTGGGTTCAAGCAGCAACAGATATCCCTGAAGCGGCTGGGAATCACCTTGGGGAGATAACAAAGAGTGAACCCTTAGTCTTGCAGGCTCTGTGCCCATGCCAGCAAATAGCTGCCAATGCATCAGTCTCAGGGCACAGCCTGCTCACCCTTGGGGGTTATTTGGGTCCCTGCCCACCCCTTCTGGATGTCTGGGACAGGATGTCCCCCGAACATGTGGACCTGTGATGTTCACTACCAAGAGACAGGAAAGGAAGTTTTTCCAGCTGCTGTGTAATACAAACAAGCTACTAACTGTGTAATTGCCTGCTGGAGTTACGTGCTGCCAAAAGCACTGGATCTGCTAAGCCCTCTCTCCCAGGACCCCAGATTTTTGGGAAAGAATCTGCACGGACTCTTCCTACAAAAGGCAGGTAGCATCATGGCCTGCTCTCTTGCAGCAGTTTTCTCAGCGAATAATTTTCTCCCCTTCTGGATGAAGTGAATGTCTTTGTTAATTCTTCTATCTGAGTCACGTGCAATGTCCCCCTGAGGCCTATCAGCCACCTCCCGGGGTGACAAGGCTGGCTGGGGCTCGTGCATCCTGCTGTCACGCACAGCAAGCCAAGGCATCCCATCCGGGGATGCTCGTTAACACCTGGCAGTTCCCATCAGAGCAGCGATGACTGTAAGTCAAAGCAAAAATAGAAAGTCCCGTGGAGCAGGGAGCATCTCTCTGCAGCAGCGCTGATTAGTTCCTTGGGACGAGCGGCATGCCGTGGGGCATTCGGGGGTCCCATGTCACAGGGCTCTGAGAGGCGGCAGCCCCTCCAATGGGGCTGAGCTGCCATTGATACAACTAAGTAGAATTACTTAAATATTCAGAGTCTCCTTCCCCTGTGGTATTTACTTGGAACTTACATTTCCACAAATACTTTGATTTCACCACATTTCCTTTCATTCTTCCCGCAGGGAAGGGTCACCAGGGAAGGTTTCTTCTTCTTTGCTTTCCAGCAAAGCTCCAAATCCTCCTGTTTCCATGTGGAGTGTTTCTTTTTTCTCTTTCCTCTCTCCACTTTCCTTCAGAGAAAGCAAAGAGGCAAGAGAGGAGAGATGAAGGAGAGCCTCTAAAAATACCAAAGTCCTCCCCCCACCTCCAAAAATGCCACATAAAAGCCTTCCAGCGTTCTCAAGCATTCCAGGCTGACGGAAGGGCGGGTCTTTGCAAAACCTCCAGAGCTAAATCCATTGCTCGAAAACACTCACAAAACCCCTTTCCTATTTTATGCCAGACACCCCAGTGTGGCCGCTCTCCTCCAAATGGGTTCCTCCCTTCCCCACGCTCTCTGTAGTCTCCCACCTTTGCCAGCAGGCAGCATTTGCAGGCAGCCGAGCTCCCGCACGCCGCCGGACTCGCTGGCATGGCATACTGGCTGCCGAGCCAGCTGGCCACGACACGGGTAAGCTCGTGCCGCTCGGGCAGCTGCCGGTTTTTTGGCTACCAAGCTGGCCAGACAGCAGGAGCTGCCTCTGCGGCTGGCAGCCCTGGTGCTGCAGGCAGCCTGTCTGCCAGATGCTGCGTAGAGCTGCGCTACAGTAATAGCCATAATTAATAACAATAACATGCCTGCAAACCATGATGACAGCAGGCACTAATCTTTCATAATACTTTTAAGACAGGAAGAGGACAATCCTGCCATACAAGTCCTGCTCTATATCAGGTTGGAGTCAATACTTAGAGGAGGCAGAAAACCTCTTAAATGCCATGCAAATTTATTTTCCATTGAGCAAGGGTCTATCAAAACCTTCTGTCCTTATATTGTCACTGAATTTACTTTGTTGCAGTCTATGCCTATAGCATCAGACCACAGACTCGGTCCTCACAGACAGAAAAAAATAATAATGCTATATGGTTACAGCTGCCCCACCAAGGTGGAAAGCAAAGAGGACTTACTGCTGCACTGAGCACGGGGACTTTTAGTGCTGCTGCTCCTTCTTAAGTAAGGTGTTTGATGTGGCTTGATGGAAATCAGCTGGGAGGGGGCTGGCAATGGTGCTACCTGTGTCTGTGTTGGTGAGGCAGCAGCAGGGCATCAGTTCTCAGGAGCACAGCATCTCTCTGGAAACTGGGACTCGGTTTCCCCAGCACTGGTGTGTGTCAGGGCAGAGGGCAGGAGCCGGCACACCTGCCCCTCTGCACCCCACAGCCTTGCTCTCACACCTCCCCATGCCATCTCATTTATTTCAGGCTCATTTGTAAACTGTCATTCAATGTAACGTCTGTGTTTGGTGTGTTTCATTCCCTGCCCACAAGAAGGGTAGAGCACAGGCTGCTTTGCTAACCTCCCATCTCGCCCCTGCCTCCCCTGGCTCTTCCCTCCAGCACCAGCCCCGTTTAAACCAGTTTTGACCCCACTGTGAGCAAGAAGCCACTTGCCCCACAATATAGCTGATGGGGCAGAGACTCTTGTAGAAAGTGACCACCTTGGGAAATACAGACCAAGAAACCACCACTCCCTGTCTCTGGCTCTCTGGAAACAGCTTTGGAGGGGCTTTTTTTGAGGGAAGACTCCTCACGTCTGCTTTTGCTAACCACGCTCCACCCCAGGGGCAGAGAGGAGACCACACTATTCATGCTCTAACTCAATGCCTTCTGCCTCAGTTTCCCCATCTGTGACATGGAGGCTGGATACTTACCTGCTGGTCCCTGAGGACAAATTGGGAGGTTTTCAAAGTTGTAGACACCCAGTGGGTACCTAAAAACTGTGGTAAGCATTTATGAAGTGAGTGCAGCTCCAGGGGCAGAGGTGTTTCAACACAGGCATCACAGAAACAACAGATGCTATTAAAAACCTGCAGCTGCATTGTTTTCTGAACCCTGCAAGGAGCGATTACAGAAGGTCCCCATGAGATGTCAGAGCTGATGAGCCCCTTCGCCCTGCCATGTCTCAAGCTACGGGACTTTCTCCCACAACAGCCATGGTAGTTCAGTAACTGGGTGGGCTTTGCCACAGTGGAAACATCTTCCAATTACACTAATGAGGTTTGCGAGTTCCCCAGAGGGGTCTGGAGATGAGACACATCACTTGAAGAGGATTTTAATTGGCCTGGGAGGCTGAGGGCTACCAGAGGTGCACACCAGCCAGGGGAGGCTCTCTGGGGTCCTGTTCCTGTCTCAGTACTGAGGACAGGCAGGAGGCTTTGCACATCGACTGCTGTCATGGCTGGGATGGACGTGGGGTGACCTCAATGAGGAGACAGAGCAGTTTGCAGCAGCATGTCCAGCCACATCGCCAGGACTGTCAGATGAGGCTGGCTGTGAGCTGGGATCTCCATCGCACTGAGGACTGGTGGTCTCCGTTCTCCCATGTGGCAAAGCATCCAAGTTGAGCGCCCGTGGATAATGGAGACTTGCTCTTCAGAGTCCTCTCAGCATGCTTGCTCCCAGGCAAGCTGCCAGGACAGCCTGGGCAGCTTGAGCTGCTGCCACTCGTAGAAGGGAAAATCCAGTGATTTATCCTGCAAACTCCTTCCAGCTTGTGTCACTGGTGAGAGCTGCTGAGAGCTGCGCTCTAGCAGGGGCAGGGCTGAGGTCCCAGGTGCAGGTGATGGAGCAAAGCCTTGATCACGCAAGGCTGGGGCTGCCCCAGGAGCTCTCTAATCCCTTGAGAAGGAGAAGGGGGGCTTTGCAGAAGTGATAGTATGGTAGTGACACGGAGGAGAGGTCTCTCTCACGGGCACCTGCAAAAGCCTCCCTGGCACTTTCTGCAAGGGAGGGATGCACACTCATCGCCCTGGGCTGGTGTCTCTGAACGGGTGTAGATTCCCATCCTCCTCCTTGGCTGTGAGCCACAAATCAGCTGTCCCAGCTTCTTTCTCCCATCGCCTGCCTCTCAGCCTATTTCTTCTTCCCACACAAGAGCCCTTGGGGACGGGGACAGCATCGTTCCCCATCCAGCGAAGGGACCAGCAAGATGTCTGTCTGCCTCCTGCCGAGCTGTCCTGGGAGACAAGAGGAGGGGCAAGATGAGAAGGGAGCAGGACATGTGAGACGTGCAGAGGTAGAGGATCAACGCAGGATGTGATAGCCTGCTCAGAGGCTGTTAGATATAATCCAAGGTAACTCTTTTGTGTTTGCTTTATCAGAAAGGAGACTTTGGGAGGAGCAATGCAAAATTTGATGAAGAAAAGATGTCTTGTCTTGACAAGCACCACGAGGTCCCATTCTGGGAGCTCTCGCTGCATCACCAACCTCAGCACACCTACGATCTGGGTTTTGGAGCCTGAGAGACCCTCATTCCCCTGCAAGGACATCACAGGCATGATGTAGAGTTCCCAGAGAGGCCATGTCCATATTTCACTGCAGGGCTGGACAAGCCCAGCCTGCTGCCCAGGTTCTCCTGGAAAGGACCTTGTAGAAGCACCGAGCCCTGCACACATTCCCTTGGGTCCCTTTGGCAGCCACTGAGTCTGAGTTGCAGAGCCTGAAGTACTGCAAGGAGAAGTGGTAACAAAAACTAGAGGAAAAAATAGACTGTAAAAGGTTTTTGATGAATGTGCATTTAATGAGAGCTTCATGGCAGTGTGAGCTGTGTACCAGCTCAGGGGGGAAAAGCGCAAATCTCTACTGCCTGGGCCAAAGGACCAGCTCAAATCACTGCACAGCAGTTGCTCACTCAGCAGCTGATGACATGATTCAGGCCTAGGATGGGACAAAGATGTGCTTTTTTGTAGAGATTATGGTAGTGGGCATGTCCGAGTGCTGGTGCTTGTGTGAACGAAATCACCCAATGCAGCTCCAGAAGGGCAGAGATAAATATGAGAGTGAATGGGTGAGTTGATGTGTTCGTGCAAACATAGCGTTTGTAAATCAGTGCACAGATAGCTGAGGGGTTCAGTGTGGATGGATGGATGGATGGATGGATGGATGGGTGGATTCACCAAAAAGTAAAATAAGCCAAATCCTCAGAAACAAGATATTTGAAAACTCTTGGTAATGCCTGCTCTGAACTCACTGTGATTGTCTGCTTTGTTGGTGTCAAATTCAGAGAAATAGGAAAAGCTTTTACAAATCTCCTTCATCATACCAAAGGGGTAAACAAACGGGATCACCTGCTCCTCTAACTTGGGGTGAATTTGTCCATCGGGTAGTTGGAAATCTGAAAGCAATGGGAGCTTTAGAAAGAAATGCCATTATCTATCAGCTTTGCATTTGTGTTCTGTGTTAATCCTTTTTGTTTCAACTCAGAGAAAAGCAGTCCTTCATTCTTGGAGGATTTTTTATATGAGACTGATATTTTATAACACTGCAGAAAGTGAGAAATCTGGAGGGGAGGATGAATATTATTCTTCCTGCTGGGAAAATTATTAATAGAGCTGGGCGAATTGTTCCCCTTATCTTTATTTCAGGTACAGAACTACTGCATGATGCACCAAGCTTAGTGGTGTGATCCCCAACCACATCTGCAAGACTAACACAAGCTTTCTCCAAAAGTGCTGTAGGCAAGATCAGAAAAGCTTAACTATATGATGTATATGTATAAATGTGTAAATGTATAAAATTGTCCATACTGAAAGTGTAGGTAGAATTTACTCATTCCCTCCAAGTAGAAGCACTGAAAGAAACACAAAGCATGACAACCTCATCATCATAATTAACAACAGTTTAAAGGAAATAAATTCAGTTTGGTTTCTTTGGGGTTTTGTTCTTGCTTTCAAAAGTAACTACTCGCTGTCTTAAGAAAAGCCTACAGATGAGGCAGGGACAGAAACTGCTTATTCAGAATGCTTCTTATTATGGAAATGTTTGACTGCCCTTGTGGGATTATTTCAGAGGAATTAGGCACACAAGACTGGAAAGGAAGAAAAGGGTCTTCAAGCCACATCCCTGGCAATCGTAGCCCCAAGGCAGCCACATGATGAAGAAGAGACCCCAGAGCATCTTGTCCACACCCCAATACAACATCCCAATATTCCCTGTGATATTGGAGCTGTGTCCAAAAAAACCCCCAAAAATATCCGATGGCACAGGGACAGGAGAAAAGAGGTAGCAAATATGTCACCAAATTTCTGAAATCATAGTGGGTTTGCTTGGGGAATCTCAGAGGTGACTGTCTCAGGAGATGGGACGCTGGAGCTCTGTGCCCCCGGGTGTCACAGCCCACAGGATGTCACTCATCTGCTCTGTGCTGAGCCCACTGGTATTTGACTGGACTTGTGCTGGAGCAGGACCTGCAGCCTGGGTCAGACAGCGCTGGGAGCTGGAGAGGGCACCACACTCCTCAACTGCCTGTTCCAGGTAGAAGCCAGTTCATTTAAAATGTGACTTATTGAATGATCTGCCTTCAGCCCCCAGCTGCTTGATCCTCGGTTGCTTTTCTCCAAAGCCTCCCAGCACTTAGTTCTTCTCCCCTTTGCCCTGCCATCAGCTCACCCCCCAGGCTGCCAGGCAATGAGATGTGCAGAGGTCTTGCTGAAATATGGCTTTTGCCATCTGTGTCATCCACACAACAGATGGACACACTAAATAGAGGTCCTGAGCAAAGACCCATTTGTGCCCTGGATTTTGATGAGCTGTCGATCAAACCCATTAGCAGGGCCACAAGCAAATTAAGTTGTTGCTAAGCCAACATGCTGATGAGAGTGGCACAAGAGCTGTGGACCCATCGCTTCCTTTGGCAAGGGCAACAATTTATAGAGTCAGACTGACTGCAACAGCTGCCAGGAGGTGGGTCAGAGTATGGCCCATGGTGGCTCCATCCATAGGGAAAAAGGGGCTTCACCCTGCAGCTGCCAGGTCTCCTGGCTCTCTCTCCTAGTTCTTTCCTTCATATGTCCCTTCCCACTCCAACAGCAAGAGTAGCCCAACTCCAGGTTCTCATCAAGAGCCATGATTTGGTCTCAGCCTACAAAAGCAAGGTCTGAAAGTTCAGGAGGAACTCAATTATTAGACACTACAGCTTCAATGATGAAGATCCAGGGCATCAATGACAGGGATTGCTTGAATGTCAATCCCTCCTATAATAGCATGGCCCCAGCTCTGGAACTGTGTCACAGACATATAAATACGACTGTGTGACCCAAACTCCTGACTACAGGAAGAGTCAGCAAACGCTGCAAGAACCTGCTGTAAAACCCCCAGCCCACAGAACTGGGAGGTTTCATCAAGGGAACACGGCCCTTCCACTCAGCCTTTGTGCAAGGAGCCTGACTCATGAGTGATCTCATCCACCATGCCTTTCATCAGCCCCACCTCATCTGCTGTTCCTGCAGCCTGGAACATCCCTCTTGAGTTGTTCCCCCTACACAGCCCCCTGCATTTCTCTCCTGCAGTCGTGCCCCAGCTGGAAACATGCGTTTTTCTACTCTTGACTCAACAGAGCCAGTAGCAGTGTGGAGGGGGCAAATGAGCTCCCGTTCTGCCTTGCACATTAGCAACAAAACATGACTGACTGCGTCCTGATTGCAAACATTTTATTCTTGGTGACAGCATGGTAGAGGCACAAAGGATACAGCTGGATTTGCAGAGCCCAAGATGAGCTCTGCAGAACTGATAATTAGAAGAAATCATCTTTCTGACTTGTGAGCTGAGCACATTTGAACTGAAATCAGTGAGGAGGAATAAATATGAAAACCAATTATGTCATTTGAACCAAGTCACTACCCTGATTATAATCACCTCCCTGTATGGTCATAAAAAAGGTGAAAAAATGCCCATGTCAAATTATTAAGCGAATTAGGGTGACCAGACTGCACTTAATGACTCTGTCGCTAGTAGAATTTAAGTGAAGTTGTCTGATGGGATTCTGAACTCAGACGTGCACTGAGAGGGATAATTGGAGCAGCAAGATGAGGATTTATGGTACCGTTGTGGTAGAGGACTCAGCGTAGGTTGTACAGCACTGTATGTTACAGCGGGAAATCTTACTGCTGGCGGTGGGGGAGTAACAGCGGTGAAGCCTCGGTATGTTCTGCAGGGCACTGTCCTGCCAGAATGTTTTGCTGTGCTGAAATGCCAGCTTACACAACCTGATGGTCCAGCACCACTCATGGCATCCCACCAACAGCTTCTGAGTTGCAGCAAATGGAAAAAGTGAGGACTTTGCTCAGAAAGACAGTGAGAAGTGAGGCAAACACTGCATGAAACAAGCAGTTGCGATCTTCTCATCAACGTAGCAAAGATCCAGCAGGGTCAAAGACCCACAGGCACAATCTCTAAAAGAAGAGATGACCCCAGAGAATGTATCCCAAACCCACCTATCACCAGTCTACGGCTGGTTCTGCAAGATGCTGAGCATCCACAAAGAGGTACCCAGTTTCCTTCCTAGAAACACATTCGGATTTCTTCTCTGTCTGATCTAAATTCACCGAGATTAAGTCAAGAATATGCTTACACTGTCACTGTGCTCCAGGCAAAGGACCAACCCTGCCAGCAGCCTGCAGTCATTGCACCAAGCTCCAGTACCCATCTCATCATCATAACCCTCTGGAAAAACCTGAGATGAGACAAAAAGCTTAAGAGCTTTTTGCTGGCTTTTAGGATCTTGCTGAGCAGTGTTTACACACTTACATCCACTAAGCTTCAGCAGCTTTGCTACCTCTCAGTGGAGATGTTTTAAAAAATACATTTTTGATCCTTTGTTAACTATCCACTGGAGGTCTCATGGAATCTAAATTAAATACCATTAGGAGACCTTTAATCTGCAGTGTTTCCAGTAAAACCAGATGGTCTCTCTTGAGCACACAGGCTCATTCACTGAAGACTCTCCCGGCACACTTCTCCTCGACGCTGGTGCTCAGAAAGCGAGCCAGGTGCTCAGCAGGCTCGAACTGGCTGGGTTCCCCACTATCAGAGGGGAAAAGCCAGTCTGTGCCAGCCAAGGGGCTGAACCAGGATTTGCTCACAGGAAGGAAATCAAGGAATTTGGGCACCTCTTCCCAGCAGAGCGCCAGGATCATCTAAGGACTCACATTGGTGTCGGCTGCCCACAAAATGATTTGGAAAGGCACAAATACTTATGTCTGTCAAAGTGTTTAATCTCCCTGGCTTAAGCTGCCCATTCAAATTTGAAGCCTAACTAGATTTTCTCCAGACTGCTTGTAACTTTGCCTTATACTTTTATTAAGATGAGGAGGATCGTTTGAAGCTTTTGTTCTTTAGAAATCCCCTTGTGCAAAGGCAAGGTGGCACTTTAGATGAAATCTTCATCCTGGGCTTCTCAAATGAGAGATGCAGTCAGTTCTCACAAAGGATTTCATGACATCGCGTGTTGAAAACTGGTGTCAGCTTGTTTGGGGGATCTATGATGTTCTAGTTGTCATGAGTGCTGCTTTTCTTCCTTTAAGCCTTAAGAAGCTGTGGCTCTTCAGCCCTGCAGGAGGCAGAAATCCTAATTGTTGGTGTTAGAAGCATAAAAATATGCAAACTTTCACTTCAAATGGAGGACAGGAAGAGTTCCCTCTAACTGCTTACAAACCTTGGTGCCTTTGAAATCTTTTGTTTAGCTGCATCACTCACTCTTATTTTAGCTTGTTTTAATGACTGGCAATTGACACCAGTTAGCTAAAACACGCATAAATCTTAGTCTTAAATCCCTGCAAGCTAAACACCCCTGGGGAAGGAGTGCACCAGGTGTCCCCTAGGATGAATATCTGAGGGAGGTCTGAAGTATATTGAGCCATGCTTAGTCCCTGGGTCTTACAGGGTTCATGCATGCAATTTCAGGATCTAGTGAAAGAAAAGGATTTGTACCTGCAAAAGTGTCAACTACAGAATTGCAGGTTCAGATTAGGTGAGCAGGACATCTCCAGAGCAACAATCAGACCCAGGAGCAAAGCCTAAAGCAGAGCAGGTACTGTGGTGAGTCACTTCCTTGCTCAGTTTTTCCCAAGCATTGCTCAGAAGAGGAGAAAATGCCCCTTTTGTTGGTGGGATACCCGCCTGGGAGCTGTGCCAGTTCTGCTGTGGCCTTGGGAAGGTTTCTTAGCATTGGTGAGTGCCTGAAGTATTTAAATACCTTAGTGAAGTTGTGTCTTCATTTCCCTGGGCTTCCAGCCTCTGTCTTTTGTATGGTCTTTTCAGACTGTAAATGTTTTAGAGCAAGAAGTCTCTTTTATTATGTACAGCACCTAGCACCACGGAGCCCATTTGATAATGTTATTAAAAGCCCTGCTGCATACCACCAAGGGCAAAGGTGGATGCTGAATCAAAGAAGTTCTCATTAGCAAGCCAGGCAGGGATGCTAGAGGAACTGCCACACTTGGTGACGTGCTGCGTATGCACCCAAGAAGTCACGAGCTCCTTTCAAAGCCGCCTGAGGTTCCCCTGTGATCTCCTTGCAGGATGCTGACAGGGCCAGCAGGAAAGCGATGTCTGACAGGCACAGCCTTTGATTGCTATTGTAACATGGAGAATATTGGCAGAACTGGTCACTGGATCCATCCCTCAGTGCCCGTCCATGCCTGTATAACTCAGTATTTTCATGTTAGTGTGGCAGAGCCACTCCTCCTAGGTAATCTTGCTGGCAAGTTGCCGTGACTTTGGCTTAGTCTTTGGGAAGTTGTTCCGGGGACTGGAAAGTGGAACATCCCGTAAGCAATTAGCAGGAGGAACACGTGCATTGCAGATGGTTAATCTGCCTGCTTTCATGTGAACAAAAGAGAAGTCCCTTGAATGAAAGGAAACGGGTAACTTTAATGCAAGCTACAGTAAATGCAAATTAACTCCACAAATAAAGAACCTTTTCTTCTTGGAGCCAAGAAAACATTTCTCAAAGTCTGTATTTTAGACATACAATAATCTCTTTTATACCTCAGAAAGCCGTCCCTGCCGTGAGCAGTCTGATATCTTCCTTGTAGACTGTAATCAGTCCATCACCAGCACTCAAGGATGAATATTAATGTTTGATTGTTCTCTTTCTGTTCCAGCACGTCCAGTTGCAGGGCTGGAACCAAACCGACTTTCCCCACAGTCTGCAACCTGCCCAGCCTTAGGTTTAGGCTGGAACCCAGGAAGGTGCCTCACACCAAGCACTAGGGCATCCAAAGATCTTCATGTGGAGCCACTGCCCTCCTCAGCACTAGGGTGTATCGGATTTTTAATCCACTGCTCCACAGTGCTGCAAAGACACTGCATCTTGCTCCAGGGAGCTCATCCCTTGCTAGGGATGCTGGAGCTGACTGGGGCTGTGTGCCCCTTCAAGGACACCTGTCCTTCCCCAGCTGCTCCAGGATAGTCTGAGGGCCAGCCAGAGGCAACAGCTTTAATCTGATGGGAGGATACAGATGAGACAAAATCTTTGGGGCATTTCTTCACGCAAGGGAGCCCATGCTAGTTAAGAGAACTAGTGCTGCCCTCCTGCATCCCAGCAGTTTTGAGGCAGAAAGGTGCCTCAATTGAACACTCTTGGGCTCAGATCAAATTTTCCTGAGCAGGGCAAAAGGTGAGGGGGCCAGCAGCCCGCAGGTGCTGAGTGAGACAGGTCTGTGCTTATGGAGCAGCTGGAGTCACTGTTAATGGCCTGGCTGCTGCAGGAGGAGAGAGTGGAGCCAGACGGAGATGACGGGCTGGGCCAGGCAGCCAAAGAGTCTGGGGAAGCGTTGCCTGAAGATAAATATGACCAAGCATTCCGGGTGACATCTCAACGTCAAAACTACCCAGCAGAATCTCCCGAAGGAGTAACCCCAGTCCCCCTTGGCAGCCATTGGGGCAGGTCTCACCAGCATCTCCAGCCTCAGGACTCCTGGTCCCACCTCCAATCCAGTGCAAATCAGACATCAGCCACTTCAGACAGCACACGGGAAGGTATGCAACACCGGTCTCCAGCAAAGGCTCAGATGGTCCCAGTGCTGGCTCTTTCCACCTGAAGTTCATGAAAGTGACATGAAATCCAAAGCAGTGTCAGGCTTCTCAGCTCATTCCAGCATGACAGATTTGTAAGTTAGTGAAGCTGACGGCATTTGAGAGGATTTGGTTGCAGATGGATCAAAGAAAATCCATCCCAGGAGAGAGCGTTTGCAATGAGAAACGGAGTCTGTGTGTGAGACAAGGGGGAGGGAGCACAGTGCGGGTAGAGGAAAGGACACAAAGCAGAAGATGATTTTAATTTCCTCCTCCTTCAGGCTCTTTATTAACACCCTGCCACATCCTCTCCCTGGCTGCTACAGCGGTGTTAGGGGCCAGGCTAAATGTGATGGCAGGTGGGTACAAATCAGAGGCAAGTGACACTAAGGCATCTATACATCCCACATCTCCCACCACAGCCCTGAGAGCAGAGCAGGGCTCGCGAGGACATGCTGAAGATGGGGAGGGAATAGAGGAAAGCTGACAGCTCCTGCTTTTTCTGACTGACCCGGGTCACTCGCTGCAAGCACAACCCTGGGAGGTGCTAATAGGAGAAGGCGCAATGTCCTGGTCAATCCACATCTGCTCGGGTCTGTACATCACCTGCTGCCAACACGGCCATGCCAGTCAAGCAGCTGCTTGCCTGCAAAGTGGCACTTCTGGCCTGATCCTTTACTGGGACAAGCAAGGAGGGACGAGAAGGCCTACAGCAGCTGGGCCTGGTACTGGGGCTTAAGCCTGTGCTGGGGCTTAAGTCCATCCTGGGGCTTAAGTCCATCCTGGGGCTGGAGAAAAGGGGATCTCGTGGTACAGAAAAAAGCAACGAGTTTCAGCTCTCAGGTGTGGAGCTTCTGCCACGATGCTGCCAGAGCTCCTGCTTCTCCTTTGGCTTTCTAAACAGACGTGGTTCATAGGGACCTGCTGAATGTGGGAGCACCACGCTGTCCAGGGGGCTGCCAGCCCCCACGCCTGAAGCTTTTAAACCCGCAGACCATTTCCAGGCCATGATTTTCAGAGAGACAGAGATCCTAGGGAGATGAAGTCCCCACAAATGTTGTGAGCTGGATGACTAAACAGAGGGAAGCGGCATCTGGAGCTCAACCCCTTGGTAGGCAACAGAGAATGCACACACTTATGTACACAGACACAGAGCCAAGCTCGGAAGGAAGCACCTTGGGCAGATTTCACACTTTTCTGGATGCTAGACAGTGTTATCGTGAGAGACAGAAGCACAGGAGAGATGGCTCTGTGGCTTGGTACAGCCTCAGAGACAGCTCTAAGTCATTTCCAAAACCAGGATTCAAGTAAACATGTGAAATAAAGTCAGGACTGAGGGAGATGATGAGGAGACGGGGCAATTCCTGACTCTCCTTGAGGTGCCTCGGCGGGTGGGCATCCAAGCGAGTGCCTGGAAGCCTCCGCTCCGTCAGGGGCACGGGAAGTTGCAGCAACACCAGCGAGACAGACCCTGGAGTATTAGCGTTAATAGCCATCTCAACCAAATTAATTCAAATTGCGTTCAGTCAATCATTAAAGCGTTGTTGGTGGCAGCGCTTCCCCATCCGCTCACATTTTCGTGAAGCAATTAAAGCCATTAGAATGTAAACCAGCTTTTCTGGTTTGGAAAGGAAAGAAAGCAGGAAGGAAAAAGGGAAGCTGAATAACGGCTTAGCTAATTCAGCTAATACTCCCATTATTTCCATATATACTAATTAGTTCCAATTCTCCAGTCATTTCCATACCGATGCACAGGCAGGAATCCTCTGCAGAGGTGCCTACACCTCTGTGCAGCGACACCCCCTGACCCCAGCTCAGCATCCGTCTCGGGGGGATGCAGGCAGGGGGGTTCTCAGCCCGCCAACCCTCACCGCCCACGGGCTGACATCCCTGGACGTGAATCTGTTCTCTCCCCCATCACGAATGTGTGGGAAGAGGGGAAAGAACAAACAGGTTTTGTGCTCCAAGGAAAGAAAACCCTCCATGAACCCCTAAATGAATGGTGATAAGCAGGAGATTTGAAGTAACCACGCTGTCCTGGGAAGTTGTTTCATGTCTGAGAACACTCTCCCCACAACATTCAGCTGTAACATGGGTCCCCTCAAGGGATGGAGCTACTAGTGCATGGTCTTTATTTATTGGGCCACCGAAGGGAAGCAGCATTGCTACTGGCAGATGACCAAAGCTGGTATTTAAGGCTTCATTCTCCGACTGGTGCTGGCTCACATGCCGGAGGGCAGGCATGGCTTGGGGCCAGCAGGACCTGCGGTGAGGATGTTTTTGTGACAAGTCCAGTGGTTAGAGAGAAATGGGATGGGAAGTGCAGAGGTGAGAGAGAAAAGGATGCATAGCAAGGTCTTCATCCTCACCGTCCCTGCTGAACCACCCCTGCGAGATGGCAGGTTCTCTGGTCACAGTGAGGACCTGGGCAGTACAAGCCATACACCTGCCCACAAGCAGCCAGGTCATGCTGTGCTGAAGCCTGAAGAGCAGAGCTGGCCCCATGTGCTCTTTGTGCAGGCTTGAGCCATGCAGAAAGCCCTGTGATGGATGAAAGGTGCAGGATATAGTTGTGCAAACACCTGGGGAGATGTTCATTGTGGAGGTGCTCTCCCCATCTCTGTCTCTCTGCAGTCTGGCCCTCTTCAGTTCACCTCTGCTCCATGTAATGTGGAGGTGTGGGTTATCTGACATTTATTTTCAAGGCAGAGCACCACAGAGAAGTTCAAGGGCATCTGAGCAGCACGTTGTGTCTGCCAATAACAGCAATAACTCCCTCCCTGGAAGGACCTTGAAGGAGACCAAAGGGGAAGTAATTCTGGATGTGACAGCTATCTGAGGACACTCCTGGGCTCAGCCCATGGTTTATTGGGTCATCTCTCATCCTGGCTGACTTAACACTTCAGAGCTAAAAGCCTGGCAGCGTCATGCAGCCTACAGGACCCAGAGTGGCATAACTATTTGGGCTTGTGACCTCTCACACCAGCAGGCTGGAGCATGAGGTTGAGAGCTGAACTTTCCCACAGGGTCAGTCCATCTGAAGGATGATGTGCCCACAGCCAAGCTGGGCTAGAGGACTTTTGAGCACTCCTGACTTAAGCTCAGCCAGCTGACTTAGCATGAGAGTGGTCTAGAAGCACTCAAATGGACCATCCCATGTGCCCAGCACTGAGACACAGCAATGGGTGGCCATGGACAGATGCTGGGACTGTTTGCATGCTGGTCAGTGACAGAATATAGACTAAAAAAGATACCCCTTTTTCAGAGGGCTTTTAGCTCAATCCAAATAATTTTCTGAGGCTGGTTTAGTGGAAATGCCCCCAAACACCTGCACCAGCATGATGGAAGAGCAGCAATCGCAGGCTGGAGATGCCAAGTACCCCTGTAGAGTGTTTGCAGCCAGATGCATGACAAGGTGGCAGAGCACCCTGTACCACTGCTGTCACAGCTTTCACAGCAAGGCCCAGCCCAGGCCCCAAGGAAGACAGGATGGATGTCAAGTCTAGAGCATCCTTTACACAGCCCTAGGATACCATTTTATCAGCAAGCTTGGGCAGCAAACTAAAAATCTATTCAAGAAGCTAAGGAGCAAATTTACCTCTAGGGTTACTGATCTCTGATGCAAATTAGAGGGTTTTCCCCAAGAAGTAAGTATTGATTCCAGGGAGAGCCATTCCAGGGGGTACCCATAGGGCTATCTTCAAATTGGGGTCCCTGCCAGCAGCTGCTCTTGCACACACTCTGCAGAGATCTTGGAGTAAGAAGCACTGGGAAGCAGCAGGAGGGGGACAGAGCTGCATTTAACTGGTAGATCTTTGTAGCGGGGCTGCACTCAAGGCTGCGAAATCCCCCAGTACAATCTCGCTCACAAAGCAATCCTCTGAGAGTGAGGAGGATGGCACAAAGCATCAATCACCCCGGGCATTCATCCCACCTGGGCCTCTCAGCACAAAGTTGGGAGCAACGCTTTCAATCAGGCAACATTAAAAATAAGAGAGATTCACTTTTCTATCGGCATCAGCAAAAAAGGAAGAAGAAGAAGATGCCAATTGAGCCCAAGGGACTAAATAGCGCCTTTCACTCCGTTTTCTATAGGCCCCCAAAACTATGGGAGAAAATTGAAATCTGTCTCTTTCTGTCTCCTTTTTTTTTTTTTTTTTAATAATTCCTGGTATGCAAGGCCTTGCGCTGGGGCTGGTATTGTGGGTGATGAATCCTGAGTCAGGCAGCAGGGAGGTTTATGTCCTATCAGCGTGTGCTTGCCACGGTTTGGGGTAATGCGCCTGCCGGCTTGTCAGGTGCTGATGGGGAGCAGGAGGGGTGGGGGGCTGAATGCATTTTTGATTGCTATAATTGCCACAGATTGGATGCTTGAGAGGAGCTAATTAACAAGGAGGCTATGGGCAGATTATACTTGCAGAACAGAATCCCATGCAGATCCTTCCCCTTTGTGCCACATGTATGAGATCATTGGTAGGTGATTATGGCTGTGAATGCGGTGCTAATTTACTTTGCACGTCTGACGAAAATCCTGTACATAATAAACCGCGGAGGCAACTCAAAGTGGCCCAGTTCAGAGTGGAAGGACAGCCTTGCTGCTAAAGCACTGAACCCAGAGCTAAGCTCTGAGGCCTCCTACTTTCCCTGTGTAACCATAGCTGAGTGACAGCTCTTCCTGCTGCCTCAGTTTCCTTCCCTACCAAAGGGAGAAGGCAAGCTCATAGCTATGGATGTTTGCAAGGCGCTGTGCACCCTTTCAGCAAGGATGCTGTAAAGGAAAGAAGGGGAGTATCATCATACCACAGGAGCAGATCAGACAGTGCAGCAAAAATAGCAGCCAGAAAGCTGTGCACTTGGAAAAAATACACGTCTTTGTGAGCACTCTCGCTCTCAGAATAAATTAGTGTAAATAGAAGCCCCAGATGTTCCTGCAGCCTCAGGATTAGGGGGAACAGGCAGGCAGGATTAGATCTCCATCCTGCTCCGGCTGCTCCAATGTTGTCTCACCAACATACCTCCTACATCCTCTTAGGTTTACCTGGGGCACTAAGCGGCAGAGGAACAAATGTTTCTCCTTAAATGTAGCCCTTATCCAACTGGAGATGCTTGGGCTGGGCTTTAACCTAGGCTCTGATCTCAGGGCAAGGCCACACTTGTTTTTCTCTCTGGCTGCTGGGCATTCTTGGTGACCAAAAATGAGGAGCTGCCTCACAGCTGCTGTGCCAACGTGGAGCTGGAACACCACTGGCCAGGCAGGTAAACTGGTCAGGGAGACCAAGCATCTGCCCATCCATTCATCCATGTCCACCCATCTCCATCCATCCATCCACTCATCCATCCCTCCCTCCATCCCTGAGGGTTTCAGGAACAGGTTAGACCACGCAATACCCTTTCTTGATATGGACGGCTTGAGATGGGTTTGCCCAGGGTCCATTCACTGCTGTTTGTGCTGGTGGGATTTAGGCTGCTCAAGCCTGAAGGACTTTGGCTTTTCCAAGCAAGGCAGAAGTTTTCCAGCATGAATGCTTTGCTGGGAGTCAAGCAGCTTAAGTACTGGTAGACTCTTTTAGAAAGTTGCAGGATTCCTCACAAATAAATCACATCTCTCCATTCAGAAATGGAAGTGACATTTGCGGGTTCAATCAGACCTTTTATAGTATTGGGTCATTTTCTCTCCAAATGTTTCCTGCACTTTTCAATGGAATTTTTCTTTGTGTGTGTTCCTTTTTTTTTTTTTTCCATTAAAGTCAGCATCTTCAGAGGAAAAGAAACAAAGCAATTTTCCAAGGTTTTTTTCTTTAACTAAAATCGGCATTTGGACTCCAAATTATATACCGGGATTTGATCTGTGGAAGGAAAAGGTCTATTTTACTACAGTAATTTTTTGATTAAGGTTACTGTTTCAACAATAATGGCTCCCTGTTGCTAATGAGATGAAAATATCACTGGAGGATCTCCTAATAAGAATACACTGTTTCATAATATTTCCTTAAGTTTAATTAGTTTTGTGCTTATTTATTATGCTTGGTGTGATAGTTCTTAGAAGTAAAAACTCCACAGCCAGCTTTTTTCTGCTATCAAGAAGTACTCACCTAAAATTTAAGTTAAAATCAGTCAAGCCCAGAGGCATAAAGAGATCTGTCTTCAGGTTTAAAAACAGGAACCATTTCAACAACAGGAAAGGGGTTTCTTCTAGAAAAAAAGCAAGAGGTGTTAAAATGGATTTCCACTTCTGTCATGACCGAATTTAAGGAGAACAATCCATGAATGAGGAAGGATTGTTCTGCTGAGGGAAAAGGTTGCTGCCAATTAGCAATCTGGGCTGCTGGAGTCCAGGGAGATAAACTGGAGAGGAAATATTTCATTTTTTGAGAGTCAGGATTGACTGTCTGCAAATGCTTTTAGATAAGATAACAATTGAACGTGGCCTCTGCGCAACTCTCCTTTCTTCCTACAGGGACAAGGGCAAAGCATCCATGGACTGTCTCTTTGCAGAAAGGAAAAGTAGCCTAAGACATTAAATAATACAGAGAAAAGACAGGGCTGGCAGTCCAGCTGAAAACCTGTTCTTGGAAAGAACTGGGGATTCAGCTTTGAATAAAACCCCCCTAACTGGTGGGGTCAAGGCTTGGTGTGCTGTGGGGGAACAGACATGCCCATCACCGAGTGCCTGGATCCTTCATGAAGGGAGGATGGCTCTACCCAGCACCCTGCTCCCCACCATACCCCAGCTCATCGCCACAGAAACCACTCGTGACACTTCGGCCCAGGTCCCAGCTTTGATGCTGGCCATTTTCTGGCCACGTCCCACCCCATGTTTTGCTGTGGACCCATGTGCACTGGAAACTCAGCGTGCCTCCCTTGAAACCTGGGGTGATTGCAGGTTTCTAACCTGGGCAGCCTCTTCTCTGCTTGGGATAGAGCCAAGAGACGGGGAATCTCTTGTGATGGGTTGTGTGTAGACAGGTTTTGGCATGGGTACAGGTTTTCCCAATACTATAATATGCATGAAACTCTACCAGCAAGTTGACATTTTAAGCAATGTCCCCATCACGCTGAAGTTTCTCATTTTGAACAAACCCTCCATTCTCTTTTTCCTCTCCTTAGCAAAATGTTTTCTGTCCCTCCAGGTCAAACTCTGGAAATTTCCCTTTGGAAAGTTGTAGAGTGGACAGGGTGGAAAGCAAGGACCAAACCCAAAAGTGTGGAGTCACCTCCAAAGGCAACATGATGCAAGTTCAGTGGGAGGGTGTGGGTGGGAAGAGAGGAGAAGGACCTGTAAGAGGATGTCATAAGGGGGTTGGCCTGTTTTTAATCATTCACACTGAAACACTGGCATGTTTTGCCCTAATTTCTAGGCAAAATATGTATCTCTGGTACTGAGGAGAGACAGGTTGTCACAGATGTGGAACAAGCAGGGTAGAGATACTGGCAGTGCACGTTGCTAAAGGAGCCACATTAGCATATTGGCATTTGGACTGGCGCCTTATCTCAGGCTGCCTTCTGAATTAAAAGCAATTGCAGGTACTCTCCTTGTCCTGTTTGCTACTTTATTATTAGGATTGATTTTTGTCCTGTTGAGCTCTGCCTTCCCCCACCGAGCGGACAGAGAGGCCAAGTCCTTACCCTGGGGAGAGGAGGGGGCGGCTGTGGAGGCACGACCTTGTCTCCCAAAAGCACCGGCGAGGAAGGAGATGCGGGGCCGGCTGATAAGGGATGGGAAGGGAGCAGAAGAAAGGCCTGATGACGAACCTGGCCCAGACAATGAAGCGCTATCCAGGCACGCAGGCTGGCAGACGTGGGACTGCACAGCCCAGATAACGATGCACCACCGGCGTGCGCAGCCCGCGGCCACCTCCCACGCAGCGTCAGGATGCTGCCGTCCCCTCCATCGCGTCCCAGTATCCCCATTCCCAGCCATGGCTGCAGGAGAATGCCAAAATATTGCTGCAGCTCTGGGTCCCTTTCTCCAGCCCCCGCTGTGATGTGCACACAATATTTCTCCCTGCCAACAGCCCTCCCCATGCCAGCTCTGGGATCCTGCTTCTACAAAGGGCTCTCGGTCCTCTCATCTCTAAAAAAAGAAGAGTCCCATTAAATACTGTAAAGCAATAATTGGCCAATGGGTAAAGTGGATGCGTTTCTTTATGAATGCAATGATCATTAATGAAACTTTAGGGTCCCTGTTGGGACCATGGAGCAGAATAATTGACCTCTTGTTAGTCATTTTCTCCCTGGTTTCGAGGACTCTGCACCAGAAATGATCCAACTTCATTTAAAGAAAATTAGATTAAAAACAGATTAAAGTAAAAGCACCTCATACTCCTGTTCTGATTTAACTGTAATGAAAAACAGACCACAAAGTAACTTTATAATGGGAGGAAGCTCATTTAAATATTCCCCTCCCAACTGAAAGAGATTTAAGAATTAAATGAATGAGGAGATTTTCCTTTTAATGAGATTAGCCTTTTATAATTGCTCATTATGGACCACCTCAAGAAATCTGGGAGAACAAAGTTATACAACACACCTGGAAAACATTGCATTAGAAACCAGCAAACCCTGCCCCTTCACCATCATTTCCAAAAAGTGAAATTCAAACTAGTTTCTACTTACAAATCACTCATCTAAAGTGGCTGCAATTCCTCCAGATCCTCTCTGCAATTATACGGCTTTGTAAAGAAAGCAAAACAGAGGCTTGAGATTTGCAAACCTTAATGCATTTGCTAAAAATTCTCCCCTTTCCCCATGGAAACACAAATTTTATTTTTGAGTGTCAGCTGTCTGGCAAGGCCATGTGATTTGATTTCATCTTTCCAAATTTCTGTCCTACCAAAAATAAAGACTAGACAGAGCTGTCCCTTCTGAGTTTGAAATGCCAGCTCGCTTCAGAAGCAGAACGGTGAGGTTAGACTGGAAGTTTTGTGTCTGAACTTGAAGCATTTCACTCCAAAGTCCCAGCTTTGGGATGTATAATAATACTACAGTAAGGACCGATACACATGTATTGTTTCATCCCTCTCTGATTGTGATTTATCTCTAGTGTCAGGCTCTTTTGGATGAGCTGAAACTAATAATCAGAGCAGTTGCTTTCCTCGTTCCAGCTGATGAGAGCAGGCAGTAAATGAGATCAATAGCACTGTTTGTCAGCAAGTGTTTCTCCACATGCTGTATATTCACAATGATCGTTTTGCTCCTTTTCTTTATCTCTTCACCTGCAGTGGTTGCTCTGGACCAGTGTGCAGGCATCCCTCAGCCCTGTGCTGCGGGACGGATCTTGCACCTCTCACATTAGGATCCCTAGATCCCTTTCCCAGCCATTCTCTTGGCATACACAAAAACTACTGAATACTGGGAGAGACTCCGCTCCCTGAAATTTGGCTGCCTTGAAATTGCACACATCGTCTGAGCTGTCCTGTACTCTCTGCGGTCAGCGGGGAGAGGGGCATTTCCAGAGGATGCTCTGCTCCACTCCAGGAAGGGGTTTTAAGGCAGGTGGGACGATGGGTGTGCCTGGAGGCCACTTTCTCCTGCCACCTCCTGCAGAACCAGCTCAGATCAGACTCCTCACTGTCTGGGGACTCCTCCCAAGCAGGATCCGCCGGGTTCTCATGAGGCACAGCCCAGTGCAACCATGCTGAATACTGGAAAGCCCCGCTGGCTGTGACACAGAGGGTCAGGCTGGGTGACCACAGCCATGTCCCCAGGCAGCTGGTGCTCACAGGGAATGACCCCAGCAGGTCACCAGGGACATCTGTCGCTCAGCACAAGGTAGTGGTCAACGTGTCAGCAGCTGCTTACCCAGCTGCTAGAGCTGCTCAGCCCTTTTCCATCAAACCATTTGGCTTTGAAGAGAATTTTTTCGTCAAGTTTCATTTTGTTATCAGAAGTCAAGTCCATTTCTACAGCTGTTAAGACTGGTTTATTTTGATTGATACATCCTTTCTGTGTTTGCAAAGGCGAATGGAGCTGGTTTCCCAGCATCTCTGCTACCCACTGCCTGCATTCCCTTGTAAATCTGCTGGTACCAGAGCCAGGGCAGAAAGTGAAAAGTGCCATTAATGAATCCAGCATTTTATCTCTATCCACCCATTTTATCTCTATCCACCCACTGTCTGATGCTGTGTGCTCCCCCTTGAGCTCACCAGGGCTTGGGAGATACTCCTAATGCATCAGATAAGAGGAACTGAGCTTAACTATTCTTGGCCTTGGATGCATACAAATAGGCTTTATGTTAATATTTGCAAATAGCTTCTCAGAGGAGAAATATCTCCTGAGCTTCCCATCTTCGAGCTGGGCAAAGTTTTTTTCAGTGAATCGAGAGAGCTGTTTTTGCTGAAAACCAGACTTTCAGGAGGGCTGGAGCTATTTGAGAATTCAGGTCAAATGCAGCAAGGAGTTTTGGTGGAGACGACAGGAGGGCGTTTTGAGAGAGAATGTCAAAACATTTTCTCTCCTTTTCCCTGTTACAAAGTAATTTTTTTTTCTTCAAAAATTGCCCTAATTTTCTGGAGTCACTAACACAAAACAGAGATAAACAAACTCATCTGCACAAGATTGCGTGGAAGATGGGGGCTGACTGGAAACCACATTTTCCTATCTTTGTTTTCATCTGGGGAGCACAGAGGGCTCAGGGAGAGAGGACTGCTCTCACAAAGAGGAAAAAAATCTCCTTTTTTAGCTCACCCAAATCATTCTCCACAGCCAGATACTGACCTTACCACTCCGTTAGTGAATCAGCTCCTCTCCTGGAGCAGATATGGTGGAGTAGCTGGGACAATGCCCTACCAAAGATTCCTATTGCTGGAACCCTGGGTGTCCATACAATGAAGTTTGGACGCTCTGGATCATCAGATCTTCAGGAAAAGAGGAAGAATTGCCATTTTGTTGCTGGGGTGGCAGTGCTCTACCCCTCGCCATCCCTGCTGAGCTGGCTGCCCGGGGAGCTATGCCTCCCCTGTCCCTGTCCCCGCAGCACAGCGAGGGAGAGGATTTCATTCCTCCCATGCTGTCACCTCGGCACCATCTACCCCTGATAGAGACTTGGAAATTAAAATAATAAACAAAGCAAGCAACACCGCGTGAGGAGGCTAATGTACCATAATGCTCTGACACACAGGCAGCCGCTGCCTCACGCTGAGCAGAGGGGACACATTTGAAAAATGTATCTTCCTCTGACAGCAGTTATTTCAACATTATCTTTCTTTTTTTACTTCAAATAAGGCATTTACTTTCCCCCAGTGTGGCAGATGCACTCGACTCCCCCAGCCAAACTAGCAGCGACACCCAGCTCATAATCTCCTTACAGAGAAGAGCAGAGGGTGGTGGCAAAAGGCAGAGCAATTACACTTTTTAACACAGTCAAGGTTGGTAGGATTTAAATCATGGGAAAACAAACAGAATTTAACTGCCTGGATGAAATCACGTTCATGCGGTGGGTATTTACGGCAATCGCCACTAACAGGAAGAGATCAGGTATTCCTGGGAGCCTGAGTGCCAGCTGGGGAGCCAGGGCTGGTTCTGCCCATCAGTGTCTGCTCTTTAAAGCAAGGCTGCGTGTATGTGCATACACATCGCTGTGTGTGCCCAGGAGCGTGTGGTTGTGCTTGGGCCATGTATTTGGTGGCTATCTTGGAAAGACCTTTGCTGGGCAACCTTGATCTCACACCTTAATCCCACCTTCCATCTCAGATCTGAGGAAGCTCGTTTTACTGGAACCGGCTGAGAGTGACTGCAAGATTAACTCCAAATATCAATGTGGGTGCATCTCGAATGTCTTCTCCATCAGAGACGTGTACTGGTTTTCCAGCTAAGGATAAGTCTAAATAGGAACTGTAACATATGTGGAGAAGATTCTGGGATTTGAATGGCAGTTTATCTCTGATCTCAGAGAAAGATTTTTGTCCAGTTGGCATATGCAAACACTGACCAGTGTGTGCTATGTGTTGTGCAGTCAGAGAACTTCCCCTTTAGCAACCTCCCCGTGAGCCAGAGCACCCCTCGACATGTCTGTGTCTGCACCCTCGGCCTGTCAAGATGCACCTTACCCTTTCCCTGCAAGGCAGATTTGCTAAGGGACACCTAAGTGAACCGATTTCTGGAAGGAGGCAGCCTGGACACCTTTCCATGTGGTTTGTATAGAGTGGGTATGGCAGGAACCAGGGACACAGCAGCCTCTAAACACCAACTGCTGGTGTTTTACTTCCCCAAGCATCTACCCTGAGCCTGAGAAGAGTCCTAATGGGTCAGTTTCCCAGCAAAGCCATCTCATGTCCGCTCCGGGAACATAAACCCCATACAACCAGAACCACTGAACTGTTTCAAAGGATAAAATCCACTTAGAAATCCCGCTTTTCCAATTTCCAAGCAAACATGCCCATGTTAATAAAGGAAAGTGCACTCACCCGGAACAGGTGAGCAGGGGAAAGGGTTTTAATGAACTGAACGGGGGGCAGATTGACTTGCAAGTAGAAGAGCTCTGGCTGGGTCCCCTGGGCTTGGGCAGGGGCACGGTTTAGAGACCTGTTTTAATCAAATTGCTCTTAAAAAGCAGAAAGGGAAAAGCTTTCTGAGAAGTCTGACCCTTGGGCATCTCAAAGATGAGGGTGCAAACTGTATGATATGCTGGTTCAGAGGAAAGAAAAGGAAGTGGAAACAGACTGTCTCATTCGAGGAGTGGAAAGTAAAGAAGGGAAGAGGACAGAGAGATCATCTACTGTCTGGTGGAGTTGGATTCAAACCCATCTCAAGGCATGATGGCTCCAAATGGGAACCGTAAGTCAAGCCCAGTGGGAGCAGCTTTCGGTTGGACCTCAGCATCCCCTCATCCCTGCTGTGATCATACTCTGTGCTTGGGTTTATTTGTGTTAGAGGCTCTGCAGGGAAGGAAGAACATGAGAACTCACTGCACCTGAGAAGCCAGACAAAATAACTAGCAACAATATCAGTGAAAATAAACTAAACATGCACAAAGAGAATGCGAAACCTCTGCCTTCTGGACAATGCTCTGCAGTGAAGATGTTGGAGTGGGACACTGATGTAAAACTATGTCACAATGTGAATATTGAAATTCCAGAGGCACCAAGCACATCTGCACAGATGGGAAAATTAGAGTTACCGCGCTTGGGTAGTATGACAAGTAATTTTTTTGCACCCCGAAAAACAACTCAATTGTGGGAGGAATGTGTCAGTTGCTATTTTGTAACTTAATGAAATAAATCAACCAGATGGAAAGAAGAGATGAAGATGAGCCCACGCAGTCCCGTGGGAACACAAAGGCCACGTGAAGCCAGCTGCCAGGAAGCCGAGATCTTGTCTGGATGACTTGGGATGACTCTTGGGGTGATGACAACAAATTCCCCAAGTGAGGAAGCATCTTTGAACTTTCGCCAGCCTCTGGGGCTGTGGTTTCAGGAACCCATGGCCACTGAACTACAAAAAGGCAACTTCTTGATCAGTTGAGCAGCAATTCTGGGGGACTCTGGATGGAGTCCTGCTCCTCCTGACCTACTGAAATGCTCTTGTGTCTCTTAAAAGAACACAACAAGCAAAACCTTAAAACCTAGGGGGCTGATCTGCAGGATGAACAGAGTGTCAGAAAGAAGGGTCAGAGCCATGCAGAAAGGCTGGAAGAAACGTCATGGCTTAACCCTGCAGATGAGGAGACACTTCTGGCACTCACCTGAGTCCAAGCAGACTGAGTAAACCTGGAGCAGAAGAGTCAGAGCAAGGTTTGGCAAACCTGGTGCTGCTCCCTTGTCATGTAAAGGAGGCAGAAAATGTATAATAGCTAAATAAGGAGCATCTTCCCACAGCAGAAGCCCAAGACAACACATCTTTTGGCGAAGGACATGTAACATTGACTGCCTAAAATAACCCCAAAAGGCCCACAGCACCCAGCTCTCCAGAGAGGAGGTTTTACAGCAGAAAATTGATTTCCAGAGGCTCCCTCATTAACTTTCATGGCACTCACAGTGTGGTTTTAGAACAAGCAGAATTATTAATGTTCGAACTTACCCAAGCACTGTCGGGAACACAAGGCCCTCAGAGACTCAAAGTGGGGCTGACAAATTGGGGAAGAAAAAGCCAGAATTGAGCGGGTGCATCCTTCACGGCTCAGCCCTGGATACAGGCAGAGGGAAAAAAGGAGAAACCTTGGAGAAAAGGTCCCGTGTCTCCTTGATGGCTGTGCTGTTCGTAAGGGAAAAAATAGCATAGATATTTAGCTTTTAAAAGGGGAGAAAGATTGTCTAATTACACTAGTTTGGGGCTGCCCTGCTTCTGAGCCACCCTGGGCTTCCAGGGAGTGGGACAGCAGGCAATTAGGAAGGGCTAAATATTCACCATGGGTAGAGTTCACCATTGGCTGGCACCGCTGCTCTTGCCCTTGAAATCACATTTGAGCTTTGGTGACATCTCAGCTAATTAACGAGAAAACCAGCCTAAGTCTCCCAGATTGAAGTATTACTTCTGGTCAGACATAAACCAGTATCCCAAAACTATCATGAATTTTCTCCTGGGTAACAAAGGAGAGGGAATATAAACCTGATAGCTGCAAAGGCATCTCTGCCTAGCTCCCCTCTATCCGTTTTTGCCCAAACAGCCTCATTCCCCAGCATCTTGGTGCTTCGGGGCTGCCCCACAGCCTGCTCGGAGCTATCCCTAATGCCAGCCACTTCTTTGCATCTCCAAACACAAGCTCCAGCCACAGCGAGCTGGAAGATTTTGCTGTGCCAGGGGATATTCGTTGGCTGGCATCGCATCGCCTGTGATCTCGCCCCGCTGGAGCAAGAGAAAATAAGTACCATTTATTAACATGCCAATCGTTCTTTACACTGGCTGATTAAAAAATAATTACCCGCAGCCATTATTGAGCACTCTTGCAAATGAGCTGTGGGAAGCTGTGACCGTGCGCTTAGCACACAGTGTGTCTTGCTTGTTTCAATATTATTTTAATTAAGTATCTGGGTAAAAGGCCTTTCTAATGTAACTTTCTTTTCATAAGCAGAGAGCAGGGCTCTGCACTCAGCTGAGCGGTGCTAGGCTGATATAACCCAGCATTGCTCTGGCTGCTTCCAGCGTGGTGGCACAGCAGGACCCACTGGTTATTCAAATTTAAGAGGACTAATCTTCAGCAGACATACGAGGGGAAGAGAGCTCATCTGTACCCGAGGGACACGGCCACAGCAGATAGCTAGAAGGCATTGCTGCCCTCAGACCGATTAGCTGGTGCCGCCTGGTTTGGGCTGGGATGTAGACAGGGTGTAGGTGGTAGCCAAGGACATCCCTTGTGGCTGGGATGCCCCTTTCTGCATCCCAGCCAGGGCTGTATTTAGCAGAGCACATGGTCACCATCCTTTATTTTGGGGGGTTTTTGCCTTTTCACGTGTGCTTACGTTCTCTCATTTAAGCTGCAGCATTGGTTTCAATTATCTCTTGTTTGCAAGCAAATTAACTCGGCAAACACATTTCAGATCCTCAGCCAGTGTAAAACCAACATTGCACAGGAGAAATCAAATTACCGCACAGATTCAAGCAGCACAAAACAGCCCCAGAGGTTCCTCTTGATCTCTCCTCTCTCTCTTATCAGTCAAAATTCCCTCTCCGATTATTTCTATCAGGATAAAAAGAAGCCCCTGAGTAGCTGGACTCTGAAGTCCCCGTCAGACCTGGCAACAAGGAGTTGCATCCACGCTGGGGTTTGATCCTGAGCCCTGGGCTGGATCCCTGCCTCAGGCTCTGTTTTGGGCATGCAAAATCTGGGGACAAATAAGATTATTTGACACAAGAGGAATTTTTTTCACAATGACAACTATCAGCCATTGGAATAATCTCCACAGGGAAGTGGGAAGTCCTCAACATTGGACACTTTGAAGATTCAGCTGGACATGGTGCTGAGCCATCTTATCTAGACTGTGCTTTTGCCAAGAAAGGTCAGACCAGATGATCCATGAGGTCTCTTCCAACCTGGAATTCAATGATTCTATGAAAATGACAAGACAGGTGCAGCCGTAACAGGCCATCATCAGACAAGGAGCTTGCAGCAGGGTGGATGAATGATCTCTGTTTCTTTGGCAGAGTCAGACCGGCCATGCTGCGCTCCCAGAGCAACACAGAAATGACATAGCTTTTTGATCAAATGGACATTTATTAATACGTTTCCCCAGATGATTCCTCTTTGTGAGCTGAGAAAGACTAATCCCAATAGACTCTCCAGAAACTTGAAACTCTGAGCTTCAGACTTTGAATAGACAAAAATAAACAAAAATTAGAGGGGTTTTCCCTTGCTTCAACAAAAACATATGTTCTCATTGGACTTTTCTTGATGGAAAGAAATAACGCATTTCCCCAACAGCTCTGGTTACCGCAGATGACTTCATTTCCCATCTCAGATGCTGCCACGACAGAAACTTAAAAAGCAGGATTGATTAGACCAGATTAGGTTAGAGAGGGAGCCTGGTAATGAAAAGCTGCTGCCACTTTCTCTGCGCCAGGTCGGGGCCATTAGCGACCTCCTTCCCTCTCACCCGGGGATGCTGCCCCCTTGTTGAATTCTGCTCTAATTCTTCCTGCAGCCTGAGTTTTCAAGCACATTTTGCCCTGTGTGTGCTTCCCCCGCTGGAGGTGGAAAAACAGGAAGGAATTGCTGTGTACATAGTTTGGCAACACACTTCGGGATCCCCTGTGATAAAGCCTGCTGGATCAGTGCACTTTACTATTATAAGGCTGCTAATGATTATCCTATTCTCCCCTGAAAGCCAGGGTAGCAATTTCCAAAGCCTTTTTTTTTTTCTTTTTTTTCAATGCCATAACACTTCTTCGTAGCTTTCCCCAGGTAACTGCTGTTTCCAGTGTAGTTTCACACTAGGTCACCCAGATAACCTGGAAAGAGTCATTTGCCAGCCCCTTCTATCTTCAACATAAAATTACTATATCTTATTTGCTACCACATTAAGCTGGCTGAGAAGGGAGCAGGGCTGTGAACACAGTGCAGTTTGCTCTAACAGTCTTTTTTTTTATTTCCTTGGATAATCTCATGGTCCATTAGTTTCCTGTAGCTGCTCCCCACAAACACACACACACACACACATCACCAGGGTGTATGAGCTTCCCTCCCACCAGCACAAGCGCTGGGCAGACTACACATATAGCAGTCACGGTTGCTCTGGAGGTGCAGGAAAAGCAGCTCACCCGTGTCCAGGACAGTGCAGAGCAGGATCCCCAGGGATGCTGATGTACGCAACAGTTGGTACACACTAAATGCAGGCGTGCAAGTGCTGAGTTGAACCGGTGGGTGAGGACTGACCCAAATTGCCAATTCCCTGGCACAGCGCGGTTTGCATCACACCCATCTGGCAGAGCCACTGCAGAGAAAATACAGCGGGGAGAGCACAGCACAGGGGGTTTCCCCACCAGCCAGCCCTGCAGTTACAGCAGGAGCTGGAGCATCCATCCCATCGCACGCCCCAGGCAAAGCAACCTCTGCGCTGCCCCAGCTCACAGGAGCTCACCCCGAGCAGACGGTCACGGTGCCTGCAGCATCCTACCCTTGCAAAGACAGCAGCTGAAGCCTCCTATGAGACCCCTGCAATGAAGATGCAATCTGTCCCTTACTTTTAAATAACCTGGAGGTGGGGAGAAATCTGCACATAAGCAATTTGCAACTTCATTAGACTGGTCAGTTCTGAAACTTGCAGAACTGAGGAATCACTTCCCAACAGCAAAGGTTACGTCCAGAAGCTGCAACCCTGAATTTGCAGGGAGAGACTGTCCTGTCCCTCACAGAGAGGCTGGGGGCAGCGGGACAGGCAGCCCCTCCAGACAGACATGGTGTGGGTGGAGGGGACTGATAAGACTGATGTCTCTCCAAAATGACAGCTTTTGCTTGGAGTTTGCTTTCTCTCTCTGATAATTGAACTTTGAATAAAAAGAGACAGAGCAGAATGTGAATCCTGCCTGGAAAGGTAAAAAAAAAAAAAAAAAACAACCACCCTAACAAAAAGCCAACAAAACAAAGGAGGGGGGGAGATTTGGTGGATCTAAACCACAAAGCAATGTTATTCATGGGCATTATTGATTAAGATTTCCTCACCAACACATACGTAAATACTTATCTCTCAAATGAATAAGAGGCTCTGTAATGCTGGAGGGAAGAAGGAAAAAGATTGTTGAAAATGTGAGGGTCAGAGAAGCATCCGGCTGTAACAGATGCATTGAGAAGATAAACAAAGACATCTTTGTCAACACATCGGTCTGCCGAAGACCAAGTGTGATAGAAGGCAGCGATTTTCAGGCACTAGGAGCAATGCTTGGACTTTGATAACAATGAAACAGAGATTATGGAGCAGCTCCTCACCTGGGCTAATTCAGTGCCAGAGCCCAAATCACAGGGCAGCTACGCCGGTTTCCATTGCTCAAGGATCCTGCTCACCCTGGACAAAGCAGCCTATTAGCAGAAGGGCAGAAGCAGAGATTTATGCTAACCTCTGTAGGACAGAGAGAAAAGGAAAGAGAAACAGTGAGTGGGATCAAAGGAGAAATAGAGGAGAAATGGGGGCTCTGACCCGTGAGCACCACCAAACCCGACTGATCCCCTGGGTACCACCCCATCCCCAGCACTGCCTTGTCTGCAATGGAGCACATGGGTCCTTGCCTGCAAACAGCTCCTGCTGGGGCTGGCTGGGACAGCCAAAAAGGGGCCAGACCCAACAAGACCAAACCTGGCTCATAAGCCAAACTCAGCGTCTCACGTAGCATCACACAAAGCAGGTTTGGCAAGCGGAGCTGGGACCCCCACATACCCCAACAGGAAGCGAGCAGACAGGCAGGTTTGGTGCTGAGCATTTAGTGATATCAGCCCAGAAGCACTTGAGCCATCTGAAGGCTGTGAGGGACCATCAGAATAATCTGTTCTGGCATCCAGCATCCCCATGGGATCAGCTCATGCATCCTGCCTGCAACTTACGTCTCCATCACCATGACTTTCAGGGCAGCAGGTCTGTATTCAACCTGCTCAGGTCTTACTCTTCTACATCTACATCTCTACATCTGCCACCGTGTAGGGAACAAATGCTGGGTACTACACAGGCAGGATTCCCATTGAATAGGACATTGCAGCTGGTGCGCAGACTGTGGTCGCCCAGCAAGGAGTTAAGAAGAGGCCAAGCTCCCCCAGCACAGGGGGCTCAGCAAATGCCAGCGTGGTTGGTGGGCTCACAGAGGTATGTGAGAGCAGGATTGAGGGTGCATGTGCACCAGGAGACAATAGGCTTCCCCCAAAGAAGCTCTGCTGCTTCAGGACAGTTATCAGCTACCAGGTCTGCCTAGCTGTACCCAGAATCAGGCCCCTGCAAGGTCTCCCAGCAGGTGTGTGAGTTTTGCAGATATTCCGCACACGCACACACAGGGTTTGCTCCTGTGCCCTCGTGTGGCAGCAGCCAGAGCGAGGTGCTGAGCTCTGCCTGTGTTAACGTCCCCCTGACCCTGAGCTGCAGAATACCTTCCCATCGGCCAGGCCAGCCATTCCCAGGCAGCTCCTCCTGCCTCAGTTTCTCTGACTATGAGCAGCCACACAAGCTGAGGGCCCAGGCTTGCTGCAACACCTGCTCAATCCATTCACAGAAGAAAGGAGGGGGAAAAAAAAAAATATTTCGGGGCTTTTTCTACCACCTTCTCTTAACGCCTAGAACACATGCAGCAAAGCTGCTGCTAGCCCTAACAAGCCAGGACTCAGGAGCTGGAGCAGGGCAGCCTCTAGTGGCTGCAAGCCAGGAAATACCGGTCCCCAAAACCGTGTTCAGGCGATGTTTGCTCTCCAAAGTAGCCAGCCTGAATAAGCCACAGCCTGTGCTACTACAATGCCCCACAGCCCATAAATACTAGTCCTTGGACTCCCCTTCCCTGGTTTACATCTTTGCCTCCCAGCTGCCTCACCCGTCTCTCGCACGCTGCTTCCATTTGCTCCTCCAAAAGCCTCTGACCCTGCAGCCACAGGTACCAAGAGACGTGTCACACATCTCATGTGTGTGCCACATGAGACATCCACAAGGCTCATTAGCATCACTGCAAGTAGCTCCAGTCCCAGAGCAGGTTTGACCAGGCAGGTGATTGTGGTCAGCAATCTAGATCTGCAGCAGTCTCTAATCACTTGAGCTGACTATTGACAGCCAATCCATCCAAATTCACTCATGCCCCATCTGGAGAATGCCCTTTCTGCTGCAGGCTGCTCTGGCCCTGGGGGATGCACAGTGGCCTCCGTTGCATGGGGAAGAAGGTTCCCCAGGCCTGTCCTGGGGAGGGATGGTCAGGAATGGAAAGACCAGCCCTACTCTCAACATTGCATCTATGCCAGAACCACCAACACCTCCCTTGCTGTCTTAACCCCCCCCTCTCTGCCAACAAAACCTTGTCTTCCAGGTCGAAGGCTTGTGCTCTGCAACCATCCCACAGCTCCGTTGCAGGCCTTCAGCTTCCCCTCACACAGGACATAAAAAAAGAATAGAATAAGCCAAATGAGACAAAAATCCTCCCTGCTCCCTCCAAGAGCCATTTGGCTTCACCTCAGCACATCCCCGGCTCCCTGCCTCATCCCAGTTTTACTGGTGGGTCAGAGCTCTCCAGCTAATGGTTGAGCATCAGAGTGGGGATGAGATAAGAAAGGCAACCAGAGATGGGGCTGTTTGTAGGACGTATCAGAAGACAGACACATACATCAACTGGGTAGCGAATAAAGCACAAGAGGAGCTCTTTACATACCACTGCGGGATGGTCACTTGCCGTGAGTTGGAAAGAATGTTCTCCTGCACCACGTTTCAGGGTGATGACCAGTAATACAGCACGGCATCAGCACAACGGGCTGGCTAACCACTGGCTGCTGATTCATCAGTTATGCAAGCAATTTAAACACAATTTATGTCAATAATTCAGGCAGCAGATCTACTTTTAGAACATACATCAACCTGCCCCACTACATTTTTGGTGGAGAGCTCAAGCGGTGGTGTAAGATTCAGGAGTAGGGCAAGGGTACATTCAAAAGTAGAAACAAGGAAAATGCTCTAGGACTGGAAATATGGCAGATATATCCTGTTAATGAATGCAAGAAGTCTTCCCCACCTTTGGCTTTGACCATTTCACTAGGAGGGGCAGTCTCCCAGCTAAGCAGCACTGGCCCACAGGCAGCCATGCAGAACATCAGAGACTTTCCTGCTGCTCTAACATCACATGCAAAGTCCACAGCTGCAGCAGGGCCAGGCTGTACAGCTCTCAAGACACTAAATATTTAGGCTATGGGATGAACAGTTCCCAGCCTACACATTTTTATACATATTGTCATTCCCTAACTACAGGGGAGACCCTAATCTTGCAGAGGAGGAAAGCACATGGTGTCCTTGTTAGGAACAGAAGTCAGTCAAGTTCAGGTTCGAAATAGTGAGAAGAGAGTGAAGGTGATTATCAGTTGGGATTGGATCGTTATGGGGCTGAAAGCATCTTCTGTTAAAGGATTAGAGTCTAGACAGGCTGGTCTGCATCTGAATCAGTCAAAAACTGCCAGGGAACACAGACAAATCAGAGAAACCTTTGCTTCTTCCTGCTGACTACCACTTGTTCTTTTTGACTGTTTCTCCCTCTTGTCTAGACAAAACAGAAGCTGGGATGATCCCGAAAACTTTGTGGAATTATTTCTTAAAACCCCAGATCCTTCTCTTTGCTATTCTATAAATTCTGTTTTCTGAAATCCTTTATAGTCTCAAAGGTATGACACTTCAGAGTGACAGATTATAGCCACCCTCCTCAGAAAATGCATCATAGGCAAGATAACGCAGGACAATGGCCAAACAAGCCACTGAACAAGCTGACAAGGTTATAGGGGAGGAGATAAGAGGAGGACAGGGACAAAATACCACTTTTTATCCTCTGCATTCACCGAGACATTTGTCCCTTCTTCACTGAAGCAGACCTTCTCTGACCAGCAGCATCTGGACCAAATGACCTGAATCCACCTCCCCTGGATGGTGTTGATTAGAAAGGCAGCTCAGCAGAGCAGAAGGCTGTTTTCAGCCAGACCTCCACATTCTGCCACCAGGAACATTCAACATTGCCTGTGCTGGCTCTTCGACACCGAGGCAATGACAAAATTAATGGCTGTGCTTCTGAAAGGGATTTAAATGTTCATAATGAAGACACAGCTCCGCAAGGCACATTAGCAGTCATTCAGGGTTTCATTCGCGACAGATGACAAAATTGTGCGTGTAACACAAGGGTCCTCTTCTGATGGGGACCCATCTATTCAGAGTGGGATGGAGGCACAAGAGAGCCTGGGCTAATCTTACTTCAGTTGTACCAAACTGATCTGTCTCCCCTTTGACCCTTTTCCCCAAGCCATAGCAGGTCCAGTATTTGGTTTCTCAGGAGCATGAAAAGGTTTTGTGTTGGACCCACATCTTCCCTGATGTTGCACAGCTTTGTCCAAGTCACCACAGATTACCTGGTCCATCCCCAAAATTCAACCTCCTGCTGAGGCTGTGTGTTCAGCTGTTTGAAAGTACAGAAGAATTTCTCTTGATCGAAACAGGAAAGGGGCCAATGCAGTTTTGTTTTCATCAGAGAGGCTGCCAAAGCTGTTCAGAGGAGGAGCAGAAGCTGCATCCAACTCACCCCATTTGTCTGACAATAGCGTGGGGCAGAATAAAAATCAGAAAACTGGTGGCCATAGGGTTTGCCAGCTCCCACAACAGATCCCCCTGCCAACAGTGCCAACTCAGAGAGACAAATCACCTGTGCACCCCATTCCCCACTTCCCAGTAAGCTCAGCCTGCAGAGATGCTGCAGATAAATGAGCTTCCCAAGACGCTGGTTCTGTTATGATCAGTTCATTTATCCAGCACTTACATGTCTCCAGACATTGAGATAGAGCATATTTGGCTCTGTGTTCATTATCTGTGGTGCATTGTGGGCAGAGGCATTCAACAACAAGACCTCCTGGCCCAAATCAGATGAAGTATGCCTTCTGAGTCTTCCTTGCTTGCTTTCTGGTTGCTGAACTTACTGGAGTCAATCTCTGGCCACAATTTTCAGGCTGTTTTCCATTATTATGAAGCATAAAACATCCTTTTCTTTACTAAAAGCTTACAGTCGCAAGAATCCATCTGAATCCAGAATCCAAAGCTTTAGAACAAACACCCATTCTTGCAAACATCACAATAAAATTATGTGAGCCAGCAATGCTCGAAATAACACCCAATTTATCTTCCTATTTCCCCTGTATGATTATGTCTTTCATTTCAGTGGGGTAGAGAGCCTTGAAAACAAATGAGTCAGTTTGATTTTTGTTTCAAGGAGAAGTTCATTTCCTGGCTCCATTGCTCGCTCATAAGATTTTCCTAACAATCTGCATGTCTTCTGAAAAACTGAAAGACTCTTGAATCTTTGGACTTTGTGGGCAGGGAGGGCAAGTACTCAGCACCCTCCTGCCACCCTCCAATTTCACAGTGGCATTCTGGTGCCAGGACACAACCACAGAGCATTATTTACCCCCTTGAAATGAAAGAGGACAGATCCTTTCACCCCATCCTGAGGAATAACCTTGCATCCTTGGAAGGCAAGCCGCTTGACATGCTTTGCAGTGTGACTCCACCAGGTGATGGAGCAGTCCAGGGATTGTTGAACATTTCCCTTCCACAGGCTTTTGGTTATTTCTCTCCATCCCCTAGGTCTGTCCTGCAGACAGGAGGCCATTCACCGTTGCCAGGAGGTTAATCATATCTCAGAGAGCATCCCCAAAATTTCTACTCAGCATCACTCTCCATGTCTGTGGGAGCAGCCCTGCATCACTCCAGCCAAGGAGGCACTTGAAAATTTCAGTCTCTCCACCAGCTTTTCCCAAACCCTCAGCACTTCATCTCACCCATGCAGCAGCTACCACGCTCTCACATCTTCTCCAGTCTTGCGAGGAGATATGGCCAATTTAGCAGTATAATGAATGTACGTACATAAAAGTTCTGATTCAAACACTTTCATTAGATTTAGTCACTGGCTCCCAATACAAAATGATGGTGACACCAATTCCTCCTCAACTCGAGTGACTAATTGTGACACAGAAGCAATTAGGCTTGGTTAAATGATCCATGTCCCTTCAAAATAATGGTCTGTCAAACTGCATTCGCCCAAAATAATCCAGGATTGACTTGACAATCAAAATATCTGTTTCTTCAAAATTAATAAAAACCCAGAGCTCCTTGTTTCTCCATGGTGCAGCTGCAAAATGAAAGGGCTGCCTCACTGCGCATGGGGGAGGATGGGCCACCCGAGGGAGGTGGCAGCAGACATTAAAAGGCAAGATGCTGTTAGAGGCAACAGCTATCACAAACTATTTGCTACAGGCAGGATACAGCCAGAATAGAGCTGGATATACAGCTCTGGCCTTTTGCAAACTTTCCTCCAAAATCTCCAGCACAGGCAGTATCTGCAATGCTGGAAGATGGGACAGGCAGGGGTCTCCGGTCATCTGCACCAGGCTGTTACTGCAGGTCTCCTCATCAGGGGCCCCAAGCCACCAACATGATCTTTGCTGGTTGCACCCCAAGGGCAATTCTCTGTCTCTGCGAGCTTCCTTCTAAAGACACCCTGCAAACAAGTGTCAGTGGTCCATGAGGTGATCCTGCAAAACCCAGAGCCACATGGGTCCTGGGAAGTGGATGGATGGGCCACCTCATGGAAACACGTTGCAGAAAACACAGTGCTCACAGGGATTGCATGACACTGTCTGCCTGGGGGACAGGGACACTCAGGAGATGGGAGCCGAGTTTCTGCAGGGCTCAGACAGCAGATCCCAGAGCACCCTGCACTTCCCCATCCAATATCCTAACCCAGAGTTAATGAGGACCACCCCTTGAGGTTGTTACCTAGTTACCTGCCTCCACAAGGAGTTTCTGCTAATTAAGCACAGTGGGTTAATTGGAAGAACCCACACAGGCCTCCCTAAGGAGCAAGTCCCAGGAATGTGCCCCCACACACATCCCTGCTGCCCCACCCCACCCTCTGCAACCCCCAGAGGGTTTGTTAGGGTTTGTTAGCTCTTGCTGCACACCCACTACAGTGGGGGGCACCCGCCTCTGTGGGACCCCAGCAAAGGACACCCTGGCAGCTTAGCTAATTTCTACATCACCCCCAAATTGTGCCAATGCAATTTCCATCTTCTCTGCACAGCTCACTGCACCAAGCTCTGAAAAAGGAATTACAAAGCAATTACCCACATTAATGGAAGTAAATACTCCATCTGCACTCCTGAGGGCCAGTAGCAGAAGATGCTACAGTGCCATCTAAGCACAGCTTGTGACCTGCCTGCATCTACATCCCACTGCTTCATGTTTGTTCTTCCAAAGGCAGAGTCCACCAAGGTGGCTTTTCAGGGACCTTCCCCAGTGGATTCTCACGTCTGATGCTGGTGAGTCCTCTCCTTGGAGACACCAATTTGGGTCTTTTTCCTCCTTCTTTCATTGAACTGAAGAGGAACTTAACATATTTGAGACTCTGTCCCATATGACAGCTTTGGCTGAAATAGAGCGATCGGTTCAAGGTGCCTGGGGTGAGAGATGGGGAGCCAAGCTCCTCATCTCATTCCTGGGACATGAAGCTGGAAAATGAGATATTTCACATCCAAAGCAGATTACCACTTGGGAAACAAGAAGTGGCACTGCCTCCTCCCAAAACACTGGGCCATTCTATGCAATTTCCTCCTCCGTGCAGCTGCTTAAATCAGTGTAGATGAAAGGCAAGGCTCCGGGGGAGACTGAGCGTGGTGTTTGCATGCTAGATGAGCTCTTGCCAGCAGCAGAAAAATGGAGAAGGGATCCCTGAAGCTTATATGATGTGCATGTGACAGAAGGGAGTCAGAGCTGATGATGCTGTAGGTCTCTAACCCCTGTGCTCCACAGTGAACTCAGCTGCCCAGTCAGTAACGGACAGAAATAGCAACTTACTACTGGGAGAGATTTTTCACCAAACTGTCATTTCATCTGTGACTGTCTGGGCTGATCTGCAAAAGACTGTAAAATACCTCCAAAGAGATGTGGGAATAGAAGCACAGACGTCCACTGTAAAACTAAAACTCATTGATCTTTTAGAGATAGTGGTTTATCCACATTAGTGGTCATAGCATGTTATAATCTCCTTCCCCACAGCATCCCCTCCATGTTGCAAGGAAATTAATTACTTGTATCCTTCATTTTCCAATGGAGACAACAGGACTAGCACTTCTGCTCTGGCTAAGCCCCTCTGCTCCATGGGTACCAATGGCTTCAGCTCTCACACTAAGTGGATCACCATGCCCACCGAAACTCAAGGCAGTTGCTTTCAATCTATTCCTAACTTCAAGGCTTCCTACTTGACACAGTGACTCAGACAAGTCTCCTAGCCCTGGGTCTCCAGCCCCTGACACCCTGGGCCTCCCACATGCTCCCAGACTCCAGCAAGAAGAACCACAGCTCCAGGCATAGCTGGAGGTGGGCAGGAAGGTGTTAAGTCTGGAACTGCACTAGCTCTCCCCATCCTGCAGTGGGGACTTCATCCTTTATTTATGGGCCAGCCTCCTCAGATAGGAGACATTTAAATTTTTCAGCAAGGTCTATGTCCCAACACCCAAGGCAGTTTAAATTTTCACGCATTTCATCATGTGCAGACATCAGCACAGGCATCAGCAGGAGGATAGTAATTACAGCAGGAAAAGGATTAAGAAAGAGTCAGTTCAGCAATGATTATCCCCTATGTAAAATAGAATGATGTATATTTTACAAGATTAAAATGATCTGCTTGTTGCACCACTCAGCCCTACTCGTACATGACAGAACAGAGACATTAAAAGAGCATCATTAAGAAAACAACCACTAAATGTGAGAAAGCCCCATGTGGCACTCAGCTGCTTTTGAGAACGATGTGACCAAAAATGTCTGATCACTCATCAAAAGGTAGCTCAAGAACAGAAAGTTGTTTGGCAAAGGAGTATCCGAGCAGAGTTTTTACGTGGGATGTTTCCATGTGGGGTGGTGACATCTAATTCTTAAAGCATTCAGTTTTCAGAGACTTGTGAAAAGCCAGGTCTGAGACAGAAGGAGAGTCATTACAGTCCACAGGAAGCACCCAGCCTTGCTGCCTCCTGTCACCAGCCACACCAACAGAAGCAGAAGCCACCACTGCTCCAGCTATCACAAGAAATCCTGATAGGGAAGAGCTTATCTCCTCACCAGACTGAGTTTGATCATCCGGCATGCTCAGAGAGATTGGTTTTATCTGTCAGAGAAAGTTCAGGCTCCCAGCAGAAGCTCCTGGGCAATTTGCACAGCTCAATATAAAAATTTCCTCATGGATAATGTTAGGCGAGAGGAGAAGCAATGCTGTCCGAGTACTAAAAATGAGAGCTGGTCTCTGCCTTGCCATCAAGGCATCACTCCATGATCATTTTGCCAGATTTGATTTAAATGGCCAATTACTGCTGCAGAAGAACAGACTCTTGGAGCTGCACAAGGGCAGGAAGACTGTGTCCCATCAAAAGGGAGGACAGGCAGTGCAAGTGGTCACATCCCTCCTCGTTGCTGGGGAAACTGAGGCACAGAGAGACAGTGTCTTGTTTATGGTCACACAGGGAGGCTGCTGAAAAGGTCGAAACAGAAATCCCATCTCACAACCCCCAACCTAGGAAACCCAACTTCTTCGCCTTCCTTTCCAAGCCACCTATCCCCATTCCCTGGAGCTGTGCATCTGCCTCCTTCCCACCCCTCGAGGCCACTGCCCCATGTCAGAGGGCTGCAAACAGTTATCAGATTTTATGGACTTGAATTCCCTAACAGCACAGCAAACAGGTAGCTCAGCCCAGGGCAGTCCTGCACAGAAGTCCCTGCTTTTACGCCACCACAGCAGAGGGAAAGGGGCTGCTCCTGGGATCCCCCCACCTTGGCACTTCTGGAAGGGGAGGTAAAAAGTTTGTTTTTCTTTAATATACTGGAAGCTCTCTAATTGCACTAGACTGTTTCCCGTAGAAGGGTGTAATTAAAAGTGAATGGCACCAAGTCCTTTATCATCATGAATATTAAAGAAAGATAAACACTACATCAATATTCATTTAAGTAGAAACAGAAAATGAAAAGCAGGACTTGATCCTGGCTGGCATTTCAGCATTTTATAAATGAAATTACGCAGACGGGGGGAAAAAAAAAAGCCACAAAAGAATAATGACCTTGGCACAAAGCAGCTGGGACAGGCTGGAATCAGCAGCCACCCCATGCCATGTCCTTCCTCATTACCTTGTCTTCAAAGTTAGTTGCTTCAGAGGACAGTACAGGACATTCCCAGTTTGACAGTTCCAGCAACAAGTGGCCCAGCAGCTGGGAGTCAGCTCACCTTCGCTCGCAGCACTGATGCATAAGTGTTTGGTGAAGTGACTCCACAGAGGTACAGTTCAAACTGGATGATCTTATCGATAACACCAATAGTCCATCGTGCTCCAATGTTGCTGTGGGGCAACCACAAGCCTGCTCAGTGAGCCAACCCTTACAGTCCTGTGATGCATTTAACAATTTCCTGCTTGGAAATGGATCTAAGTCACATTTTCTGTCCACCTTCTCCCCCTCCATCCCTGGTTTCACCTTTCACTTCTCTTTTCCAGCACCCCCCCAGCATTGGTGAGACATGAAGCATCACTCACCACCAGCAGCTGCTGCAAGCAATAGGGCTGGATGGTCCTTCAGTCTCTTGTTGAGGCTGCTGGAGTTTCATCAGGGACCTGTTTGTGTGGGTTTGGTGTCTATCACTGTTTATAGCATCGTAGCACACAGCAGCTTTACCCACCTACACTAGCTATAGATACAGTTCATCCCCTGCACATCACACCCTCCAGCCTTCAGTCATCACAGACCAGCTTTCCCCAGGGAGCCCAGACTAAGACCTGAGCAAAGATTTGTGTGTCCCAGCTCAGCTCCCACAAGCACTACAAAGATACCATTAAGGAGAAAATGGACATAGCTGGCTTGTAAGAAAGACCTCTATGGCATGAGAAGCCTACATCCTTCTCCTGCAGGAGGTCTCAGGTGTCCCCACCCACACCACCAGGCTTTCCCTAAGGACCAGGCACAGCACACCTCACCTAGACTGCATCCCTCAGCTTTCTGAGCAGCCACTCGTGCTCCTGTGTGCCCTGAGCCAATAAAAGCAGCAGAGGAAGCACAGAAGGATCATGGAGGAAAAAGTCCTCCCAAGGCTTAGCGTAACAACACAACCCCCTGCTGCTCTGTACCTATTTATGCAGTTTCCAGGCTCACTCTAACTGGTTCCCAGGCAAACCCAGTGCACCTGAGTCAGACCAGCGAGCAGTATTAACCCCCGGGTTCCGGCCAACCTCAGCACTGGGCTCTGCAATGGGAATGCAGTCCTGAGCCTTGCCTAAGGCTCCAGAGCTTCATCTGTGCTGTAAAACTGATGTTTAAATTTCTTCTACCTGTAAGCAAGGACACTGGCATGTCTGGGTCACTGCCTGATGGTATCTCAGACAGGTGCTGGCTTCAGACTTCTCCCTTCAGCGTTGTGCTTCGTTTCTGCACTGGCACCTGTACTCTGCCCCAGAAGTGGACACATCCTGACAGAGAGTGAAATCACCTGTGTGCAAATCATTTTGTGATGCTAGAAGCATTTGGTATCAATTTTTATGCCCAAATACGCCCCCAAAGAGCTCGCTCAAGAATGAATAATGCAGAAATTGCTCTCCTCAAATACAGCCCAGGGCATCATCTCTCTCTGCCTGCTGCACCCCTCAGGACTAACAATCTTCTGCTTCTTCCAAACTTACAGCTACTCATCAGCTGAGTTTCTGTGTCTTGGAGGGGTTGGTTGGGGCATGAGTAAGAGCCAAAACGTGACTTGAATGACATTGTAAACGTGGTTGTGCGTAAAAGCACAAGCTACAGCAGATTTTGAAGATAACTAATGGCCCATTGCTGGGTCTCATAAATGCACTCCTGTCTCCAGCTATGTGATCTATAAGCTATGTTCACCATCCAGCCTACAGAACATGTTATGCATTGCCTGCCATTCGCAGGGTCTCTGCACACCTCCTAACGACAGGCAGAGGATGATTAACAGGTTGCTAATGAGGGCAAAGCTGGTGTTTGTCGATAATACTCCACAGCGAGACCCACGCAGCCCACATGAAGAATGACTGCTCCCGGGCTGGGTTGGAGTAATGCACAGAGGCAAACAGCCTGCAGTCCTGTGCCCCCATCCCTCCGCCGAATCCTCCTCTACACAGTGCATTCCCACAAATTTTCAGTCCTCGTATTGCCACTCCAAGGGATGGTCAGCGGAAGGGAAGCTCGGGGGCCCTTCAGCTGGCCACATTAAAGGCAGCAGCTCTGGGAAGCATATTTATCAGTTAGCAGGGCAATGACTTCAACATTTGTATTGCCATGATGACTAATGGCTCGGCCCTTCCAGCGCCAGAGCATCTTGCCTTGACAGTCATCCTCACCATGAGAAAGTGATACCGAGGGAAAATGAGGTAGGCGACATGGGGCCGATGTCACACGGTGTGTGAAGTGTGGCTTTTCAGGCACAGCACATGTGCAGCTGTGGCTGCAGGGGCCGGGGGGAGTCTACTGGCCCCAAGGGAAAATGGGCCTCCCTCTCCTCTGGTGGCAGGAAGTTCTTGGTTCCCCAGGCCATTGCTTTTCCGGCTTCCCAAGAGGAGAAAGAAGCTGCGTTTAGAGCAGAGAATTACACATACAGAACAGGGGCTGCAGACCCAAATGCTGGGAGCTGGGAGCTACAGGAATCACAGTGAACCCTGGGCACGTGAGCAGGGGCTGGTGCTCACATCAATGACTCACGTCATGGTTCGACACCCACCTGCTTCAGCCAGGTCAAGATTCTGGAAAGGAAAAAAGAGAAGGAAATGATGCTCTGAGGTTTTTCTGGGTCTTTCTTTTTTTTTTTTTTTTTTCCCAGGCAAGCAGGGTCCTGCAAACAAACTGTTGATTGAGCTTAGCCAGCTCACGTTATCTGTGCTCGGGAGCACGGCACAGCATGCAGTCCTCTCCAACGCCACGGATTTGCTATCATCCCCTACCACCCGCGTAATCACTTCAGTCACGCCACGCTCTGCCCCCGCCGCAATTTCATGGCCTCTCGGCTGGGGAGAAATCACAATGGTTTGGGCTTGTCTGAAAGCATTACAACTCTGCACTGCCTTTTAAAATGACACCGGTTTGCATGGAGAGGGATTTGCCACAGTGAGACCCTCAGAGGGTCCAGAGCTCCCCAGTGACCTGCTTTGCACTGAGAAAATGGCTTGGACAAGCAAAGGGTGCTGGGTCTGGGCACTTGGGGACATAAAACAGACCCCTTCCCATATCAAGACCTTCCCTGGACTGGGGAAAGCATGGACCTGTGAGGCAGAACCGTAGCCTTCAAAGCCTGTCCCTGCCCCAGCTTTCCTCTGGCCTGCTCAAAAAAAAGTTTCAGAGGTTTTTTTCTCTCAAAGGTATGCAAGGGATGCTGTGCTGCCTGCCTCTGTGGGTACCAAGTGTCTAAAATCTTTACAAGTCTTGTGCCTGTCCTTCAACAGTGGCATAGACACAGTCAAGCCTGTATCCCATGATGGTGGATGGTGCTTCGGTACCTCAAAAGCATTTAGGCACTTTTCTCCCAGTGAAATACAAAGGGGAGCAATACCAAAATACCCATCAAAGTCAAGGCCAGCACACACGGTTAAACACCAGCACAAAGTCACAGCTCTGAAAGCTGCCAGGAGCCAGTGATGGGATCCAGCAGTAGAAGATACATTTGACCAAGCCAATATAGGACACAACTTTTGGTTTATCTGGTTTTGTTTCAGCGTTATGTGCAATTTTTCCTCTGTGTACATTTTTGGGCTCTCCTGAGCATCTCCCTGTATCAGTAGAGGAGGGAATGCAGGTTGCTGAAACAATCCCAGTCATCTCATACCAGTTGTGAACATGCTCTAATAGTCAGGGTGCATCCCATGACCTGTCTCACGGTGTGCATGGGGGCAGAGGATGGGGCCGAAAAGGGGAAAAGGAGGGCTCAATATTTCCATTCACAGCTTTATGGATTTGATTTTCTCTTGCAGCCAAATGAAGCATTGATTTATTGCAAATAGCCACTGGGCTGTGCTGATAGCACACCAGATTTTTTTTACGTACCTTCTAGTGGATGCTGTGTGCTACCTCAGCAAGTCACCTCTGCAAAGGGCTGTGGCATGAACCTTACGCAGGGCGACTGCCAGAGGAGGGACAGCACGGTCCAGGGACAGGGAGAAAAAGCTGGGTGCAACCCAGCTGTCCCAAAAAGCCATCCCACCTCTCCAATTTCTCCTTATCCAGCCCACAGGGCAGAATTCCCCCTGGGAACTGCCTGCAAGGAGCAGTTTTCAAAGCTCCCGGAGCCCAGCGGTCCCCGAGCTGCCCCGGCGTGCCCAGGACCCCCATGTCGCAGCGCGTCGGGCCGCTGTCCCCGCCACCCTCCCCAAGCAGAGATTCAAGTGCCACCTAGTGGCACGCGGGCCCCGTGGGACACACGGCCACCCCCCGGGCAGCCTTTCACCTCTGGGATCGCTGCCTCCACACTGTAATCCCCTCTTCTCAACAGAGCCTCTCTCTGCCATCACACTCCTTTTCACACCTCCTTTCTCCATATGCCTCCTTCTTCCCATTGTCATATACCCTCTTTTTCCCATGCCCATACATCCTCCCTCTCCATCCCTCCATGTGGGGCCACCTCTGCCTGGGACCGTCACAAAGCACCATGCAGCAGCCACCAAGGAGAGGGGAGAGCAAAGCCTCAGATGGACTTGTCTCACCCCAAGCTCACAAAGCAGGGAGATGGCTTTGCAAAGGGACTACCTGCCCTGTTCAGACTCCTGAGTGACTCTGTTGTCACCTCTGTGCTCTGTCCGGCAGTGACATCCCCATGGTGGGTCTTGCTGCCTCCAAAGCCTGGGGCTGCAAAGAGAACCAACAGCAGGGTGCTGTGGGCCTCACCAGCAGCACCCCAAGGACGGCTTTGATGGGACCTCGTCAGTGGTAAGAGCCACGAGGGGGCTCTAGGAACCCATCTGAGCTAGAGTAGAGATGCCAGGAGCAGAGCTTGCATCTCCCAGAGGATGGAGGAGAGATGCTAGGAGCAGAGCTCATATCTCCTGGAGGATGGGGTTCCCTCCAACATCCAGGGTAGAGGAGAGCAGGAGAGATGTCACAGCTCTGTTGAGGAGCAGGATCTGCCAGAACTTTGGTCCCTGTCACATACACCATGACAAGGAGCAGCACACGTGTCACAATGTACCCAATATGGGGTCTGAGAGGGGCTGTGGTGTGAGCTGTTCCGGCCCGACGAAGGGGCAGCAGGGCCACAAGCTCTTGCAGGATCCTGGTGTTCGGTGTATGAACATTTACACCAGCTGTGGGTTCATCCCACAGTCTTATTCCTGCAGATCCACATTTATCCCTCGCAGTTGTTTTGTCCCTGTCCAACTCCACTGAGTGTAGGGGTAACACTGCTGAGCTCACTCCTTGGTGAGCATCATGGATGTGCAGAAATAACTCCAGGGATGACCTCTTCAAATATGGGAGACATTGGTGAGAAAGCAGGTCCAAGTCTGTCTGCTGATCTGTCACAGTCTAACTCCACTGTCCCATCAGCACTTGGGAAAGAAAACACTCCGGGTTAAGGACTCACCATGCCCACTCTTACTGCGTGGTGAGACCTCAGATAACATTTTTGCAAGTCCCCCAGTAAGGTGGGAACAAGACCCAACATCCCTGGCATCCCTGAGGTAGTTATCTGTTGGCTGAATGTTTTAGGTAAAGAGCAGATAACAGTGTACATGAGACAAGGTGACCCTTGCCTGGCACCCTGCCTGGCCAGCACCACATCCTCCTCTCAGTGACCTGTTTTTCCCTTTCCTCACACTTCACACAGCCATGTGAGCGGCCAGGCCTGACCATGGTGGACCCTCCTCTCAGACAGGTGGAAATAACTCTGGAGAAGGCCTTGCAGCCAGAGCAATTACCCAGGACATCTAATTAAGGCTCCAAGAGGACTGTTTTGGAGACCTGAGCCACTTAGGAGGGGGCTGGAACACTGCAGGTGTTGGGGCTGGGGTTTGGAGCAGGAGGGAACGGGGATGCATGAGGCTGAAGTTAGCTTTAGACACTTGGGAACAGCAGAAGTGAGGTTGTGGCCATTCAGCCACTGTCACTCAACTTTCTTTAGGAGCCCATGCTGTCTGAGGCCAGATTTGGCCAGAAAAAACCTGATCCCTGGGCTGGTCAACATGAGCCTGCAGAGACCTGTGATTCTACACACCAAGCGGTTTGGGAGGCTAGTGGATGGGGACAAGCACTGGGGCAAGGAAATCCCCCAGGATCTGGCAGTCTGGCAGGGAAATCAGCTCAGAAGAGGGCTTCTGATGGGATCTGCAGTTACATACTTCTTGGGCATCCTCTGCCGCCTTCCAGAGCACGCAGGGTCAGCATGGACACTTTAAGCCCATGCTACACCCAGCAACATGATCCAAAAACATGCAGAGCTTCTGCTGCCACTTCATGTGTCCCAGTCCAGCCTCACAGTGTATACAGAGACTTTGACCCTCAGTGATCTGGCTTGAAAGAGGCAGCGGCAGGCAAAGAAAATGGCACTTCAGAATTAAAGTTGCCCCTGAATTAGAGGAACTGTTCCAAAAAGCTATAGAAGGCCGTTGTGATGGAAAAATGAGGGTATGAAGGACCCACCCTGCAGAACAGGCAGGGAAAAAATAGATCACAATGTATTCAGGGCTCAGACAAGACCACACTTGCTTGCAAAAAATAAAGCTTTGCATTTGACACATTGCTTACATATTAATTAGTTTGATCAGCTTGCCTGGGTGTGTTAGCATGAGTGAGAGCTCATGTCTGTACAGTGATGAGCTGTTAAAACTTCCCCAATAGAGCTACAAATAATGGCAGACTGAGATCTTCCCTTTGCCCACAGCCTTTCTGCTGTTCTTCTAGCACTTTTCCACTCATATTATTCTATTTTACTTCACTGTGTCTCCTAGGTACTATTTCTTCCCAAGTGCAGAACCAGAGATCCATGGGAGCAAGAGAAGCGGCTTCTGCACGGGAAGCCAAATAACTGTCACCCCCCAGAGCACAAAGACAATAAATGGAAAAGGAGGAAAACTCTATTTTCTTCACTAAATCCCCTTCCTTCCCAGCTTCTCCAGGATGGCTGGAGGGGCAGCAGCCGCTGCAGAGGCTGGAATTAACATCGTCCCTTTAACGGCAGTGCCGCAGCCTGACTTCAGCGAACTGGGGAGGGCTGGGAGCTGCTGCTCCAGGAGTGATGCCAACACATCCCTGTTTCCCTGCTTCTTCCCTGCTCTTGTTTGTGTGTGCCTTTTAACGTGCCACATATGTATCCGTGCCTGCCAGTGGGTGTCTGCAGGGTTTACATTAACCAGCTCAAGCTGAGGTTGGTAAACAGCTATTAAAGTTTTGCTCTTCCTGTCTCCAAGGGTGTCAGTTCTGGACAAGGGAGTCATTTGCATCATTTGACTTCCTACAGGCTATTCCCTTGTTTGTAGCTCAAATGGATCTTCCCATTTAGCTATGCAGACAACAGGGGTTTGGGTTGGTCTGTGCCTGGCACAGGGAGGGGAAATGAATTTCCTGTGGCTTAGTGGGGAGTGTTCATATTTATACCTTTTTCCTCGACATGAAGGAGTCAGGCTCGAAACCTGTAACTCTAGTGTTTAAAGTCCTCACTCTCAAGCAGAGTCCAAATCTACAGCTCCTCATGTCCTGGGACAAGCTGCTGAACCCGGCAACTTCTCACCTTTGCAGGAGGCTGCAAACTAGGTTCTGATTCTATCCATATTGTCACAACTCCAAAGTTTCTTGGAAACCAGATTCCCGTCCCAAACGCTGCACGGCACCAAGCGGAGAAGCCAAAAGCAAGTCCTGAGCACCGATCCCAGCTGCCGCACCACCACTAAAGCTACTTATCCCCGCACGGTTTTCTTTTTTCACACGTTCTTGCCTTCTGTTTTTGCTGGAGCCTCCGACCCTATTGAGAGGCAAATTTCAGCCATCTGGCAAAGCAGGCTGTAGGGAAAGAAAAAAAAAAAAAAAGAGAGAGGGAAAGAAAGAAAAAAACACAATGTGCATGGGCACACACGCGCACACACTCACACACACACAAAACTCTGGAGATTAGGGAAGACAAAAACTTCGCTGAACGGCGCGGGTTTCGCTGGGGCGCACGGGCAGCCCCGCGGCGGGAGAGGCGGGAGCGGCGGGCGGCGGGGAGGACGGTTCCAATGCGGGCAGGTCTGCCTGCCTGCCCGCCTGCCTGCGGGGATGTGGGGAACGGCTGCAGGCAGGGGAAGGCGTGACCTGCATGGAAAATGCCAGACAACTCCAGACGCACACACACATAGGCGCGCACACGCTCACAAATCTCCGGACGGAGATAAGGCGGACAGCGGAGCGTTTGGAAGGAGGCAAAGCCCTCCCCCGCAAAGCAACCGGCGATCCTCCCCGCCAAAGCCACCGGCAAACCCTCCCGGCTGCAAAATGAGGTGAGTACCCCCGCGACAGGGTGACCCCGGGGTTCCACATGCCGTGGTCGGGGGGCACGGCCGGGCAGGGGGGCCGTCCCGCTGGGGAGGGTTCCCTCTGATGACCGTGGCTTCAGTTTCCCCATCTGTGAGCAAACGAGAGGCTGCTCATGCCTGGGCTTCGTGCTGCAGCCCAGCTTGTGCGCTGGCATCCCAGCGGAGCTGAAGGGAGCTTGGGGTGACGGGCACGCGGCGGTGATGGGCACGCAGCCGGGGGTACCGCTCTGCCATGGCCCATGGGCGAAAAGGTGCGAGAGAGGCTGGATGTGCTGCACGGGCTTCAGGTTTCTGTGCACGCCGCAGTCGTTTATCACTTTTAGTGAGGTTAAGACTTTCCTGGCATGGGAAAGAAGTTTGATGTTGTTTTGCCTCCCTTGTTTAAAGGGAAAGCAGAGAGTTGCACCGGCAAATGGCCCAGTTCAAGTCGAGAAGGTGATGCCCATTTACACCAGCTGAGCATCCAGCCCCCATGCATGTACCCTGACCAGAGGAGAAACAGATTTTCCCTTCACACATTTTTGTGGTTTCAGACAAGCTGTCAGAAAAAGGCATGTTCAACCTCACGCTGCTTGAAAGAAAAATCGATCCAAATTTCTCAGCTCCCATTAACTTTGCTTTGTAATGAAGAGCTGGGAAAAGTGATGGCACTACACAAATGAGTCTCAGAAATCTACTGCCCTGGTTTTGAAAGAACACAGACAGGTTAAAAATAATCCACTTATATAGCTTCAATTTCCTCACTAGCATACCTAAATCGAGCCCTGATTTTGAGACCAAGTGTACGTGTACATGTGAGTAATTCCAGCTCCTGTAATACACACCTACAAGCCTTTGCCAGGCCTTAGTACCTATTTTAGAAAGTGGAAATTTTATTTGCTAATGGTTCTAATTTCCTGCATGTTTCTTTTACTTTGTGCACTCCACTGGGTGTAAAGAGCCTGAGGTCTGCTCTTCTTTCTGGGTCCCATGCAATGGCACAGGCTTTTGTGTTTGCACCTCCAGCACAGGCAGTGTTCTCCCCTTGCACAAAGAAATACTTGGTTTATGCTCCTTTTCATGCTCAAATGGAGCTCAAGGCTGGTGCGAGGTCAGCTGAACTGCCACTGATTTACCTGTCCTCTGCCCTTCTCTGGAACAAAAAAGTTCCTAACATGTTGGGACCAGCTCTTTAGGCTGAGGTTTTTTAAAAACTGACTTCGATGACAAAAGATCTCTAAGGATCTCAAACTCTGTGCTTCTGTGAGTGGTGCCCTAAGAACTGAAGAGAAGAAGAAGAAAGGAAAAGGAGAAGAGAAACAGAAAATAGTGGAGAGTAACATGCTGGATTACACTGCTGGGGCCCCAGTCCATCCTTGCCCAGCTGCAAAGATGTGTGCTGTTTATTGAGAGTCAACGATCCCAATTTGGCAGGATGAGGCTAAGCAGCAATAACAACAACGATACTTAGCAGTTATTGCCATGATGCTTTCATTAAACCCATTTAGAAAGCGTCATTATTTTATTAAGCATCCTTATGTTTATTCTTCCATTAAATGAAGAGTTGCCCATCAGAGCCTCATTAGTTAAAGGACACGTTGCCAGCGGCTGCTGCTCCCAGAAGCATGAGAAACACCGAGCTCCTGACGGTGCCCAGAGCTGTCTGGGAGCTGTGGAGGTGGCTTCGCATCGCACGTGACACCTGCATCACCCACCTTTCAAAGGGACTTTCCCCTTCTGGGAGACACGTGCAGCTCCTGCCCTCACCTTCATCTCCCTGTGGCTTGGCGGAGGGTTTACTTATGGTGACACGGTGATGTATCAGCTCTCCCAGACATTTCAAGTGTCTGACCTTATATAATACAACCCACTTGGGAAAACAGACTGAGCACTCAATAGCTTTTGGCATTGCCAGAGTTTCATTTCATCTCCCCATGTGTGTTTTCCAGGTACCCCCTGACCTGGTCCGTTTGTGCCTTGCTGCTCTGCGTGGCAGATGCCATCGAGCTGACAGACATGTTTGGGGAGATCCAGTCTCCCAACTTCCCTGACTCATATCCCAGCGACTCAGAAGTGACGTGGAACATCTCCGTGCCTGATGGATTTAAAATCAAGCTGTACTTCATGCATTTTGACTTGGAGTCATCCTACCTCTGTGAATACGACTATGTGAAGGTGAGCTGTGGTATCACGGGGCAGATGGTGGGGTAGACAGCAGACCTGTTGGGCCAGCAAAGAGAGAGTAGTGCTGGAAAAGCTAGGAACAAACTGGTTTTCCCCATTTATTTGGCACAGGAGTTGTCGATCCAGTGCACAACCAGGAGAGCACAGGCAAGCTGACAACATCCATTGGACTAACAGTGAGTGGGACACCAGATTCAGAGCTGAGCCACAGAGGACCAGATTTCTGAAAGTATTTGGGCACCTATTTCTCATTGAACCCAATGGGATTTACACCCTCACGGGCTGATGAAACCCCTGTGGCAAAGCCCCTAGCCTGTGGCACACCAATGCTAGCCACGGGTAAGGAAGACCCCTGAGCCCTGGCTATGAGTGCATCTTACAGCCAGCCTGGATCCCTGTCCATGGCTTTGCAGGCTCTGAGGACATCCCGTCCAGCCCCAAGGGAAGCAGAAGGGAAAGTTAGACCCGAGCTTGAGGCTGCAAGCTGGGCTCTGCAGGCAGAGCCCCCCACAAGCCGCAGGGGGCAGACCCAAATACTCACTTTGGTTCCATGCAAACCCATGTCACAGCTCAGATCCAGATTTCAGGGCCATTGCTGGCAAATCTCTGCAGCACAAACTATGGTGGTTTCCAGGGAGCCGTCATGGACAAAACCACAAAAGATTCCAGCCTGCTCCATTGCTGGGCAGTAACCCATCAGAAACCAGGGTGGGCCACACATGGCAGTGCCACAGAGCATCCTCGCCCCTTGCACCACAGCTCTCTCCAAGCAGGACTCTCCTTCATGTCCAGGACAAGCTGGGTTCTCCATATCTTTGAACTTGGTCAGCTTTAGTGCTTTCTAGCAGACCAGCAGTAGCAAGCAGGTGCTTTCTACTTTTGCCTGGCTGAACATGCCTTATCCCATCACCCGGTGCGACTTCCACAGAGGCAGGTGGAGGTTGCACCCAGGTTTTGAAGTGCAGAGCTCAGCCCTGCTGCTAGTTGTCAGCTAATTGAAATTATTATTTTATTCTTGCCCTAAGAAAACAAAGGAAACATTTGTGTTTTTCTCCTCTAGGATCTGTTCGCTGCTTTAATTTCCCCTTTGTGCTGGCACTCATTCCGCTACTAACAGCTCTCATTGAGGTTTGATTAGTTCTTTCTGCTTCTGCTGGATTTTCTCCAAGCACAAGGGCCAGGGACATATATAGAGATATATTGCTTTAAAAACCCAATAAGCTCAAGGAGCAGATTTCCTGGAAACTTTCCCCATTCCAAGCTTTACCCCTCCTCCCACCCTTCACCCCCTGCTCTTTTTTTTCCTTTTTCATAAGGCTCCCTGTTATTTGGCCGTGGTGCCAACTTGGCATCACAGCTCTCCCTGCCGCTGGATTTCCATAAGAAGGTGGTATTTTTCACAGGGATTTAGATCTCAGCTGTATAAATTTGCTTGGGGCTGTAACTCAGCTTGCAGAGCCTCTACCACAGAATTACATTTTTAAAGTGCTGAAAACGGATGGATTATGGCCGATTCATAGGCTACTCCACTGGCTAGGGGGTGCAATCTTTATGCTGCTAAACCACCAGCTTAACAAACATTAAGGAGAGCAGCAAATGACTCCATGGCTGTTTGCCTTCTTGGGTCTGTGTGTCCAGCCCCTGTCTGCATCAGCTCGAGATGTAAAAACAGCATCAGCCTGCTCTTTGACAGAGGCCAACAGTGCCTGGCTACAGAATATAATTATAGACCCAACGCTTACAGGTGCTTCTCTGTAATACTCTGCCAGTGCCAGTGAAGGTGCTCGGAAAGCCACAGGTGGTATCTCTGTGTTCGATGGCACTCGATAGATTCCCCCTCCATGGACTTGTATCATTGCTTTCTGAACTCGCGAGTGACTTTAATCTCTGCAGCATCCTGTGGCAGAGAGTTGCACAGGTTAAATATATAATTATATGTATATGTGAAGAAATACCTTCTTGTTTGTTCTGACCAGGGATTTGACCATGGCTCCCCATCAGGGTCTTCATCATCTTGGCTGCAATAAGAAGGAGGTCAAAGTGGGGGCTGAACAGCCCCAATGTGAGGTGGGAACCCAGCTCAGGACAGGCAGAAAGCCACCATGCCCTGGCCTTTGCTTTCCTTACCTCTTTGGCTGCCCATGTGCCCAAGATCTCAAGCAGCACAGAAAGTCATCCTGCATGCCAAGCTCAGAGCGAGCCGAGCTGTAAACCCACGCAGATCTCTGCCTTCGGGGTGGTCTTCAGAAGGGAACAGTTTCCAGAGCTCTGAAACAATGGCTAATTAAAACAATAGCTGTTTATTTATATATATACACATATATGCGTGCATGTGTGTATATATATAAAAAGAACATGGCTCCTAACACAATGCTCAGAGGCCAGGAGGATTGTTTGTGCAAATGGGGATGGCAGAGAGAAGGAGTGGTACTTTGGTAAGGAAGTGAGCCAGGAGGAACAGCCACCCCCAAAATACTCACCCAAAGAACATCAGCCTCACACAGGTAGGGAACACCAGCCTCTTGGACCTCAGTACATCGGAGACAACCTCTCCCCGGGTTTTGGATGGTGACCTAGGTCAGGTCCAGGCGAATGAGAAAGGAGCAGCCATCCACATTGGATTTTCAGCTCCTGCCCTCCACTCTGCTTCTCGGCAGGTTCTGCCCAGCTCATCGCTGTCCCCAGGGAGCTGTTTTGGAGGTTCTTCATTTGTGGGAGGCCTCACCGTGGTTTGTCCAGCTGCTTTCTGGTGTCACCCAGCACTGAACGCTCTTGGACATGTGTCTTCAGCACTGGCCTGGGGCATCCTGAAAGCCACGGGCATGACTGGGAAATTGGGTTAAGTGACTTGACTAGTGTCACTGAGTTGTGCTGTGGCAGAGGCAGGGAAATGGGAGATGAAATCCCAGTGGAGGCCCAGAGATAGGAAATGAAATCCCAACTTCAAGGGGCCTTCATGAGTAAGTTCCCAAGCTTATTAGGCAGATCTGAGCCTGGGCTCCAGCCCATGAGATTTTGCACATAACTCAGTCAAGCCCTGAAATGAAATCAAGCCCTGAGTGCATGGCAGCCAACTTGGGACCAGCTTCTTGATTGCAGTGAATTTTCCCCCCACCCGCTCATGGCAAGTCCTTGTGGGCTCACAGTCCTTTTGGGGTTACATGTCTTCAGCTCACAACCTACCACTGAGTTCTGATTCAGGATGGCACGTGCTTGAGATCCGGCAGGTTTCAGCACATGCCACAGGATTTTCCCTTTCCTCCTTCAAAGCCTGGGGGCTGTTTGTGATGGGTGTCTCCAACTGTGCAGGAGGGCAGAGGGGTCCGTGACACTTTGTGGGTCTGGTAGGTCCCATCTTCCCTGACACAAGCCAAGTCTCCTTTGGATGCATCTCTTTATGTTGTGTTCAGACTCCCGCCCATGCGTGGCACTTGGGACGCTTTTCTGCAGCTGCTGTTCACACCCGTGTCCCCAGGGAGGCTCTGTGCTATCGGATGGTCATGCACCCAGGCAGGACTCCTGCTAACCCCATGCGCGAGCGCCCAGAAATAGGGCACAGCAACCTGTGGGACGGGACAATCTCCAGACACCAAGCCAAGTCCACAGGAGGGGAAACCAGCCATCGTCCCCTTTCACCTACGGCACAGTTGCCATGTATGTTCCCGTGGAAATTCAGGTGCACATCTGCACAGGAAAGGACCGTTAACATATATCAAGGAGAAGATGTGTGCACATCAGGGAGAGGATGTGTGCGTGTTGGGGAGAGGATCTCCAGGACACCTAGATGCAGGTTTCTGCTCCCATCTGGGGCTGTCCCATCCCTGCCTTGTTTCCAACAGTCGGCAGCAGCAGCAGCAGCAGCAGTTTTGCAAAAACCCTCTTCATCTAGGTGTTGCCTTCTTGTGTGCACGCTAACTTCAAGGTCAGGGCCTGTTTGATGCCTTTCCCTGTCTCTGAGCATCTCCTCCCCATGTCATGTTCCCAGTGTCTTCAGCCCAGCGCTTCGATTTCTCTGCCTAATGAGCCATTTATATATATTACAAGGAGCGTGTTTGGCCTTCATCAGTCCAATTAGTGCATTCCTGGAGGGCTGGAGAGGGGGACTGGCGGCTGCGTTTCCGTATCGCCGGCTGCCTGCCCCCCTCCAGCAGCAGACACTGAACTGTCGAGCCAAATTCTCCATGGTGTTTGTGGTGTTTGATTAACCCATCCGCTGCAGGAGGCATCTCTGGAGCATCGCTGCTCCAGCATTCCCAGCAATGCATGCCCTGGTGCAGCATTTCTTTGCTGCCAAGCCAGGGCACCCAAGCTCCTGCCTCTTGTCCCAAAGGGGGAAATCAATATGGGGCAGAGGAGGATGACACAGCTTGGGTCACTCCTTCTCTTAGCCACAGTCTAAGCCAAAATGCAGGGGGAACAGAGCCACAGCCAGGGAGAGACCTCATCTGCCCCCATCTAGAGAGGCAGAAACCTTGACAAGGGAGTGAGAAGGCAAGCAGAAACAGGGGAGACGGTGGGAGGCGGTGGCAAGGGTAAATTTAAGACATAAGAGTGTCGCTATATTTTATTTTTCAAAGGAGGATTCTTTCAGCGTATTTTTATAGGGAATTTCTCTGCGGCAATTGATATTTCCCTCAGGGACACATCTTCTCTAGTGAAAACGTCGACATCGTGACCCGAGAGGGAGAAACTCCAAACAAACAACCAGGATTTAATTACCAGCCTGCTCGCTGGATGTAAATGATCTATGAAAAAGTATACAGTCCTCAGCAGAAGCAGCAAATATTAACCAGGGATGATGACCTCTCTGTTTAGTTTACTGCTGGAGGGCTGTCTCTGCTCCCTGTGGCTCGGGGCATGGGACCCGTCACAGATAAGGGGCCGTGGATACCTTTGGTGAGGAGAGCGAGGGTCTCTTGGGCCTCATCCTGCCACTCCAGGGCTGTATCTCGCGATGCTGGGGGTGATGTTGGGGCTGGCCCCATGGTGGGAGCATCCTCAGGACAAGACGCGGGGCACCAGTGAGGTTTTCTCATGCATGGGTGATGCTGTGCTGCAGGTCCTGCACGGGCTGGGGCTGGAAAGGAGGGACGGGAGCTCACACGGTGGCTCATGCGTCCCTGCAGACGTGACAGTCACCAGCCCCGCACAGAGGAGCTGGCTGGAAATTGCTCCTTCCCACAGGTTTCCTTCAGAAAAAGCAGTTTCTGCAGAAAAGGCTGCGTGCCACACGCTTGCGCAGCCAAGACTGTGTCGGGGCTGAAATGCCATCTTCCTTTGCTTTCAGTGATGGTGCTCCCATTTTTCAGTCTGAAACGCTGTTTCATTTCAAAACAATCTTCTTTCAGATTTAAAAGAGATTCTAAAGCACCGCAGTATATTTCAAAGGGATTGAAACCAGATGAATCCCAAATTACTTGTTTTCCTTTTTTTTTCAGAATGCTGTTTCACAAAAAAAAGAAAAAAAAATTCAATTGAGTTGTTGTCTCAATGCAGGGCGCGTGTTTTTTCTCCAAATTCTCAAAATTTATCATCGGAAAGTCTCTCTCTTTTCTGGCCAGCTCCAGCTGGTATGAGAGGATGGAAAATATCTGGAGGCAATGTCAAGGCATGCTGAGTTGCCATTTCCATGTTGGCTTTCCCTGGTGTGAGCGAGTTTCCGCCTGCTTGTTCAGCCCTGGGAAATTTCCCTTTCAGCGAGAGACCCTCCCCAGCCAGCACATCCTGAGGGTCTGCAGGAGATGGGGATGCAGCCGGAGGAGGGTCCCACCTTGCCAAGGCCACTCAAGCTGGGGACAGCATTGCAACACCTCCAGGACCCTGTGGGTCCCCAAGCAGGCGGCTGTTTTCCCCAGGCACAAGGTGGGGGTGCCGCACGCTTCATCACGGCCTCAATAGTGTCAGCTTGGCATGAGTGGCGACAGGCTGGCATAGTGGTGTTCATCATTGCATTCCTCAGCTGAGGAGTTATTCATATTCAAATTTCCTGGGGGAAAACAGGCAGGGTGCTGGGAATGAGCTGGGAGAGGTTGTGGTAGAGACACAGGCTGGGGATGGGATGTGCAGAAGAAGAAGATGGGGTCAATGCTGAAATAGTCCTGGGGAAAATGGTGAAGAAAAAGGGAGGGAGGGAGTTTCCATGGATTTTCCACAGGCGTTACAGTGCTTGAAGGCACAGGCACAGCCGTGCTTTACAGGGATGTACATAAAGCCTGGTGAGCACACTGAGATTATGTCAGGGCATGCTGGCCTGTTAGTCCCCGCTCTGTAGCCCTCTGGGCTCAGGGTTCTGAGTCCAAACCATGCCTGGCACTGCAGATCTGGAGCCCGGCAGGGATTCTGGATGGCAGGGACAGGACCGAGCTTGTCCAAGCCAGCTCAGGGGACAGAAACATCATCCAAATTACAGCTACTGCTTCGAGCTGATGTAAAACGGATGGCCAGGGGCTTCTTTGGGGTCCCAGTGCCCTTCCAGCAGCACAGCACTCACACAGATGCTGCTGCCCGGCTCAGTGTTTGGGCCGAGGGAGGAGGTGAGGGGGAGCATCTCAGGTACCAACAGCTCTGAGTGGAAACAACACGACCTGAGGCTGATTTTCACATCCTGTCATCTGCATGCCACCTGCCCACGTCCTCACCCCAACTCCCAAACAGGCTTTCTCCCTGCATCCTTTCCTTACACCTGCCAGCTCCTCCCGACACGCAGGATGCTGCCTGCTCTCTCAGCATCTGCTTCGGGCGTGACCCCGGCCAGAGTGGGCAGACTAGGGTCCCTGTGTTCGTTTTGCAGAAACCATTTAATTGCTTTACTGCATTAACATCATCTCAGAGAGCTGGAGCAGCAGGAGTCAGACTTGCCAAGCTCTGAGCATCTCTGGGGTCACGCTTGGCTGCAGGAGGTAAGGTGAATGCAGCAGGAATGGCTGGAAATTGCTGTTTCGAAGATGCCCTGGGAAGGGCCACGGCAGTGCAGGGCCAAGCAGGATGGGGCATCCAGAGAGGCAAAGCTGCATCCTTAGGCTGTGGCCACCAAAGGCTGCTGGATGGGCAGCATGTCCCACGGTGACACTGCTGAGCCCTGGCAGGGACAGGCTGGGCAAGCAGAGGCGGAGATATGAGCTCTCAGGTGTAGATCAAGATTCCAAAACCCAGCCTGGCATCCCCCAGGAAAGCACCATGGGCTCTCTGGGCTTGCAGACATCCAAGCCCTGCAAGTGCTCACCCATTCTTTCTGCTCACAGATTGAAGCTGAGGACCAGGAGCTGGCAACCTTCTGCGGCAGGGAGACAACGGACACAGAGCAGGCACCCGGCCAGCAAGTCATCCTGTCCCCGGGGCCCTACATGGGGCTCACGTTCAGGTCTGACTTCTCCAATGAGGAACGCTTCACCGGCTTCGATGCCCATTACACCGCTGTGGGTAAGCAGTGGTTAAGCCTGCAGGACCGAGTTGCTAGGGCAGCATAAGAAATTTGCGAGGACGACATCCCAGGCCAGCCTTGGGGACCATAGCAAAAGTCCTTGTGTGCAGCCCGTGGGCTGTGTGGGACTCACTGGGTGCTTGTGTGACCCACCACATGGGACAATTAGTTTCTCAGTGCTGTGGCAGATGTCCCCACGAGGAGTGAGGTGTGGAGGGCTCCAGGGTGACCTCCCTTCCTTGTTATCTCCATCCTAGATGTGGACGAGTGCCTGGAGAAAAACGACGAGGAGCTGGCTTGTGACCACTACTGCCACAACTACATCGGCGGGTACTACTGCTCCTGCAGGTTTGGCTACATCCTCCACTCCGACAACAGGACCTGCAAAGGTACCGCCCAGGCACAGCTCAGACATGGGGACAGTCACACACAGGGGCCCCTGGGCAGGCAACAGACCTACCAAATGCAGGCAAAAGTGCTCTTTCTTGCTGCCAGGAGGGATGAGGTCCTTCTTTCCCTACAAACCAATAGCCTGGGACTGGAGAGTGCCCAAGGCCTGCGGTCCTCTTGCATGGGAAGGAGATGTGGTTTCTGCATGGGCTGTGCTCCTCAGCTGAGCCCTACAGACCTCCTCAAGTCAGAGAAGTTAAAAGATTTGGTCTCTACTCTGAATCCGCGTCATGTAGATTAGCTGGGATTAGCTCCCAGCCCAGGACCTCTGTGCCGCAGGAGGTTGGCTGTGTGAGGTTCTCCTTGCAGGGACCCATATTCAGAGTCCATGGACCCACCCAGCAGACCCCGCTCCACTGGGAGGGCTCCTGAGCATGGTGAGGCTGGGATGCAGCTGGCGGGGTGCTGAGCGAGCCCTGGCTGTGTTGCAGTGGAGTGCAGCGACAATCTCTACACCCAGAGGAGTGGGGTGGTCACCAGCGCCGACTTCCCCAGCCCCTACCCCAAGAGCTCGGACTGCCTGTACCGCATTGAGCTGGAGGAGGGTTTCTTCATCACTCTGAGCTTTGAGGACAGCTTTGACGTGGAAGACCACCCTGAAGTGACCTGTCCTTATGACTACATCAAGGTGAGCTGGGCTCTGCACACTCCTCCTGTCCCACTCTCCTGTTGTTTCCCTGGTGCCCTGGTGGTGGAACCAAAATTCCTGGGTCTAAATGGGGGTGATGAAGCCAGCAGGAGCCCTGTGCTCTATTGAACCCACGTCTCTTACCACACCTGATTTTGACCCTCTCAGCCAATGGTGACCCTCTTTCAGTTCATATCCCCCCAACACATGGTGTTTAATCCCCACTGCAGTGAAGTGTCCCCATCCATCAGCCTCAGGGATCAAAGATCCCCCTCAAGCCATCCACTGTTCTTTCCCTTTGCAGATCAAAGCTGGCCACAGGGAGTTTGGCCCATTCTGTGGAGAGAAGTCCCCAGGGCGCATTGAAACCCAAACCAACAGCGTGCAGATCCTCTTCCACAGTGACAACTCTGGAGAGAACAGGGGCTGGAAGCTGTCGTACACAGCAATTGGTAACTCCTGCTGCTTTCTTCTGTTTGCTGGTCTTGGGCAATGGGAAGGGCTTTAATAAACTCTGCAGGTGGAGACCATGGTTTTGGTGGTCCCTGACCCTGTCTCCAAAAAGTGTCTGTCACAGAAATCACAAGAGAGGAATAAAATAACATGGAGCCCTCCCTTCAAAGGGTGCTTCTTTTTTCCTGTGCCAGATGGGCCCTGAAACAAGACCGCATTGCAAAGCAATGCAGTTTTGGGCAGGATAATTGCAAAACCTCCTGTTATTAGCTCCCAGCCTTGTAATGCCCAAAGCCAGGAGCAGCCCAGGACTGGGGAAAAGACCTGGATCCTCCTTTCCTTCTAGGAGAAGAGCCTGGCTGAGCCGTATTAGTGTCGGTTAATAGCAAGAGCAGGGCAGGGATGCTCAGACCCTACTACAGGGGCTGGGTGGCAGAGCTGCGACTCTCCATTTCCTCCGTTTATTCAGATTAGTTTTGTTTTTCTTCGTTTGCCCTTTATTCAAAGGAAACCCGTGTCCACTGGTGCAGCCACCAATCAATGGGAAAATTGAGCCTTCCCAAGCCAAGTACACCTTCAAAGACCAGGTCGTCATCAGCTGCAACACTGGATACAAAGTGCTGAAGGTACGGGGTGACAGCGTGGAGCTGGGTACCTGGGTAGGAAATTGGGAATCCTCCCTCCGGGGACTGCTGCATCTCTGGGAGTGTGAATGCAACCCACACACCATCCTTACCCCCTCCCCAAAGGCAAGGACAAAGCCTCCTCTGAGAGCCACCAGCTTTCTTTCCCAAACATGCAGAGGAAGAGAGGAGATGGCACTTTCCCACGCCACCCTCTCAGCATCCCTCTGTAGCTGGTGAGCTCAGAGGGTGCCAGATCTGACACCTCTACCAGAGAAAAAGTCAGCGAAAGCCCCGGGGGAGCTGCCAGGGCTCTGCCTGCTCCTCACCTCGACGGTGCTGGCTCAGCTCCCCAGGCAGAGCCCACCCTCCACAAACCGGGAGGTCCCCCAGGACTTTGGGACAGCTTTGGAGAGTCAAGGGGGCCGGGATTTCGGCAGGCACTCTCCGGGAAACAGCTGAGAACCACAGGGATTGTGGGTGACTCACGTGGTGGCTGTTGTCCCTCCAAAGCAGTAGCCCACTTGGACATCTGACATGGAGCTGGATATTTCTCCAGTGTCTCACCAGCCTCATACTTCATGCAGAGCTGCCTCCTTACCCAGCACCTAGAACAGGAATTAACTTCTCCATTTGTTTTGCATTCAATATGTCACTGAGTTGCTGGCAACAAGAAAACTCTTCAATTTTTTCATTATGATTTTATTGCATGTTTTAACTAGAGAAGTCCTCTTCCAGGGGGGTCTGGCTATTTCTTACTAAATCACCAAGAAATTGACTTCCTATGGCTGGATGAATTTCCTTGCTTTGTACATTGATGGTACTTTTTTGCTGACATCTTCTGCACAGGATAACCTGGAAAGTGACTCCTTCCAGATTGAGTGTCTAAAGGATGGGACATGGAGTAACAAAATCCCTATCTGCAAAAGTAAGGACGCCCTTCCCCACTCTGCCAATGTCCTTTTCCTTCTGAAATTGTTTCATGCTAAGGGGAGCTGCTCTGCCAGAGTGGAGTTCTTTACTCAGAGACGCAAACCCAGCCAGAGAGGCTACGTAACTCTGCAAAGCTCTTTTGGCTCGTTCTTGTATAACATAACGGGGCTTGCTCCAAATGCCACAAGCAGGATGTTGGTGCTTTTATTTAGATTACTCATATAACTTGATTTGCGAGCCGCTTTGCTGTCTCCCTGTCAAAGAGCAACCCTGGCTCTTGAGAGCTGGCTCTGCTGGGTAAATCTGGGACAATTTGGGACAATCTGGTTCCTAGTCCAAATTTCCTTCCTAATGGAGGCTACTAAGACGCAGGGCATTAGAGAAGTCCCAGGTACTAGCCTAAACTGGGCACTGCTCAACTAAGTGAAAGGGGAAAGAAAAGTCGCCCGAATATTTACAAACCTCAAAACAGGAGAAAAGGGGAAAAGAAAGGAGATGCCATTTGGAAGGATGGGTGACGATTTTCATCATCTCTTCTTTCATCTAACCCAGCTCCTCTCTCAGTTCAGATTTGGGAGGTGTACCTGATAACACCTTTTCACTTTTCCCCCAAACACCCTCAGCCCTCGGGGAGACTCTCACTGCTGCTCACTCTCCTGTAAGGCTGCACAGAGAGGAGAAAAGCAGCAAACATGCTCCAAGAAGGTCCCAAGATCTTCCAGAAGAGGCAGGACAAGATACTCTCAGGGGATGTTGGGATGCAGGCTCTCCCCATGTGGGCAGATCCTTTTTATTTTAATGATACTGTGCGTCTTACCCTAGGATAGTATTTCTGGAGTTTTAATTCATGTTTTCTCACTCAAAAGGGAAAACGGGAGGCTCTCAGACCTGCTAAATAGATTCATAGCTGAAAAGGCTCCTTAGAAGGTTTGGGGTCAGTGATGCCTCTGCCCTGCCAAGGAACTCCCCATTGCTACCACTCTCACTACCACAGTCTCCCATTGACTTTATCCAGCTTGAGCAGAGGTCAGATAAATACTGGTGTTGCCTAATAAAAAAAGAACAAAAATCTAGGTAAATATTTCTAACCTCAAAAATTAGTATTTTTTGGAGAAAACTGAAACGATTACCTGCATTATTCCAGCCAGACTGGAACTGGTCCCTTCTTGTGTGATATGACTCACTGCACTAAATTTCTAAGACTGTTTTTGGAAAGCCAAGAAGCCCCTAAATGGGCAACTCAGGCCTGCAAACTGCAATGCCTCCCACCTCCCCGGGCTGTCGGGGAGAGGCAGGGCACGAGCAAAAACAGTTTTAGAAAGCAATGCAGAAAATAGAAAACTTCTCAGCCAAGGTGGATAAAATCCAGATCCGTGGCCTGGCGAGGCTAAACACAACGCTGTGACAGCTTCTCCCAGCCGCTGTCCCCGGGTCGCCCCGGCTGAGCAGAGCGAGCGGGTCCCCGGCTTGGCCGTGGCTCCGCAAGCATCCGCGGCACCCTGGCACGGCTCGCCGGGGGCTCATTAACGATTTCTGGTGGTTTGGGGGTTGGGTTTCCTGCATGCCTCTCTCTGCTCGTCTACTAATTGGGCTTTCTCTCTCTGCTTTCCTCCTTCCCTTCTGCTTTCGGTGCAGATAGAGCCGACAACCAGACAGAGGGAAGAGCCGGCTCGGAGCGAGTGGCCGCGTGAGGCTGGCGCCGGCCGCACCGCCCCGACGGGCAGCCTGTCTCGATTCCCCTCTCTGATCTGTCCGGTACCCAGGGCAGGTCCCCTTTGCCCCTGGCCCGGCTGCCAAATCCATCTCCGTGGCTTGTCTAACTGGCATGGCACTCTTAACCCCTCCGCGCCTGGTGCTTTCTTAACTCCGTCTCGAGAAGGGGGAAGGAAATTTGGAGTCAAGCCCCCTTAACCTGCTGCTGTGCCACCTCAGGGGGAAGGTGCCTGCCTGGTCCTGACACCGCTGCCCCGGGACCGCGTGCTGCCGCCAGCTCCCAGCACGTCCTCCGCATCCCTCCCTCTCCGCTCAGATGCCTCAGCCCAGCTCAGCTCCCCCGGACCGGCAGAGGTTGCGCAAGGGGCGCATGGCTGCCTGGTTCTTTGTTTGTTTGTTTGGATTCAGCCTCCCGCTGCCCTTCCTCCCTGGCCCAGTGTCACAAATAAGAAACACTCCTTCCTCTCCTCTCTCTGAGCATCTTGGCACCTTTCAGATCCTCCAGGCAAGGAGGCCTGGAGGATGGGTTGGCATCACCTGCCCTTTCCTACAGGCACCAAGCCCTGGCACCGGTACAGGGGGATGGATGCTCCTCTGCCTCCCCTACACTCCTCCCTGTTGGCCCCGCAGAGCTGAGGTCAGGCTGGTCTCAGGCTGGTTGCAGCTGAAGGGGTCAGGGCCCAGTGTCTGTCCCCCTTCATGTTCCCAAGAACCCCAGGTATACACCCCAGGCTCCCTGAGGCATTGGGAGCTTCACTGGGAAGATGCTGGGATGTGGATCAAAGGCTGGGAGAGGAGGAGGAGGTCCGTGTTGGAGAGCTTGGTCCGGCTCTGGTCCTACAAAGATGGAGATGCTAAATGGCCTCTTTCCTGAGGGAGAAGTCTGGAAAGGCTCATGGCACAGATTGTCTCCCCTGACCCTTTCAGCAGAACCCAGGACACTGGTGAGGCAGCACCTCTGTGCAAAAGCCCATTCTCCAGGCGTCAAGCCTGCCCTAAGGCTGCGGGTCATACCTGGAGGGGACAGGCTGTGCAGACCTGTGGGTGCTGCCCTTCAGCCATAAACAACCCAGAGCAGCTGTGCAAGCAAGACTGGTCCCCCAACATCCATTCCCTCCTTCCTGCAAGCTCCAGGATCCCCCAGTGCCTTATCAAAGTCCCACGGTTACTGGCACTGTGGCACAGAAGCACTGTGTGGCCAAGCACCATGGGAAGAGACCAGGAAAGCTCAGACCAGCCAGGGGCTGGTGAAAGGGATCTGTGTCCCCTTCTCTGTCCCTCTGCAAGGCACAGCTACCCAGAGCCCACACCCAACCTGGCTACACCCATACATCCATCCCATCACCTACTGTCCCTACAGGAGGATGGAGGGGGCCATGGTGAACGCCGAGCCGCAGCATTTTGCCATAAACCAGGCTTTTTTCACCTAAGCAGTTGGGCAGCCCTGAGCATTGTACACATCCCTGGTGCTAGCTACTTCTTCTAGTGAATTCTCTGTTCCTTAGCCTGGATCATTGCATGAGGAGTTAGAGCTCCTGCCCTCACCCCCCTTCCCATCCTGGAGCACATGGAGAGCCATGTCATCCCTGATCCACAGGACCTGCTTTGTGCAAAGTCACCTGTACCCTACTCAGCCCCTCATCTTAAATGTGGCAGAGCCCAGTTCCACAGCACTGCATGTCCCGGACAGGATCAGACAGTTCCTGCCCTGCCCTGGGGCAGGTCCTCCAGGTTGGGGCAGGGGGAGGTTGCACAGCATCACCCAAGTGTGCTGTGAACTGCTCACGTGTCAGGGAGCTGCAGCTCCCATGGGTGACTCCTGGCTTGGGCAGATGATGCACCTTGCAGCCTGGGGTCCTTCCTGGGGCGAGTGGCACAATCCAGGGATGATCTGGGGAGAAGAGGCTGGGCAGGGTACTGTGAGGGATCTGGGGCAGAAAGGCGACCATGGACAGGCCATGGGGAAGGGCAGTGGCACTCTGGAAATCCTCCTTCCACTAGATCCTGAGCCCACACCAGGGATGGGGGAAGCCAAAAGCCAGACCTGCCCGTGTCCTGGGGAGCTGGTGGGGTCTCAGCCACATCTGCTGGCCTTACCCCTGCTTGGAGACCAGCCAAGTCACATTCTCAAAGTCCTTCATATCCTGCGGTCGCAGGGCAGCCAGGCCCTAGGCTTGTAGAGCCTGAACTGTAAACACTTATCAGAACGGTTTGGTGAGCAAGCAGGAGGGACGGGGCGGTGCTCTCAGCAAAGCCTTGTGCACAGAGGATCTCCCCCAATGCACGGGGTAGGTTAGTGAATCCCCGCCTGCTTTTTCCTAAGGGGTGCAGAGACATACTCTGAGAGCATCTCCCAATAGCTCTCACCTGCCAGTGCAGGTTTCTTCCCCTCTCAAAAGTATAGCGGAGAGATCTTGCACTACTGAAGGGCTCAGGCGGGGCTCCCAGCACGGGGGTCTCCAGCAGCGTGAGTGGTGTTGGCCATACAGCCTGTGAGTGCGCCGTGCCACTGGTGTTCAGCAGTGCCGGACACATGCCATGTCTTTGCAGGGTGGCCATGGTGGGTTTTCACAGGGCCAGGCTGCCCTGCCTGGGGACAGCCCCCTGCTGCCATCTGAGGCCATGCCAGGCTGTTGCCCCTGCACTGCCCTGGAGAAAAGGGATACAGGAATATACGGGCCATCGCTCTAGCCCATGGGACCATCATCACACGCCAAAGCCCAGCATACCTTGCGTGCTGGCTGGCTAGATACCCCAAGAAACAGAGCTCAACCCACACTTCTGTGTTGGCTTTCAGTTGCTGACTGCAAAGAGCCGCCGGAGCTGGAGCACGGCTTTGTCACCTTCTCCTCCAGGAACAACCTCACCACCTACCGAGCAGCCATCCAGTACCACTGCCAGCACCCCTACTACCACATGGCCCCCAACAGCACCGGTGAGCAGTGGGGCTGGGCTGCGTCCCCACGGCACGGTGCGGGTGGGAGTCTGGTCATGCATGTGTGTGTTTGCAAGTGGGGAGGAGCTTGGGATGGTCACTCTGGGATGCTCTGCAAGCAACAGGCTGTGGATGTAGCCTACACACATCATACCCCATGTCGGCGCTGCCTGGATTGTCAGACTGGCCACATCCTGCTCCGCAGCGAGGTAGGATGGAGTTAGCACTGCCCGGTGCTTTGCCTGTGTGTTTCACAGCCTCAGCAGAGCAGTGTGGTGGTTCTTCTGTGCTCTGCCTTCCCACCCTGCCACCTACTCCCTGTAGCATATGAATTTTTCTGTGTCTCTGTGAAAGGAGCTGCTGCTGGAGAGAGCACCAGGTCCAGCAGCCACAGAAGGGGCTCCACAAGGCTCCCCATCCCAGTACACAGAAGTGCCACGTAGCTGAAGCTGAAGAGCTAGCAGTGGGATCATGGCAGACTGAGTTTCCCCCTTATCTCCCTGGTCCGTAACCAGAGACACCACAAGGTGCTTTGCCAAGCACCACAGGTCTCTGCACCCTTTGGACCCAGCTCTGGGCAGCAGAAGGGGTGTGCATACATCCCAGCCCTTCTCCCTCCTTCTCCCTCAGCAAGAAAAGCCAAAGGATTTCCTCACATTCCTGTCTCCCAGCTCATATCCCCCTGGACACTTGCTGGCCCCTTGCATCTGTTCCCAGCATCCCACATGCATTAGCGGAATGAGCACTGGCAGCATTAATGGGACAGCAGCTGCCAGCCAAGGCTGATGGCGCAGCACAGCCCTCCAGACAACTCAAGGCAATGACACCAAGAATGGTGGCACGTCCCCTGCATGGAGGCAGGGCTGGAGGACGCCCCACGTCCCCTGCATGGAGGCAGGGCTGGAGGACGCCCCAGGGAACAGAGCACAGGGAACATAAAAGAGAGGTCACCTCCTGCTCTGGAAAAGGGTTCAAAGGGTCCTGACAGCTGGACAACATCTTCTCGCTGCAAAAGACACCCCCTCATGCCCAGGTCACAGCCCAGCTAATACTTTGCTCTCTTCCAGCCACCTACACATGCGACGCATCGGGGGTCTGGAGGAGTGAGGAGCTGGGGACCAAGCTGCCATCCTGCCGACCAGGTACTAATGCTGGGGCGTCCGGGTCCTGCAGCAAGGGGTGCGGAGCAGGAACGTGCAGGAGGAGATGCCTCCCTGCCTGACCTGACCTGCCACTTCCCTAGGCAGGGACCTGTTCCCTGGTGACAATGCCATACGCCTTGGCTACACGTATCCAACTGGCTGGGAGGGTGGTGGGGACAGAGACCTCCTGCTATCCCAGCTGGCCCACACGGTCAGGGCGCAGGGGTGGCACTGGACAGCAATGATGAGGGCATGTCTTCCTAGCAGTATCGGGCAGCCACCCCGGCTGTCAGGGTTCCCTGAGCTCCCTGCTGTCACAGACAAGGAAACCTGCAGCCCCAGGGCAGAGCCCACTGGTCATGTTCAGCCCCCACCATCACCAGAGATGGCTCCAGCCAAGGGCAGAGCAATACCTGCCCAGGGCTGCTGGCTGTCAGCTCCCATTAGCAGCGTGTCCACATGCAGGAGCAATTAGCACCTCTTCAAGCCCTGCAGAAAAACCCAGCCACTTCGCAGGGAAGGAAAAGTCCCAAGCCTTTGAGCAGTGGCAGAAATGTTTGCAGCCAGCAAGTTTCCAGGCCAGGCGCCCATTCGGGATTAAACAAAAGTCCCTGAGACGTTGGCTGACCACAGGCAAGCCTGGAGCCGGGTCTGGCTGCCAGGCGGGGGGGCTGGAGGCAGCCCTGGTGCGGGCTGTGGTCAGATGTGCAGGGACAGCTCTCTGGAGAGGCGCGGGGATCCAGCTGCCATGCAGCAGCTGCAGCTGCAACCACCCCGGGGTGCAGGAGCTGGCTCAGCCCCATGGATATCTGCTCTTCATCCATGCTGAACGACTGCAAGACCAGAGAAGGGACCCCCTGAGATCCCCTGCATCCCACGGAGCTCTGAGACCAGGGCTGTGGCTGCTCTTGTTGCAGCGGCTGCTCCCTGCATCTCTCCTTGATGTTTCATCCTGAACTAATTTGAGCTGGGAGCATATGGGGACATCTTTTGGGGCCATAGCTGCTTTATGGGCCATTTCCAGGCCTCCTGATTAGTGACAGAAGTCAGAAAGTTCTTCAGGAAAATGGAAAATCCCAGAGAGAGGGTGACGCTCTCCTGAGATTGGGATCTGCCGGCAGCAGCTGGCCAGCTGCTCTTCAGATCCTTCCCCCGTGTCTCACGCCACCTCCCTATCAATAGAAACTCCTCTTCCAGGCCACTCCATGCCTGCCTCTGCCATTAGTGGGAGCATTTGCAGCCTGATCAGCATTTTTGATATGTAATTTAATAGAATAAATATTTGGCTGGATGCGCTTCCTCTAAAACCATCTCCCTGGAACAGCCGTCAGCTTCGGTGCAGCAGACCAGCTGGGCTGGGACGCAGGAATTATTTGCCTGAGCACATTTTCTATTCCTTGCAGCAGTGGGAAAGGCAGGGGAGCGGAGCACAGGCAGAGACACTCACCATGCTCCCTCCCTGCCGGAGTCGCAGTTTTCCTGGCAGCAGACTCCAGCCGCAAGAAATACACATGAGCAGCTCCTGGTGCTCCTGCCCTGGTTCAAGGCTGACTCAGCCCCCATCCCATCCCCCTGGAGGGCAAGACCCTCTTTCTGTGAGGCTTTGAATCTTCCCCTCGCAGCACAGGGGGCATCAGGGCAGAATCCTGGCACTTTCCATGGGGGTGTGGGTTCCCCTTGCAAACTTGGAGAGATGAGACCAGCACATGAGCTGCTGCGATCTGAGACTCTTCCAGCTGTAGAAGTACAAGCCCAAATAAATTGCCACTACCTCCCAGCAACATCAGCACCCCCAGGAACCTGGGGGTGCCCCTCCACAGTGCTGCCACAGGCATGAACCAACCCCACCACCAACAACTGTGTCCCAAGGAATTAGGTTCCATGAGGACAGGATGGTCCCTGCCCGCTCTGTCCAACCCTCTCAGGGCCACCTTGAGCCTGTCAAGTCTCTCCTCTTCCTCACGCCATGTCACAGCGCCTGGATAAAGCTCCTGGAGGCAAACCAGGCAGCACGTCAGGGCTCTTCAGACATTAATTCTGGGCCTGTTGAGAAGCCGAGCAGAGAGATGATGGTTTGGCTGCCAGAATTGTGATGCGGACTTGAGATGCAGGAGTAAAGCCCATGGTGCTAGGCAACATCCCACAGCCGAGACTTCTCCAGCCACAGCTCATCCGGGAGGGCAAATGCCATGACTGTGAGACCACAGACCTCGTGACAGGTCTCAGAGCGAGGGGCGAGGCTGGGCTGATGTCAGGCTCCAGTCCTCCCACCGGTGTTCCCTTGGGTTTCTCGGCATACCGAGCAGGAGCCAGGCAAGTGTTTAGATGGTCTGGGAAGGGCTGAACGAGCTCACGGGACATGGTGAGGCTGCAGGATTACTCATTTGGCCTTTCTGCTTCTGGAGTGGTGTGGATCCAGCCAAATCACCCCAGAAACTGAGCTGCAAAGTGACGAACTGCAAAGTGCAGGCTGGCCCTCAAGCCATCTCCTTGTCCCATCTATCAGCTCAACTGTACAACAACCCTTTAAGTCACAGACCTGTTTTACTGCAATCCAGGTTTGACAGAAATCATAGCATCTGCCAGGTCTTTGAGACAGCAGAAGGATCCCTCCGGTTGCCCTTCGCTAAAGAATCTGGTAGCACCATGGTCCCGATCTAGAGTACAGATCACATAGATGTGAACCAACACTAAAGTCTGATACTACTTAGAGTACTTCAGATCCCACCTTGGATCACAGGTTTTGCTGAATCCATGCCTCGTTTCAATGTCAGGAGATCTGGTACACCTTTGGGGTAGTTAACCCTAGATGAAAACCTCCACAGCCCCATACCATGCTGTACACAATTCTCAGACACAGTGAGTGTTTCATCTGAAGATAACCAGCAATGTGGCATAATCTACAGGGATGTCTCTTTTCATTTGTCTGCTAGATAAGTGCTGGGAGTAACTGTCCATCCTTTTTGTCCCCAGTGTGCGGCCGACCGGCTCGTCCTCTGCCTGGGATCATCAAGCGCATCATTGGTGGGCGAAATGCAGAGCCTGGCTTCTTCCCCTGGCAGGCCCTGATTGTGGTGGAGGACATGTCCCGGGTGCCCAACGACAAATGGTTTGGCAGCGGAGCCCTGCTCTCGGACTCTTGGGTGCTGACAGCCGCCCACGTGCTCCGCTCCCAGCGGCGAGACAAGACTGTCATCCCTGTCTCCAAGGAGCATGTCACCGTCTACCTGGCCCTTCATGATGTGAGGAACAAGATGGAGGCTGTCAACCGTACAGTGGAGAGGATCATCCTCCACGAGGAGTTTGACATCCAGAATTACAACCATGACATCGCTCTGGTCAAGCTGAAGGAGAAGGTGACCATGGGGAACTACGTCATGCCTGTCTGCCTGCCCCAGTTTGAGCACGAGCTGGAGGGGCCTCACCCCAACACGCTGGGGCTGGTGGCTGGCTGGGGTATCTCCAACCCCAACATCACGGTGGATGAGATCATCAGCTCGGGCATGAGGACACTGTCCGACATCCTGCAGTACGTCAAACTGCCGGTGGTGCTGCACGCGGAGTGCAAGACCAGCTACGAGTCGCGGTCAGGGAACTACAGCGTGACCGAGAACATGTTCTGTGCCGGCTACTACGAAGGTGGGAAGGACACTTGCCTGGGAGACAGCGGGGGAGCCTTTGTCATCCAGGACCCGGGAACCCAGAGGTGGGTGGCCCAAGGGCTGGTCTCATGGGGTGGCCCGGAGGAGTGTGGCAGCAAGCAGGTGTACGGTGTGTACACCAAAGTCTCTAACTACGTGGACTGGGTGGAGAAGAAAACAGGCTCCTCCGAGAGGTGGACATTTCTCGACCCGGAGCTGCCGATATGAGTGACTAAGCAGCCAGCTGCCGCAGATCCCTTTCTTCTCGTTGTTGTTTAATGTGCTCCAGACTCTGGTCTTTCGCAAGCAGTAGCCACGATGCTCAGCGCACGCCAGGCCTTTGCCAACCCTCTGCATCATTTGTTTCGCTCGGTCCCGCATCCCTTCGCTTGCGCACTTAGGAAATGCTTGCTGGGGAGCTGAGGGAAGGGAGCCAAGGGCGAGATCTCAGCTGGTGTCCTCAGCTTGTGGTGTCCTCAGCTTGTGCTGCCCATCTCCAAACTTCACCCGACCTCCCTCCAAGCCAGGACAAAGGCACAGCGATGGAGCAGCACTTCCCTGTCACCAGAGCTTTGGGCCGTGCACAGAGAATTGTCCCCACCCCTGGGGATCTCCGGCCAGATCTTCCCGTCGGACAACACAACTGCAGGAGCTACAGACAATGCAGGAAACCCAGCTGGGCAGGCCTGGACCTCGCAGGTCCTCCATGCTGTGGAACATCTCTTCTGTGCAAGGAGCAGTGAGAGATCCCTGGGGGGTTGCTTTTATTTTTATTTGCAAACAAATGTCCCCACCTGATGGCATCTCAGGTGATGTCCACCTGGCCCCAAGGATTGTGAGAATGCATCCACATTAGCCTTAAACTTCAGCCATGTCTGGAAAGCTAATGACTGCCAAGATGGCACCAACCCAAATGGGCTATCCTTACCCCACCATGTGGGATGAGTGCCCCATAGAGGACACAAGGACAGGGAGAGGGGTTTGGACTCACTGTCACCCTCAGTTCCAGCCACCAAAACTCCTCTGACCCTCCATTACTTCAAGTGCTCTCCAGTCCTCCCCTCAGACTAGCTCTTGGAGTGGTTTCCAGCCACAACAGACCTCCCAAGTGAAGTTTTCCAACACATGAGACAGCATGACATCTGCTGTACCTAAGTGATACTTATTTTCAGCAGAATCATGTCAGATAAAATGCTCCTCCTTGGGGTTTCACCTCTTCTTTAGGGGTCTGGGTAGTCCTGCATGGCAGTGCATTAATTCTTGCAAGAACCTAGTCTCTTTTAACTGCTTTGAAGGTCAAAGATTTGGCTGATTTAGAGGTTACTGATGGTGTCCAGTGTTTGTTCATGGCTCTGCTGGCCTGTTGCAGGTGTCCAAGTCACTCTAGACTGACTGCAACACACCAGAAGTATTAATATCTCCCCAGCCTCCCTCCATGGCCTGTGCAGACAAGTAAGCCCCACCAAAGAGCAAGGTCAGGTGAGCTTACCTTCCTTCAGCAGGGACTTCATCTCCTTCACTTGCTAGCAAAGCCCTCCTATAGCTGTAAACAACATGTAAAAATTGCCTGCTGTCCTCTCTGCATGCCTGTCCTCCTCCTCCTCCTTTGGTCTTGCCATGCAAGGAAGGAGTCAGCAGTGAATGAGCCACTCTGCCATTTTGCTGTCGTCCAAAAAGCCATTTGCATGTAGAGGAGCAGAAGGCCTAAGGAAGGTGGAACTTGCAGACACGCTAAGAACTGTACTCTTGGCTATGTCATGTCATGTAACTACAAGGTATTTATATATATATATATGTATCTCTTTTTTGATACGGCATTCTGTAAAATATCCAATATCACGTAAGGATGGTTCTGTGTTATATTCCTCCTGAGAACAAAGTAAAACTTTGATATGTACTGAATTTGTGCCCTGAGGCTTTTATTCCAAGAAGAACATGGTCAAGGCTGTTTGCCAGTCTCTGCCACACACGCTCCCAGGGGGATTCTCACACTGTCCCTCACCCTGACGGCTTCTCATCCGTGGCCTGTGCAGCTTCATGGACTGAGACAGACCCCACCAGCCATGAATACAAATTGCAAAGAACGGCAACAGATCAGATCCTGCCCTTTAATTTTTTATAGCCTTAGCACACCACTGAAAATGGGGGCGATGGCAGGAGGAGAGTGCAGCAACCTGTACACTGAGAATAGCAAGTAAATGTGGGTTCAACTGACATGCCGAAAAAATAACAGGTATGTGACTTCTGCTTTAAAAAGGGTGAAAAACCAGCCCCTCCCCACTAGCTGTTGTACTGAGGGAGTGCATCTTCGCACACAGCTCTGCCGGGCATCTCTGCTCTGCATCACAGGCTGTGAAAACCCAGCCTTTGGAGAGAGCTTAAAATCATGGGCACTGTTTCCTACCATGTGCCTGGATCCAGGGCTGAGAGCTGGGTTATCGATCCCTATTTTTCTATGGCACAGAACTGAAATAACAGCACCAGGCTCCTCTGAGTTGACAATGGGGAGAAGGGCAGCAGGTCTGGCTCGCTCATTCATGAGTCTGCTAACATGTCCAGAGACATCAGAGGGATGACGGGGATGAGAGAGAAAAAGCAAAACTGAGGCATGGTCCCCTGAGCATTAAACCATCATCTGTAGGATCTGAGCCTAGACAGCTCCAGGGCAGGTTAAAAAATATTGCTGCTTTGTAATAGATAAGTCATAAATACAGACTCTCTTCTGCCTCCCGTCAATAGCTCTGCTGAGAAATCCCCAACACAACCCAGCGCTCGTCCCCCGCTCACCATGCTGCTGTGCTGCTGAGTGCCAACCCCTCCTGCCTGTGGCCACTGCGGCTGCTGCAGGCAGGGCTGGCAATGAACAGGAGAGGAGAAAAGTGAGAGCGACAACAACTGGCTTTGCATTTGCTGGCACCTCGCGACCTGCCGGAGTGGTGAGAGCTTCTCTCCAGGGAGACAGGCGCAGAGACAGCAATTTATCAGTCTGGCTGTGGTGAAAGGCCAGCAAAATGTCCCTGGGTGAGGTTTGCTCATCCATGGCTGTGTGTTAGGGCCAGGCGTGAGTTGTGAGTCAGCTGTGGCAGCATCCAGCCCCGGACAGGCCAGGGGGACAGCTGAGACCTGGCCAGCACCCATGGGGAGAGAGAGCATCCTTCATCCCTCAGCTGCCTTCCCCAGGATGGGCTCACTGTCCCCATACCAGCAGGGGGTTGGCCACCTCTCACCATCCTTGACAGCTGAGCTAAGCCATGGAGGCTTACTCCGGGCTCCAAAATTACCAAAAGCCAGGAAGAGCAGCACTTGGAGGGCAGTTTGCTAAGAAACAAGTGGGAGATGGACACAACTGCACATCAGAGCGGGTCGTCCTGGAAGGAGCCCAAAAATGAGGCTGTGGCTGAGAAAACCCCATATGCATGAGTGTCTCCAAGTAATGGGTAATGGATGAAGGGGCTGCGTGGTAGAGAGGGCAGAGGAGCTCCAGACATGCATGCACAGGAGACAGGCAGGTAAGCAGCAACATCAGGGAGAGAACCGTGGAAAAAGCAGTGTATGCACATGAGGCCATTGGTAGGGAAGCACCAGGTGTGTGCAGAGGGCATTGCAAGGGAGCAGGGGTTGGCTCTGCCCTTGTAAAAGAGCAGAGACCCAAGTAAGAAAATATGGACCCCTGGCAGGGATGTGGTCACCACTGGGATTGGCTTCCCAGGCAGAGGCGAGGGAGCTCCTTCTCAGCAGCTGGGTTGGTTGGGGAGGCTGCAGACAGCCAGATATGATGACTGGGACTGGGAAAACCTCAGCATGGAAAGAAGAAGGCTACGGGCAATGGTAGTAAGAAACTTGGCCATGTCTCTGTTTTATGACATAATGCCAGCAGGGAGAGGGCGAGCAGCTCCCAGAATAGGGAGAGCTGTGCAGGAGGGAGTGGAGTTGGTCCAGGCTGAAGGGTCAGCCTCCTCCTCCCCAGCAGAACCTCAGCTCGTGCAGCTGAGCAAGGAGAATCCTCCTCCAGAAGGACAGGTCCATTCAGATACAAGACCCTTTGGGTCCCAAGCGCTCCCTCAGTCACTGTTTGCCAGCCAAAAACACTCGGCACATCACTGATATTCACCTCAAGGGGGACCAGTCATGCTGGCTCTCCTTCCTGGGGAAGTCCCTGCTGGTGGCACCATGCTGGTCCCCAGCCCTGCTGCTGTGACATCACCGTCCTCCAGGCAGAGATGGGGGCCAGGAAGAGTTTGAGAACCCACAATTTGCATTGTGTGTGCATTTCCAGTGCTCCAAGACTGAGAAATCACAGCAAGAGATCAGTTCATCCACAGACCAGGACCATATCCACGTAGGGTATGGTTTGGGGGACCATGGCACAGGGAAACAGCTGGGTACAAGGATTCAGGGAGAGGACATTCCCCATCTGGGGAGGGCTCGCTCTTCCCAGTGCTGTCGGGTCAGTGGTTCCAGTGCTCCCCAGTGCAGTGCCTAAGATCTCACAGCTCCATCTGCTGGCTCCGTGGCCAGGGCTGCAGAGGCTGCAGTGGAGGGAAGGTGCTGGCAAAGAGGGAGAGTTGATGAGATAAGCTGGACAGATCACTTGAAAAACAAAACCCACATGGCCCCTGGATCACACAGGGTTTTCTTGTTATTTTGGGTTTTTTTAACCAATTGCCTTCAGGTTGCATATATGGAGATATGGGAGAATGTTACGCGAGCAAAAAAAAAGCAAACCCACAGTGAGGAGTGTAAAAGGCCCTGGAGGACGCAGCAGGGCGGAGATCACCTGAGCACCTCTGCAGCCGGGGCTTGATGCTGTGCAAGCTGCACCAGCTCACAGTGTGTGGTGCCAGTGTCCACTGGCATCTGCTCCCTGTAACTTTGCTGCAAACCTCCAGCTCTAGGTGCCCTTCAGCTGCCTTGGGTGCCCAGTTCCACCAAGGCCAAAGGCAGGAGAGGATCGGGATGTGTTTCCCCAAAAGCTGAGCCCAGCTGGTGGATAAAGGCAGCCCCCAGCTTCCCTCTGAGCTGCTCACACATACTTAGAAGAGGCTTTGGAGAAATTAAAAAGCACAAATGCAGGGGGCTGAGGAGAAAGGGCTGGTTTTATTCTTGCAAGTACAGTCCAGTCATTGCATGGGGTAGCTGAGGCTCGTCCTCATGCAGAATATGTCCTGTAAGAAGCTGTCAGACCCACCAGGCTCCCCAAGGCTCTGGGACAAGGTGCCTGGCTGAGGCACCCCGATGTGTCCCCGACCCCTCTTGAGCTGGGGAGGCCTCGCCATGCCACGAGCAAGGGCTAACCTTGGGCACCCAATTTTCCAGGCACTGCATCAGCCTCCCCCACCATCACCCCTGTTCCTCTTTGTGAGCCACAGCTCCCACTACAGTATGGCGAAATAAAGCAGGAAAAAGAGTACTACTGCCAAAATACAGATCAAAGAGATGCCGATCCAGCAGCAGCGTTTCCAGGGGAAGCTGTTATTGATGGTTGAGGAGTGGTGGGTTGGAGTTGCATAGGGCCTCATGTTCTGGTGTTTTGGGGTGCGATGGGTGCTGGTCTTGTCCATACCTTTCAAGGGCTTCCAGGCATTTGACACCGTGGCCAGCTTTGCCTTGCTGCAAACGCCGAGCTGGCAGCCCTCGCAGCGGGCACTGTCGTGCGGCCCCGCCACCGGTGCGTCCACCACAACTTCCAGGAGGTCAGAGGGCTGGACGTGCGCACCATAGCAGTACTTGAGGATCTTCAGCACCAGGTTGTGCAGGAGTCTCTCCATGGTGTCCAGGCTGAATTCGGGCTCCTCCAGTTGCGGGTCGGGGCAGCGCCTGCACACCTGGCGAAAGACTCGCATGCACACCATGCCCCAGCCCCGGCGCCGATGCATGTGGAACAGGACATGCACTTTGGCTGAAGACCACTTGTGAAAGCACTGGGAGCACTGAAACCTGCCAGGGCAAGAGGGGACCAGCTCATCCCAGGCTCCCTGCATTGAGCCAGCAGCTTCCCGTGCAGTCAGTGGGGATCAGGGCAGACAGGGCTGGTGGATTAACTTCCCTCATGCAAGCATTATGCCAAACTGTCCTCCTTGTAATAGCATGATGCCAGTCTGAGTAGTTCAACACAGATGTGAGCTAAGAGCGGGCAGCAGCATTAAAGATTTTAGGAGCCAGGCTGCTCGCTGGGACCCCCCTGGTCCCCTCTCCTAACCCATCCCAACCCCGCTGCCAGGAGCAAGGGTCCTTGGGGAGAGAAGCATCAGGCACCAGGTCTATTTGGGGTTCCATCCCCTCACCCATGCCAGCTCATCACAGCTCAGTGGAAGCCAACATCAAGCCTAGGTCCGGGGAAGTCAAAAGAAAAAGAAGAAAAAAAGAAGGAAGGTGTGGGTGGAGGCTGCAGGGCAGGTGAGATGTTCTGAAGAGTCGAAAGGTGTGTAACCCACAGCTGTTCATCTTGCACAATCTGTGAGGAGCTAAGGTCTGCATTTGCTGCCACCTGGGCAAGGTCTCTGGTCAATGCTCAGGATCCTACTCAGGGTGGAAGCAGTTGGGATGGGACCTCTCATCGGCAATGCAGAGCCACAGCTTCTCTCTGCTCCAGGACCCCGTAGCCTGGTGCAGATGCAGGGACTGCTCAGGCATCATCCTGTGTCCTAGAAGACAGTTGGCTGTCCTTCTCCTCATCCTCTGGGCGCAAACCCAGCAGATTTGCCTCTAGTGTGGTGTTACTACCTCTCCTCACTGGAAGAGCTCTTTGACGCCAACATGGAGAAACTCTGGGCAAACATCAGCAGCCCTTTGGCCCTGTGGAGCTGCCGCACTCCCCTCCCCTCCAATTGCTGTGATTTTTTTCTAGTTTGGCAATAACCCACCAAGCTCGGAACAAAATTGGAAAACCCTCCCAGCGTCACCTGCCTCCAAACTGCCCCTTTTATGTCAAAAGATGTTTCCTACAAGCAAACTTTGAGAAAGACAAAGGCCTGCATGGCAATCCATCAGCCCCAGCCCTGCTCCCACGGGGACCCATCCGGCAGTCCCCTACCTCCCAAGCGCATGGTGCTGCACAAACTCCTTCCAGCCAGGCTTGAGGACATGCACCTGCAGGGTATCATCCTCCTGAAGCATCCACGGCTCTGTTAAGTCCATGTCAGCAATCTTCTTTGCAAAAATGTCCTGCCAGGTCCTCATGGTCCCACCTGGAGCTGGAGAAGAGGTGGTCACCGTGGTCAAACTTGCAGCTTCTGGGTGCCAATATGTGTGTGCAACTTTCTTTTCCCCAAACTTTTCCTCTTTGCACAATGTCTTTATGCTTGGGGAGGGGAACCTTTGCTCCCGCGTGAGCAGCACCGCCCCATCCTTATCCCTATGTCAACAGGCTCTGCTGACGCTGCACCAGGGACTGGCCAGGTGAAAAGTCCCCCAAAGCAAGGACAAGGTGGGTATCCCCAAGCCCCACACGTGTACCCCCAACCCTGCTGAAGCCATGCTCTCATGATGCTGCTCTATCCATAGGCAAAGAGGTTGGAAAAGCAACCAAACCCCCTGCCAAGATGTCTGTGCCCATCACTGTCACAGCAGCGGGGGTGAAACAGCAGAGATCGTACCCAGTGTAGAAATAACGGAAGCGAAACCCACCAAAAACACAGGACTCAGCAGCTGATAAAGCCCCAGGTAGCCTTATCTCTCTCTCAATAGCTGCCACCAAGCACGGGCTGTTTTTAGCAACTTTCAGCGAACTCGAGCAGAAAAAGGCCTGATGTGAAACTTCAGGGTGGAAAGTTGGGGACGATGGCACCACACGTAAAACCGAAAGAGCTGAGGTGTGCTCTGTGCTGAGAGCACCCAGGGAAGGTATAAACAGCAGGGCCGGGGCTGCCTGCAGCCCTCTGTCCCCCAGCTCACCCCTCTCCAGGGACAGGTCCCTTAGGACATCCCATAGAGAACAATGCAGGACAGGGAGTAGGTGAGTTAAGATGCCAAATGATAACTGGTCTTAAGTTAGAGGAAGATCTGCAGCTCGACAAAGTAAGCTCAGCTTGCCCTGGAAATAAAACCATCTCACTTAGCGTGAAACTTTCAGAGGAGACCGTCCCACATACAGAGAGGGCACAAAATGCTCCCGAATGCCTGGCCTTGGAGGAAATGTGCTGGGTGGCTGCTGAGGATGAAGCCACCATGGAAAGTTACGGCAGCTCCTTGTGTCGAGTGCCTGGAGCTGCACTCAGGTTCCCAGAAGCAGGAGGGTTTAATGCAAAGACTATAGGATGTTAAAGCCTGCAGTAGGACAGACCTCTGTTAAAAAAAAAAAATCTAGGAATTTGGCTTAAAGTACCTCACATTGGTTTCAAATGAAGTATGTCCCCATGGTATCTCGTCTGGCTTGACACCCCAGTAGCCCAGGTGCCCCAGACAGCAGTTTCAGCAGCTGGTCCTGCCCCGGTGTCAGCTGGAACAGCAGGATTGCTGGTGATATAGGTGATGGCACTTGTGGCCTCACAAGAGGGGCACGGCAGCTGCCAGCAGTAGGTGGCAGCAGCTGTGAGGTCTGAAGAGTCACCAGCACATCAGGCTCATCCTCCAGATCCCAAGTGGAAGACAGACAACATAGATAAGTCCCAGTAACAACAGGCTGGCAGGGAGCCTCTGATCTTTGCTGCTGGAAGGGAAAAGCCAGCAAATCATTTGTATCAAGAGCCCTCCAGGACCTTCACAACATGCGCTGCCCTTCCTGTGAGAGCAGAGGGATGTGACAATGTCTCTGGGCAGACCCCATCATCAGCTTCAAGGTTCTTTCCTGCTTTGAGGTCCTTTCACCCTGAATTAAGTCTTGAGGCTGCAATCTGAAGCAGGACTAGAAGGAAGGAAAGGTGGTTTCCTGAAAACACAGAAGCCAAGCAAAGGTCTTCAGGATCCTTATGGAGAGCTAGCAAAGTC